>NC_084744.1:48865370-49065370 GCF_033978785.1 Entelurus aequoreus
TCCCTTCTGTCAATGATGATATTTGACATCACACTTTAAAAATGAGGTTCAAGTCCACAGTCAAGTGTCTCATGCGTCAATGGGCCGAATCATGAGGCGGACGGACTTCATGGAATAGAATCCTCCGCCGTAGTCAGCCCAGAAGATCCCGTCCTGGAATTTGCTTCTGTAGACGCCTCCGCTGTACCACACACCGTTGAGATTGGCTTGGCCACAAGCATTGTACCACCAACCTCCTTTGTGGAAATGGGCACAGTTACCTGCAATGGGAGGATGGGATGTGAGACGGGATTGCATAAAAAAAGGCAACTCAAATGGATATGATTTACAATCTCAATTATTGTATGCTGCATTCCATAGAATAGAGCAGTGGTTCTTAACCTGGGTTCGATCGAACCCTAGGGGTTCGGTGAGTCGGGCTCAGGGGTTCGGCGGAGGTCAAGACACACCCGACTCATCGTGTAAATAAAAACTTTTCCCTATCGGCGTATTACGGATATGGCAACAGCTGAAGTCACACTGATTTGCAGGTGTGTCACTGTGTTGGTTTTGTTCTTTGAACAAGGTGATGTTCATGCACGGTTCATTTTGTGCACCAGTAAAAAAAACATGGTAACACTTTAGTATGGGGAACATATTCACCATTAATTAGTTGCTTATTAACATGCAAATTAGTAACATATTGGCTCTTAACTAGTCATTATTAAGTACTTATTAATGCCTTATTCGGCATGGCCTTATTATAACCCTAACCCTCTAACCCTGGCCCGAACCCTCTAACCCTAATCCTAACCAAATAACTCTAAATTAAGTCTTTGTTACTTAGAATATGTTCCCCATACTAAAGTGTTACCAAAAACATATAACTTTGTCTTGAATTTGAAAAAAACTAACATTTTATTTTTCACTAAAGAAGGGTTCGGTGAATACGCATATGAAACTGGTGGGGTTCGATACCTCCTGTTAGGATCCGCTGCTCGGATCAGTTTGTTTACAGTTTTAGTGTCACGTGTGTTTTGTTTCTGTTGCCATGACGGCAGATTTTTGCTCACCTGCCTCTGGTTAGCGTTTCGGGACGCGCACCTGTTGCCCGAGCGCTAATCAGAGGGCTATTTAGTCTTCGCCCGGGCAGCACTCTGCCTGGCTTCCTAGTTTGTTCTCATGCAACAGCTGACGACCACTTTGCTTCCTGCTAGCTCTCATGCTAGATTATTTTGCTTGCTAGCTCCCATGCTAGTCGTTTTTGTTTTTCTCTTGTCTGATTTAGTTCTAAAATAAATCATTTTCCTACCTGCAAGCTGTGTCCGAGCCCGTCTGCATCCTTGGGAGAACACCTCGCACCACGATGCGACCCGGTCGCCACAGTAGGAAGCCAGCAAGAAGAAGTTCTCTCGCAGCGAGCATGTCGGAGGAGAGGGACGAAGGTGCGTGGATGGTGTTGCGAGCGATGGAGGCGGAGACTCTCCGCTACTCCCCCTCGGAGCGCCAGGACCTGATCTGGGGTCCTAACGGAAAGTTGGTCCCAATCCACTCCGTTTGGCCCGAGGACATCGCCACACCTCCGCACCACCGGACGCGTCAGCAAAGACGGAAGCCGCCAACGAGGTCTTCACTTCGCTGCAAAGACGCGCCACTCCCACAGACTCCTCCACCGGTACACAGTATGCAATATTCAGCCCAAGATTCCCCTCCTCAAATGTTTGGCAACCCAATTGACCACTTTGCCAAACATTTCACCGATTGGGCTGTCAGTCAGCTAGAGTCCCACACGGATGACGTCATCCCGCCCACTTTGGATGACGTCATAGACAAAGACTTTTTTAGACATCATGTCAATTCTTCCTGCCAGCCATTTTCAAGTAACCTTAACTCTGCGATTAAACATTATCAGGACATTTTTTTAAGGACTAAATCTAGTCAGTCCCAGTCTCAAGTGGGGGGTGACAATAGACATTTTGGACAATTTAGAGGAGAGGATTCTACCCTCCCCCTGACCACCCTCCACCCACCCTTGAAGACGGTTCCAATCCGCAAGGAACGCGTCTGGGATCCGCTTTTTGAGGGGGGGGCTAGTACTGGGAGCTGTGCGAGTGGGGTGGCACAACGGTGTGCTAAGCTGCAACCTCCTGCTCGGCCACCGCCACCTGTCCTTCGGCGGGCTAAGCCACAACCTCCTGCCCGGCCGCCACCACCGGTTTTTCGGCCTGCTAAGCCGCAACCGCCAGCTAGGCCACCTGCACCTCGGCTGGTTCCCACACCAGTACCTGCACCTCGGCTGGTTCCCACACCAGTACCTGCACCTCGGCTGGTTCCCACACCAGTACCTGCACCTCGGCTGGTTCCCACACCAGTACCTGCACCTCGGCTGGTTCCCACACCAGTACCGGCACCTCGGCTGGTTCCCGCACCAGTACCTGCTCCACGGCTGGTTCCCGCACCAGTACCTGCTCCACGGCTGGTCCCCGCACCAGTACCTGCACCACGACTGGTCCCCGCACCAGTACCTGCACCACAACTGGTCCTCGCACCAGTACCTGCACCACGACTGGTTCTCGCACCAGTACCTGCACCACGACTGGTTCTCGCACCAGTACCTGCACCACGACTGGTTCTCGCACCAGTACCTGCACCACGACTGGTTCTCGCACCAGTACCTGCACCACGACTGGTTCTCGCACCAGTACCTGCACCACGACTGGTTCTCGCACCAGTACCTGCACCACGGCTGGTTCTCGCACCAGCACCTGTACCACGACTGGTTCTCGCACCAGCGACTCCGGCTGCCACGACAGCGACTCCGGCTGCCACGACAGCGACTCCGGCTGCCACGACAGCGACTCCGGCTGCCACGACAGCGACTCCGGCTGCCACGACAGCGACTCCGGCTGCCACGACAGCGACTCCGGCTGCCACGACAGCGACGTCGACACCTACCGCTTCCACGGCGACGTCTCAGCGACCTCGAGTGGTCCGGCTGCGCAAGCAGCTCTCTCAGAGGACGCAGAGGCTGCTGAAATTCTGGCGCCACTCACGCCCACCTTTTCGGCGGCCACGAATGTGGCCTTACCGTGGTCGCCCGCCTCGCCCGCCTCGCCAGCGGCAGCGGCGTTCCATTCGCCGCCGCCACCTGACCCTTCCCCGGTGGATTCGGGGACACGTGGCCTGGCGACCCACCACCAAGTCACCCCCCCCGCCCGCCCTTGACTCGTGAACTATTGCCTTTTTTTTTTTTTGGGTTCCAGTTGTTGTTTTTTTTTGTTTTCAAGGGACATCTGGAATCTGTCCTTTTAGGGGGGGGTACTGTTAGGATCCGCTGCTCGGATCAGTTTGTTTACAGTTTTAGTGTCACGTGTGTTTTGTTTCTGTTGCCATGACGGCAGATTTTTGCTCACCTGCCTCTGGTTAGCGTTTCGGGACGCGCACCTGTTGCCCGAGCGCTAATCAGAGGGCTATTTAGTCTTCGCCCGGGCAGCACTCTGCCTGGCTTCCTAGTTTGTTCTCATGCAACAGCTGACGACCACTTTGCTTCCTGCTAGCTCTCATGCTAGATTATTTTGCTTGCTAGCTCCCATGCTAGTCGTTTTTGTTTTTCTCTTGTCTGATTTAGTTCTAAAATAAATCATTTTCCTACCTGCAAGCTGTGTCCGAGCCCGTCTGCATCCTTGGGAGAACACCTCGCACCACGATGCGACCCGGTCGCCACACCTCCAACAAGGTTAAGAACCACTGGAATAGAGGGAGTCTAACTAGGGATGAGTATCAAATGTGATACTTCTTTCGGCTACGACCTAATTACATCGGTATTACCGGGGATCGATTCATGTACTATCAAACGGTGAAATCTCTATTTGGCATTTGGCTCTCGCCTGTACCCTCCGTCTTCCTCCGGCCAGGGGAATTCATATTGTGCTACCAGAGGTGCACAGAAGGAGAGAGGAGCAGCCATCATCCGGCAGCTTTGGAAAGGCGCTCATGTGGAAGCCGGAAAGCTTCATAGTGCACCTTACCAGTCGCACCAACAAGAGCTTTCTGCACGTCGCTGAAACCCAGACTAGCGGAAACATTTGCATTGCCAGCATTTTGCAATTAGGTGTGTGATGAACCTGTCAGAGCCGTAACGCAATGTTAAAAGGCAAAGCTATTTTAACCTTCCCTGGCGCGCGCAGGCTGAGGTGGGATCCCGGTCCTCAGTTGCGAGGTAGAGGGCCGGGCTGAGGTGGAGTTTTCATTCAGACATACTGACTCGCGTGAGATTTACACCTTCTCCCTTCAGCGACGAATCAAATAACCATGACAATGGATGGCACTGGATCTATCGGGCACCACTGACACTAACCCTACTACTGGCCTCACCATCCCCAGGCAGAGCCTCCAAGGGAATTGCTCTGCTACCGTCAGGGACCCGCATGGCTCTGGCGGTTGTGACCCCAAGATGTAGGAAACAGGAGAACGACGTGCAGGTAAGAGTCTTTATTGTACTCAAGACAAGGAGGAGCAGTCATGCATCCCAAAGGTCCTCAACAAAATTAATCCTCGAGGCAGGCATAAATAGCAGCCTTTATTGGCAATTGCAACTAGGTGTGCCAGGCTGCCGATCAGGTACAGGTTAGGGAAACGAGCGCTCAGAGGAGACATGCAGGAAATAGAAATCAAATAAGAGCGCTCACAGGAAATAAACACAAAACAAGGAAACACAAAGGAGAAGTAAAGTGACAGATCGTCACAGTTACGCACAAAACCCTGAACCCTTGTGGCGGCCGAAAGTCCAAAGCGACGTTGTTTTGAATTTTAATTTCCCCCAGGGATCAATAAAGTACTTTCTATTTTATTTGTGGACAACAAATAGGCGCCTTTTCCGAAACCGAATTCAACAAGCGTTGGACTGTTCAGTCCAGAGGTATTGATACCTCTCTGGTCAACAAAATCACCTTGAAGATTCTAGCGGGAACTCTCGTTCAACCCTTTTTCGATTACGCTTGCACCTCCTGGTACCCTAGCACCTCCAAAACCCTCAAATCTAGACTCCAAACATCCCAGAACAAGCTAGTCAGGTTACTTTTAGACCTCCACCCCAGATCACACCTCACTCCAACCCACTTCTCCAAAGTGGGCTGGCTCAAGGTGGAGGACAGAGTTAAACAACTTGCACTGAGCCTAGTCTATAAAATCCACTACACCTCCCTGATACTGAAGTACATGTCAAACTACTTCCTTAACGTAAATGACCGCCATAACCACAACACCAGGGGGAGCTCCACTAACCACGTTAAACCCAGATTCCGAACTAACAAAGGTCTTAACTCATTCTCTTTCTATGCCACATCAATGTGGAATGCGCTCCCAACAGGTATAAAAGAAAGGGCATCTCTATCCTCCTTCAAAACCGCAATAAAAGTTCACCTCCAGGCAGCTACAACCCTAAACTAACACCCTCCCCGGATTGCTAATAATCAAATGTAAACAATCAAATGCAGATACTTTTTCTTATGCCTTCTGATCTCTCTCTCTCTCTCTCTCTCTCTCTCTCTCTCTCTCTCTCTCTCTCTCTCTCTCTCTCTCTCTCTCTCTCTCTCTCTCTCTCTCTCTCTCTCTCTCTCTCTATGTCCACTACTTGCTGTCCATATCCTACCCCCCCCCTCCACACCCCTGATTGTAAATAATGTAAATAATTCAATGTGATTATCTTGTGTGATGACTGTATTATGATGATAGTATATATCTGATAGTATATATCTGTATCATGAATCAATTTAAGTGGACCCCGACTTAAACAAGTTGAAAAACTTATTCGGGTGTTACCATTTAGTGGTCAATTGTACGGAATATGTACTTCACTGTGCAACCTACTAATAAAAGTCTCAATCAATCAATCAATCAATATGGAATGCACTCCCAACAGGTGTAAAAGAAAGTGCATCTCTATCCTCCTTCAAAACCGCACTAAAACAACACCTCCAGGCAACTTCAACCCTTGACTAACAACCTCCCCCCTCCACATCCCACCTCCCCGGATTGTAAATAACCAAATGTAAATAATCAAATGTAAATAACCAAATGTAAATAATCAAATGTAAATAATAAAATGTATATACTTGTTCTTATGCTACCTGAACTCACTATGTTCTCTGCTCGCTGTACATATCCTACCAAGTCAGACCTACACTGTTTCAATGTCCATTTCTCTGATGATGCAATTGTTGATGACTGAAGTGCTGATATCAACCAAATCCTCCTCATCCCACCCCCCGGATTGTAAATAATGTAAATAATTCCATGTATATACTCTGATGATTAACTTGTGTGATGACTTGTCCAGGGTGTACCCCGCCTTCCGCCCGATTGTAGCTGAGATAGGCTCCAGCGCCCCCCGCGACCCCGAAGGGAATAAGCGGTAGAAAATGGATGGATGGATGGATGACTGTATTATGATGATAGTATATATACGCACCATGAATTGATTTAGTTAGGCGCAACAAGTGTTCAACTTAAGCCTAAACCCTTTCGGTCTGCAACATTTTCTTTTTCAATGTATGAATGTACAACTGTTTGTTTATTTTGTTGACCATTGACCGAAGAAGAATAATAAACTAAACTAATTTACGTGGACCCCGACTTAAACAAGTTGAAAAACTTATTCGGGTGTTACCATTTACTGGTCAATTGTACGGAATATGTACTGTACTGTGCAATCTACTAATAAAAGCTTCAATCAATCAATCAATCAAAAAGCGTAATTTGGTTGGTCGTTTTTTACAGAGGTTAATTCTAGAGGAGTCCATTGTTCTGTGTGCATTCTATGACCAATGAAACCACCTAATACACACATAATAAAGTTGATTCAATGATTCCCAGGTCATAATCTGTCTGTGAAAAAATAATTATCCCTTCTTCACAGAGACTCTCTACCAATAAGTGGGATGCTTTGTTGGGGCACCTGATTCCACAAAATGATACGCGGTCATGATGGACAGGCGGATCGGTGCGGCATCTTCAGTGTTGCGGACGCTGTACCGATCCCTTGTGGTGAAGAAGGAGTTAACCCGGAAGGCAAAGCTCTCAATTTACCGGTCGATCTACGTTCCCATCCTCACCTATGGTCATAAGCTTTGAGTTATGACCGAAAGGACAAGATCACGGGTACAAGCGGCCGAAATGAGTTTCCTCCACAGGGTGGCGGGACTCTACGTTAGAGATAGGCTGAGAAGCGCTATCATCCGGGGGGAGCTCTAAGTAAAGCCGCTGCTCCTCCACATCGAGAGGAGGCAGATGAGGTGATTCGGGCATCTGGTCAGGATGCCACCCGAACGCCTCCCTGGGGAGGTGTTTAGGGCACGTCCGACCGGTAGGAGGCCACGGGGAAGACCTAGGACATGTTGGGAAGACTATGTTTCCCGGCTGGCCTGGGAACGCCTCGGGATCCCCCGGGAGGAGCTGGACAAAGTGGCTGTAGAGAGTCTGGGCTGCTGCCCCCGTGATAAGCGGAGGAAAATGGATCGATGGGCAAACATACCAGTTTGTTTGGCTGCAGGAAAACTAAGACGGTATACGAAAACTAAAGTATCAATGCTGGTTCCTTTGTAATTTAACTTTATTAAAACACTAATAAGATAATAAAATATCAAGAGTTTCACGTATACCTGAGAAGGCGTCCTTGTCTCGATCCAGAGTAGTGAACTGTTTGCCGTTGTGGCTGCTGAGGGAGTCGCCAGCGTTGCCTCGATAGGTGCCCAACCTCAGGCGGTAACCCTCGCTCTCAGGCTCCAGGTGGAAGCTGCTGTACTGAGCGTACACCTTCTTTCCCATCCAGTCCTCCAACTCCACCTGTAGCTTGTAGTCGCCCTGACGTCCCAGCTTGTAGATGCCTTCCAGACCGAGCCAGTACTCCCCGTCTATGTTTCCAAAACCGCTCTAGAGGGAGATCGAAAGAAAGATTACACAAAGACGACATAAAATAGTGTGCACATTGCTTTTATAATAATGTTAGTTCTGGTTGTAGGTTAGACAAATGAAAACTGGCCCAACAATGTACTCAGTACTTGCATCCGTATCTTACGTACATAAAATATTTGTTATTTCATGTCTGCATGTACCTGAGTGACAATTTCTATATTTTGAAGTACCTTAAAATAATATTGTATTCCATTGAACAGAGGCTTCAACAGGATGTGGTTGTCAATTAGGATGCTTTACATACCAGCTCTGTCCTCAGGACAAGGGTCATCGTGGATCATTTGCTTTGTATCCAATTTGCACATAGCTTTCCCTATACCTATGCACTTTCCTGCTGCACTGTTTCCTTTGTCATTGAATACATGTTTACCTGCGCTACCCTGCAGTCTCTTCATCCTAGGGTTCCAGACCAACACATACTGTAACAAAAAGGTGTATATCTGACACAAAATGGCCTAATAGTTTAGGTCAGAGATGTCCAAACCTTTTCCACTAAAAAATGAACGCATGCAGGGGCATTTAATTTTTTAAATATTTTTTTTTAAACCAATACATTATATGTCAATTTTGGTGAATGTTAACTTTAATTACTGAGACCAAAAGGGTCTCAGTAATTAAAGTGTTAAAATTAAGTCATATATTAATAGTTTTTTTATTCTATTATTTATTCTTCTACAGATCAACTTCCGATTTGTTGCCATGCAGTTTAGTTTTTTCTACATGTATTTATGCCCCCCCGCAAAAAAACTAAAACCCAATTTTTTATGGCAAAAATACTAAATATGCGATATTTTCCCCAAAACATGTTTCAAAATGTAATATATTTGATGTGAATTAATTGGAGCCTTAAATAGGTAAATAATTCCTAATAGCATTGCTTTTGACCGTTTATTATTTTTTCAAGAAGGACAGTTTAAAAACAACAACAAATCAGACTAAAAGTCTCGGGGATCTAAAAAGTCCCCACTCAAGAAATTGTTTAAAATAAGTCATATATGTTTATCAGTTTGAACATCAAATATGTTGTCTTTGTAGCATATTCAACTGAATTAGGGTTGAAAATTATTTGCAAATCATTGTATTCCGTTTATATTTACATCTAACACAATTTCCCAACTCATATGGAAACGGGGTTTGTATATTACTTTCATTTTCAATGCTTAAATCTCGAGATCAGTGGTTCTTAACCTTTTTGATCTCAGAGCCCAAGTTATCCACTACAGAGGGGCCTGGGGCCAATTCAAATATTAACACTGAGGTATTTATTTTACTGTTGATTTAAATTTTATTCAATAATTATATCCAACTTACTTACAGATTATCAGGAGAAATTTTGTCAAATGATATACAACTTTAATCATCTAGATTATTATCAAGGCTTAGGTCAGGCTTTTTACAAAAAAAAAATCAATCAATTATACTGCAAAAATAGGGACTTCAATTACGGATGAAAAATACATGTGCATACATCTTAAAATTAATAACTAAATTAATAATGAAAAATATTAATTGTAGGGGAACTGCACTTTTAAATTTTTTTTGTCTATCCTTCACAAGTATTATGAAAGACATGACGGCGGAAGGAATTTCTAAAAATGCATTTTAAATATGAAATAAACGTAAATAAAAGAGTCCACTTACCCCAATGTAAGCTCCTCTATTTTGCCCATAAAATCCAATAAATAAAAATTCAAAAACCACCAACAATACTCCATTTACATTTCGTGATTTGAATATTAACCACGTATTAGTGATATTGTTATTATAAGTGCTAACAGACGATTTATAGCAGTCACTACCATCATCGAGTGGTCTGCTGCTTCCTCGCTTCCTTACTCCCTGTAAGTTTATTCTTGATCATAAATCATGCAACTCACCTGGACAGAAGAAGTCTAACTAAGTATTCTGACAAGTTGGTACACTTTGACAGCCATTTAGGACCAGAAAATGTCCAGAATGACACGAAAAGATGCTTGCTCCACTGCACTCCGTTTCTTTGTGAGGATTATGAGACATTCTTCATCTAAATGGGAATATATGAACATCCTAGCAGTCGGCATCCTAATGACCGCAGACATGGTACAGTAAGTTATGTTTTATTATGTGTGTTGGCTCTCATAAATTCTGCAGTGAGTAATAACCGGTGATTAAGAGAAAAAGAAAGAAAACATTGTGATTTGTTTTTGAAAGCAAAATCCGTAAATATTAAATGTTATTATAAATGTGTCTGTTACTACATTACATCTATATCATGTATATAAAACCTAAATGGAGGTGTTTGGATGTTTTTTAATGGCTTTGGGCTTGCGCGGCTCCCATAGGCTCCATTGTAAGTGGACTTTTGATCACATTTATTTAATATTTAGAACACCAAAAAAAACAAACAAACAAAATAACATCCATCGTCCTGTCTCTCATAATGATTGTGAACGATAGGCAAAATTCTCGAAAAAGTACAGTTCCCCTTTAAGTTAAGTGCAAATGAACTTAAAGCTTCACCAATTCAGTCATATTTTTTGCGCTTACGAAACGGCTCTAAACTCCAGAGTTGTTCTGTTTTTTTTGACATTGTCATTACTGCCACAAGTGGTAAAAAGGCGTATTACAACTGAGTACTGCTGCGGCCCATACGGAGCAAAGCTGAAAAGCTGACTTTTTTCTTCTTCGCCTCTCTAGAGGGATCTTGCAGCCCAACTCGGTTAAGAAACACTGCTCTAGATCAACTTCAGATCTATCCGTCAAGTATACGTTTTTATTATTTTTTGAGCAATGAGAGTTTTAAAGTAGCGGTAAAAAGTGTCTGCATGGTAGTTTTGTGTTATTAGTGTAGTTATTGCAATTTTTTCTAGTTACATTCCACTTGTTTGCTCTTTTATTGTACTTTTTTGTAATATCATTTTTAAAATATGCCCCAGCCGTCAGCATCTATGGTTTAGGTCGGGGGTCAGCAACCCGCGACTCTCGAGCCGCATGCGGCTCTTTAGCTACGCCCTAGTGGCTCCCTGGAGCATTTTTTAAAAAAGATTGAAATTGGAAAAAGATGGGGGATTAATACATTTTTGGATTTAGTATGTTTTTTGTTTGAGGACAAACATGACACAAACCTTCCCAATTGTCGGAAAGCCCACTGTTTAATATGTTTGTGTGTATGCTTCACTGATGAGAGTTGGCGGTTCTTGAACTCACCAAGATGTGGACTGTGACGCAACAGTTTGTTTACATGTAAAATCTTCCACTGCTTCTTTGTCTCATTTTGTCCACCAAGCGTTTTATACTGTGCGTGAATGCACAAAGGTGCACTTTGTTGTTGTCATTGATTTGTTGGAGTGCCAATCAGGCATATTTAGTCATTACATGACTGCAAGGTAATCAATGCTAACATGTTATTTAGGCTAAATGTATGCACATATTGCATCATTATGCCTCATTTTTTGATAGTAGGCTAATATAGCTAATATAGACACTTACATCATGTGTTGTCTTCATTATAACACTTATGTAAGACTTTTAAAGTAATTCTGATAGTAGGCTAATATAGCTAATTTAGACAATTACACCATGCGTTGTCTTCATTATAACACTTACATAAGACTTTTGAAGTAATTTTGATAGTAGGCTATTATAGCCAATGTAGACACTTACATCATGTGTTGTCTTCATTATAAAACTTATATAAGACTTCTAAAGTCATTTTGATAGTAGGCTATCATAGCTAATATAGACACTTACATCATGTGTTGTCTTCATTGTAACACTTATGTAAGACTTTTAAATTCATTTTGATAGTAGGCTATTATAGCTAATACAGACACTTACATCATGTGTTGTGAGCGGTAGAAAATGGATGGATGGATCATGTGTTGTCTTTATTATAACACTTATATAAGACTTTTAAAGTCATATTTGATAGTAGGCTATTATAGCTAATATAGACACTTACATCATGTATTGTCTTCATTATAACACTTATATAAGACTTTTAAAACTATTTTGATAGTAGGCTAATATAGCTAATATTTGACACTTACATCATGTGTTGTCTTCATTATAACACTTATATAAGACTTTTAAAGTCATTTTGATAGTAGGCTATTATAGCTAATATAGACACTTACATCATGTATTGTCTTCATTATAACACTTATATAAGACTTTTAAAACTATTTTGATAGTAGGCTAATATAGCTAATATTTGACACTTACATCATGTGTTGTCTTCATTATAACACTTATATAAGACTTTTAAAGTCATTTTGATAGTAGGCTATCATAGCTAATACAGACACTTACACCATGTATTGTCTTCATTATAACACTTATATACGACTTTTAAAGTCATTTTGAGAGTAGGCTAATATAGATAGCTAATATATACACTTACACCATGCGTTGTCTCCATTATAAAACGTATATAAGACTTTTAAAGTAATTTTGATAGTAGGCTATTATAGCTAATATAGACACTTACATCATGGGTTGTCTTCATTATAACACTTATATAAGAATTTTAAAGCCATTTTGATAGTAGGATAATATAGGTAATATAGACACTTACATCATGTGTTGCCTTCATTATAACACTTACATAAGACTTTTCATTTTTTGCGGCTCCAGACAGATTTGTTTTTTGTATTTTTGGTCCAATATGCCTCTTTCAACGTTTTGGTTTGCCGACCCCTGGTCTAGGTCGAAGTCAGTCTTGTTTTTGTAACCAATCTTCAAACTGCCGTTGCTTGTTTGTCGTTATCACAGCAACCGATCCGACTCTGTTTGTGACACATTCCGGGTTATGATCGAGAACATTTGTGCAAAATATGTCCACAATTACGGCTGGAAAACACTACCGCAGACCTGGTCCGGCCAAATCCCGGGGAAGTCGTCAATCACAAATGTGAAAACTACTGGCTGGAATGTTTGTGCTGACTAACTATGAACAATCTGTGTGTCTGGCTACGTGCCCTTAGAACACTTTACTTGGTAGAGATGGTTGAGGTCTGCAGAAACTGTGGATCAGTGAAGAAAGCCAGCATATGATGAATGATTGAGAGTTTCATTCTGGGGGCCTCCCCACTTTGGGCTTGTGGTGGCTTTGTGGGAGAGGCACAGAGGCAAATCAATGTCAAAGAGAGCAATTTAGCTTCCACTGAGACACAGAAAGGCCAATCAAGTTTCCCGGCAGCGACAAACTCCACCTATATTCCTCCCAGACTTGCATGAGCGGGCCCATATGTAGTGGTATGCACTAAGCCAATCAGCCATTCCTCCAGGAAGGCAGCGCAGTAGTAGCGGTTTTGGAAAGAAACCCCCACAGATTTAGCTGTGGAACAAATCTTTGTCGTGGGCCATCTGAGGTTTCATAATGGAAATATCAAACTAAAAAGCACACTGCTGACAGGGCGTTATATTTCACAAAAAAAACACAAGGACTCTGACCTAAAGGAAATAGTCCCCCCACAAGGTTTCTGCGGGTACTATAAGGCAGCTCTGTTATCTCTGGACGGAGTATTTTGAGGTTGGGGAAGCCCGAGTGTCGGTGCACTCACCTTGTAATTTTCCCAGTTCCGGAAGAAGTTAACAGAGCCGTCTTTCCGGCTCTGGATTACAGTCCAGCCTCCGTTGTCCATGTCCTGCTCACACCACACCTGCAGGGACCTATCGGTCTCGTCGGGTTTGATCAAATACATGCCGCTGGTGATGTGGCCGGCTTCCTGAGCCTCCAGACAGTCTCTGAATGGACCTTTACGCCAAGAATAACAGGAGATAAGGAAAAAAAACACTTAACAAAATATTTAAAATACATAAAATAATACAATTACATAATACAAAACCCAAAACCAGTGAAGTTGGCACCTTGTGTAATTTGTAAATAAAAACAGAATACAATGATTTGCAAATCCTTCTCAACTTATATTCAATTGAATAGACTGCAAAGACAATATATGTAATGTTCGAACTGAGAAACTAAATTTGTTTTGCAAATAATCATTAACTTAGAATTTAATGGCAGCAACACATTGCAATAAAGTTTTTTTTACCACTATGTTACATGGCCTTTCCTTTTAACAACACTCAATAAACATTTGGGAACTGAGGAGACCAATTTTTGAAGCTTTTCATGTGGAATTCTTTCCCATTCTTGCTTGATGTACAGCTTAAGTTGTTCAATAGTCCGGGGTCTCCGTTGTGGTATTTTAGGCTTCGTATTGCACCACACAGATCTGGACTACCCACACTCTTTTACTATGAAGCCACGCTGTTGTAACACGTGGCTTGGCATTGTCTTGCTGAAATAAGCAGGGGCGTCCATGATAACGTTGCTTGGATGGCAACATATGTTGCTCCAAAACCTGTATGTACCTTTCAGCATTAATGGTGCCTTCACAGATGTGTAAGTTACCCATGCCTTGGGCACTAATACACCCCCATACCATCACAGATGCTGGCTTTTGAACTTTGCGCCTATAACAATCCGGATGGTTCTTTTCCTCTTTGCTCCGGAGGACACGACATCCACAGTTTCCCAAAAAAAATTGAAATGTGGACTCGTCAGACCACAGAACACTTTTCCACTTTGCATCAGTCCATCTTAGATGAGCTCGGGCCCAGCGAAGCCGGCGGCGTTTCTGGGTGTTGTTGATAAATGGCTTTTGCTTTGCATAGTAGAGTTTGAACTTGCACTTAGAGATGTAGCGATGAACTGTAGTTATGGACATTGGTTTTCTGAAGTGTTCCTGAGCCCATGTGGTGATATCATTTACACACTGATGTTGCTTTTTGATGCAGTACCACCTGAGGGATCGAAGATCCGTAATATCATCGCTTACGTGCAGTGATTTCTCCAGATTTTCTGAACCTTTTGATGATATTACAGACCGCAGATGGTGAAATCATTAAATTCCTTGTAATAGCTCATTGAGAAATGTTGTTGTTAAACTGTTGCACAATTTGCTTACGCATTTGTTCACAAAGTGGTGACCCTCGCCCCATCCTTGTTTGTGAATGACTGAGCATTTCACGGAAGCTGCTTTTACACCCAAGCATGGCACCCACCTGTTCCCAATTAGCCTGTTCACCTGTGTGATGTTCCAAATAAGTGTTTGATGAGCAGTCCTCAACTTTCTCAGTCTTTTTTGCCTCTTGTGCCAGCTTTTTTTAAACATCTTGCAGGCGTCAAATTCCAAATGAGCTAATATTTGCAAAAAATAACAAAGTTTACCAGTTCGGACGTTAAGTATCTTGTCTTTGCAGTTTATTCAATTGAATATAGGTTCACATCGTCATTATGGGGTATTGTGTGTAGAATTTTGAGGGCAAAAATAAATGTATTTCATTTTGAAATAAGGCTGTAGCATAACAAAATGGGGAAAAAGTAAAGCGCTGAGAATATTTTCCGGATGCACTGTAATTTTTACTTTTTTTTGCGTAGTATAATGACATGTTAATGAGAGTTTTTTATAAAAATGAAGCAGAATTACCAAAGTGGAGCAGAGAAGAGGAAAAGACGAGAAGAAAGCAAACAGTTTTTGTTAAAACTACCCAAGGTGTCGGGCTTTTTCTCTGTGACACCAAATGTATGTGATCAACACAGCAAGAGCTACTGTCAGTGGTGGATGCAAGTAGAGAGTGGCCCTTTTCATCACAAATATGTGAGTATTAAAGCGCTCAAAATGGTAAACTTTTGTAACCAGGGGTCTGGTAAGATGTAGGGCAAGCTCGACAGCTAGGAACTATTATTTAAAGAGGACCTATTATGCAAAAACAACTTTTCTTACCTATTGGTACCTTCTGTTGTGTAGTTGGGAAGTGCGGAAGTGCTGAAAATTTGAAATGTAACCATGGAGACACTGCGGATATGTTTATAAAAAATCTTGCCTTTTAAAGGCGAACCGTTTGGAATTTTCCTTGTTTGTGGTTTTTCCCATTAGTCACATCAGCAACTATCTCCAAATATGGTAATGTTCTACCTGAAGAGCTTTTCGCAAATCTGGCATTTTTATGTACTGTATTTTTATCTACTGTACAAAGCGCACCGGTAAATAAGCCTTGCATACTAAATTTTAGGGGGAAAACTTTTTTTTACCTTGTATTAGCCGCACCGGACTATAAGCCGCATATCTATAGGTTGCGAAATTAGTTATTAGCGCAGAACAATTCTGTAAATGTTCATTTACATACCTGAATTGTTCCCAAACAATGCCTGTAACGCGGTAGTAAAACGGCTGATCAAACAAAACAGAAGTCATCGTCATGGACCCACTAGCTGCGGAAGCTAGCTCTCCAATCAGCTAAACAGACTCAATAACTCCACGGTGACTGTTAGAATAATTGTTTCTAAGTTATCACAAAAACTTTGTGTTACATTGAGTGCCTGGTGAGAAGCAAAAGCTGTCTTTGGAACCTACCAAGAGTAAGGCTCGTAAAACTCCACTGTGTAGGGGGGGGAGGGGGGGGGAGAGCAAAAGGAAGGTGTTCTGTTTCTTTCATGTATTGTAATCAAACAGAAATATATTGTCTGACCCAAGGACTACAAAAGCAAAGAGGAAGCAGGACCAGACTCCCCTCCAGGCGACCTCTTTTTGAACTGTTTTACGAACCTCCTTTTGAACTGTTTTACGAACATCTTTTTGAACTCTTTTACGACCTTTTCTGTGAACTGTTTACAACCTTTTCTTTTGAACTGTTGTAATCAAAGGCGATGGCTGTTTACGACCTCGTCCCTTAGAAGCAGCTGTTGTCACGTGGTCAGAGAAAGTCCAATTAAAGGGGGAGGCGTACAATCTTTCGCCAGAGCAGGCTGAGACACTGTAGTGTCCAGGCGACTCTCCTCAATATTGAGCCAAATTTAATTCTGTCTCTGTTTAATTCTTTGCCTCTTGTCTTGTTTAATAGATGTCATCAGTGTTTGAACCTGACAGTGACGTCTCGGTGAATTAACTGAGGAATTTGTGGACCTGAAACAATACAAAAAGAATGCCATTGTAAGTTAATAATACTCATAATAATACTAACACACTCGTAAACGTGTTAGCATATGAGCTAATGCTAATGACGCTTGCGTCATTACATTACGATAGCACATACAAATATGCATGAAAACACTCCTACAGACATCACACATGGGACGGTTTAGTACTTACTAAACCGTTAATAAATAATTTAATAAATAATTTAATAAATAATTAAGTTAATAAACAGTTTTAGTTATATTGGAAAACTTATAACCTCGTTTAAAACTTAGTCTCTCGTTTAAAAACAGGCACCGTCAAGAGATCTCTTTTTCCCACCAATCACAATAATAGCGCTATGGGTCACATTCGGTCCAACTGTGCTTATAAAATAATAATCTTCTCCAGTTACAGTAAAAGTGTTGGAATCAGTGATTACAATCGGCCCTTTTCCACTGCAGGAACTTTTACAGAAACGTTTACAGCAGGGGTCACCAACCTTTTTGAAACCAAGAGCTACTTCTTGGGTACTGATTAATGCGAAGGGCTACCAGTTTGATACACACTTCAATAAATTGCCAGAAATAGCCAATTTGCTCAATTTACCTTTAACTCTATGTTATTATTAATAATTAATGATATTCACACTTAATTGAACGGTTTAAAAGAGGAGAAAACACAAAAAAAAATTACAATTAAATTTTGAAACATAGTTTATCTTCAATTTCGACTCTTTAAAATTCAAAATTCAACCGAAAAAAAGAAGAGAAAAACTAGCTAATTTGAATCTTTTTGAAAAAATTTAAAAAAGAATTTATGGAACATCATTAGTAATTTTTCCTGATTAAGATTCATTTTAGAATTTTGATGACATGTTTTAAATAGGTTAAAATCCAATCTACACTTTGTTAGAATATATAACAAATTGGACGAAGCTATATTTCTAACAAAGACAAATCATTATTTCTTCTAGATTTTCCAGAACAAAAATTTTAAAAGAAATTCAAAAGACTTTGAAATAAGATTCAAATTTGATTCTACAGATTTTCTAGATTTGCCAGAATAATTTTTTTGAATTTTAATCATAAGTTTGAAGAAATATTTCACAAATATTCTTCGTTGAAATAACAGAAGCTAAAATGAAGAATTAAATTAAAATGTATCGATTATTCTTTACAATAAAAAAAATAAATTTACTTGAACATTGATTTAAATTGTCAGGAAAGAAGAGGAAGGAATTTAAAAGGTAAAAAGGTATATGTGTTTAAAAATCCTAAAATCATTTTTAAGGTTGTATTTTTTCTCTAAAATTGTCTTTCTGAAATTTATAAGAAGCAAAGTAAAAAAATTAATGAATTTATTTAAACAAGTGAAGACCAAGTCTTTAAAATATTTTCTTGGATTTTCAAATTCTATTTGAGTTTTGTCTCTCTTAGAATTAAAAATGTCGGGCAAAGCGAGACCAGCTTGCTAGTAAATAAATAAAATGTATAAAATAGAGGCAGCTCACTGGTAAGTGCTGCTATTTGAGCTATTTTTAGAACAGGCCAGCGGGCTACTCATCTGGTCCTTACGGGCTACCTGGTGCCCGCGGGCACCGCGTTGGTGACCCCTGGTTTACAGGAATTAAAATTAAGTTCCCCTGTGTTTTCACCAAAAAATACCTGGGTGGATTTAGTTCTTGAGGAACTTTTTTTTTTTTTAGGTCTGCCAGCTTGGTGGTTACCAGAACCTTTTTGGGGGCGAGCTGAACACAGTTGGGAGCGGTCATAAAACATATTTTTCGAACACAGGACCGCCGTTACAGAATGCTAGACGACTTGTTTATTTCATATTTTTTTGTGTATTTACATTAAAAAATACTTGACAATGGAGAAAAAGAAGAACGAAAGGAACTTTTAACTTGCAACTTTTGTGGGACATGATCGACATCGATGGAACTCCCTTGCAGTGTTTTTACACAGCTGCCGTTTTTAAACTGTATGCAGTTTATTTTAGTTTTACAATTTTTTTTATGAACTTCATTTCGATATGTGAAGCTACGAGAAGTGGACAAAGTCTTTTAAACGCATTAACAGAGGAGTAAGAAGTATTCAGCCCGACTCGGCTGCTTACTACCCGGAACCTTCGCTGGATAAATGTGAAATAAAGGAGTCAGTACACGAGTGGAACAAAGATAAATTAAATTAAATTTACTTTATTACATGTTGTAAAAGTAGTCAGTGACACTCCAGTTGTGTAGTTATTAGTCTCAACCCGAGTGGACAGAATGCTATAGATCAGGGGTCACCAACGTGGTGCCCACGGGCACCAGGTAGCCCGCAGGCCTGTTCTAAAAATAGCTCAAATAGCAGCACTTACCAGTGAGCTGCATCTATTTTTTAAATTTTATTTATTTACTAGCAAGCTGGTCTCGCTTTGCCCAACATTTTTAATTCTAAGAGAGACAAAACTCAAATAGAATTTGAAAATCCAAGAAAATATTTTAAAGACTTGGTCTTCGATCACTTGTTTAAATAAATTCATTATTTTTTTTACTTTGCTTCTTATAACTTTCAGAAAGACAATTTTAGAGAAAAAATACAACCTTAAAAATGATTTTAGGATTTTTAAACACATATACCTTTTTACCTTTTAAATTCCTTCCTTTTCTTTCCTGACAATTTAAATCAATGTTCAAGTAATTTTTTTATTGTAAAGAATAATATATACATTTTAATTTAATTCTTAATTTTAGCTTCTGTTTTTTCAACGAAGAATATTTGTGAAATATTTCTTCAAACGTATTATGATTAAAATTCAAAAAAATTATTCTGGCAAATCTAGAAAATCTGTAGAATCAAATTTAAATCTTATTTCAAAGTCTTTTGAATTTATTTTAAAATGTTTGTTCTGGAAAATCTAGAAGAAATAATGATTTGTCTTTGTTAGAAATATAGCTTGGTCCAATTTTTTATATATTTTAACAAAGTGTAGATTGGATTTTAACCTATTTAAAACATGTCATCAAAATTCTAAAATTAATCTTGATTAGGAAAAATTACCAATGATGTTCCATAAATTCTTTTTTAAAATTTTTCTCTTCTTTTTTTCGGTTGAATTTTGAATTTGAAAGAGTCGAAATTGAAGATAAACTATGTTTCAAAATTTAATTGTCATTTTTTTCGTGTTTTCTCCTCTTTTAAACCGTTCAATTAAGTGTAAATATCATTAATTATTAATAATAACATAGAGTTAAAGGTAAATTGAGCAAATTGGCTATTTCTGGCAATTTATTTAAGTGTGTATCAAACTGGTAGCCCTTCACATTAATCAGTACCCAAGAAGTAGCTCTTGGTTTCAAAAAGGTTGGTGACCCCTGCTATAGATAGATAGATAGATAGATAGTACTTTATTGATTCCTTCAGGAGAGTTCCCTCAGGAAAATTAAAATTCCAGCAGCAGTGTACAGAATTGAGATCGAATTTAAAAAAGTAAATAATGGGTGTATAAATAGAAACAAAATAGAAAAATATTACAATAGAATAAAAACAAAAATAATCAATGAGAATACAAATATAACAGTAAAATAAGAATATAACAAGAGAAACTAGGCATTAGTGACCATGTTATGAAAACGTATTACACTGTTATTGTTTTGCATCCCCCGTCATTCTAATACCCCCCCCCCCCCCCCCTCCTAGAGAGGAGTTGTACAGTCTAATGGCGTGTGGGACAAAGGAGTTTTTTAGTCTATTAGTCCTGCACTTGGGATGAAGCAGTCTAGCACTGAACAGGCTCCTCTGGCTACTGACAACGGTATGCAGAGGGTGACTGGCATCATCCAGGATGCTCACTAGTTTTTCCACAGTCCTCTTCTCTGCCACCGTCACCAGTGAGTCCAGTTTTAGTTTTATTGCTAACAAGCTAACACCAAAGCTGTTGTGTTCGTAGTGTCAGCTTGCGATAAACACTGATATTTATTACCGTACTTTTCGGACTATAAGGCGCAATTAAAATCCTTTCATTTTTTTTTTTTAAATCGACAGTGCGCTTTATAACCCGATGCGTCTAATGTACGGAATAATTCTGGTTGTGCTAACCGACCTCGAAGCAGTTTTATTTGGTACATGGTGTAATGATAAGTGTGACCAGTAGATGGTAGTCACACATAAGAGATACGTGTGGACTGCAATACGATGCCAGTAAACAAAACCAAAACTTTAAATGTTCCATTGACAATAAAGAATGTTACACACGGCGCTCAAAAATTTGTCAAAATGTTTTAGTATGACTTTGAAGCCGCACCGCTTGAAGGATTGTCGGCCCATTACGGCTTCGGTAGTCAGAGATACAAGTATTACTATGGTGTGTGTATAATGACCGCAAAATGGCACCCATTAGCAGACATATTATCTGCCGTTTTGTTTCACAATATTATGCAAAACCAACTTTTTTTTACCTTCTGGTACCTGCTGATCTGTATTTGGGATCTGCATAAATCCTGAAAATTTGCGCACATCCTCCACTGTAGTCCGTGTAGCACCGTGGTCGATAAGCTTCTTCTTTTTCACTATATTTTTGTTATTGGGCATTCACCCTATGCTGTTGCCATTTCTAATATACAGTAGTGTAAAGTTCTTACTTATATCTCGCTATGGAAGCGCTAAAAACTACCAGTGTAGTGAGTTTACATTATTCACCCACGGAACTTTAGTTTTTAGAGAGTTCCGGTCGGACGGTTTTTCACGGGACACATTTCCGGCGTTGTTGCACCAGTGAGCCACGGGTGAGAAGATGGTGCTCTGTTATTGATTGAAGTATACAAGTATAACCCATTATTGATTGAAGTAAAGTCTGAATGTCATTAAAACAGTTAGCTCCATCTTTTGACACTTCTTCCACTCCCGTCCTTGCACGCTACACCGCTACAACAAAGATGACGGGGAGAAGATGCTGTCGAAGGTGAGCCACGTAAATAAGACCGCCCACAAAACGGCGCATCCTGAAGAGATTATCAGAAAGCGACTTGAAGATAATCTGTAAAACATAATCTATGCAACATTTTGACCAAAGAACCACCATTACATGTTATGTGGACCACAAGGAAATGTTATAAATTAAGACAAAATCATAATATGACCCGTTCATCAGCAGTGCGCCTTAAAATCCGGTGCGCCCTATGGTCCAGAAAATACAGTGTTTATATATTGTTATTTACAGCTGAAATTAACCATAAGGAATTGCCTGACCCTCATGAATTCATTATTTCCTGAGAGGACGACTTTTTGACTGTTGGACACTGCCGACAAAAGCCTGATAATTTATGAAGAATTTGGTACACTTTGTTTTTTTTAATCATATTGTCTATTAATGCTTTGTATTTCATTTACTTACTTTTTAGTAAAATAACTCTGACCTAATAGTGTCTGTCCTTTGTAACTTTACAAATGTTGTAAAGTTACAAAGGACTTAAAGTTTTGTGTAGGAGAAAACTCACAGAAGTCTATATAAATAACAACAGAAGAAATTAACAAATTAAACAGACTATCTTTGAATCTCAGTAAGACGAAAATAATGCTTCGGTAACAATAGAAGAGAAAGTCAAACACCAATATAAATGGATGGAGTAAACATTGAAAGGGTCAAATAAATCAAATTTTTGTATGTAATGATAGATAGTAAAATGAACTGGAAATTGCATATAAGAAATATAAACCATAAGGAATATTTACACTCTCTCTTGCTCACTGGTGTTACCATATCTGAGTTATTGTGTAAAAATATGGGGAAATACTTACAAAAGTACACTTCCTTCACAAACCGTGTTACAAAATTATCAAAAGTTATCAATTGACTCCAAAATACTGAAACTCAATGTCTGTGAATGTTCTCATTCATCCAGGTCATTGTCATCTCAGGGCATTCATTCTTAGATCAGACTTAGAGCTGACCAATCTAAGTCTATGAGCACGGACTGATGACGTCTACTCAGATGGGAGGCGAAACGTCTTTTAAGACAAACCAAACAGTCCAGTTGCGATCGATTGAATGCTCTAGACCAGTGGTTCTTAACCTGGGTTCGATCGAACCCTAGGGGTTCGGTGAGTCGGGCTCAGGGGTTCGGCGGAGGTCAAGACACACCCGACTCATCATGTAAATAAAAACTTCTCAGAAGTCAGACTGATTTGCAGGTGTGTAATTTGTTGTGAGTTTATGCACCGTGTTGGTTTTGTTCTTTGAACAAGGTGATGTTCATGCACGGTTCATTCCATGCACCAGTAATAAAAGGTAACACTTTAGTATGGGGAACATATTCACCATTATATAGTTGCTTATTAACATGCAAATTAGTAACACATTGGCTCTTAACTAGTCATTAAGTACTTATTAATGCCTTATTCGGCATGGCCTTATTATAACCCTAACCCTGGCACTAACGCTCTAACCCTAACCCTAACCAAAGAACTCTAAATTAAGTCTTTGTTACTTAGAATATGTTCCCCATACTAAAGTGTTACCAAAAACATATAACTTTGTCTTGAATTTGAAAAAAAACAACATTTTTTTTTTCACTAAAGAAGGGTTCGGTGAATGCGCATATGAAACTGGTGGGGTTCGGTACCTCCAACAAGGTTAAGAACCACTGCTCTAGACCAGGGGTGTCAAACTCATTTTCATCGAGGGCCACATCGCAGTTATGGCTGCCCATAGAGGGCCGCTTGTAACGGAGAGTAATATTATTGCACAACATTATATATATTTTTACGTACTCTGTAAAAAAAAAAATCTGTAGACTGGCAGCTGAGTCGGCAGAATCTTACCGTGGATTCGATAATTTTTTTTTTACAGGATATTACTGTAAATGGAAAAATGCTACCATGTTTTTGTACGGTAAAATTCTGGCGACAGAGCAGCCAGTGTTAATCATGAACTCTATGGTGGTGTATTATTTTAAATATAAACAAATGGTACCACTGTATTTTTTTATGATAAAATTCTGGCCACTGAGAAACCTTTTTTTTTTTTTTTTACCGTAAAATCTATTACCATTTTTACAATATATAATTTAATGAATAGCTTGCTTTGAAATAATAAGTCAATCAGATATGTATTTTAAATTTTACAAACAAAGTTTAATGTATGATAATGTATTTGTTACATTATTAGGAAACATCTTCTTCATCGTAAGGGGATTAGGAAACATGAAACTAATGGTTCATTATTATCAGAGAAAACTACTTTCCAACCTAAATTCATACAAATGTAACTAACATTACATTTTTAACATTTTTAACATTACCAACATTATTATTACAGATTCATACATAAATCAAGCAGATATTTAAATATGTTTTATTTCAAGAAAAAACATGTTTAATGTATAATAATATAGTGTTTGTTACATTATTAAGAAACATGAAACTAATGGTTCATTATTATAAGAGAAAAATACTTTCCAACCTAAATTCATACAAATGTAACTAATATTACATGTTTAATATTACCAACATTATTATTACAGATTCATACATAAATCAAGCAGATATTTAAATATGTTTTATTTCAAGAAAAAACATGTTTAATGTATAATAATATAGTGTTTGTTACATTATTAGATATTATTGAATCAAAATATATGCAATTGCATGCAATAAATGTATTTTTCTGTCAAAATGGAAAGAAAGAATACATTTAGTAATTACTTTATGGATGCATATTATTTCCAGGTGTTGACGGGCCATAAAAAAGGATGTTGAGTTTGACACATGCACTCTAGACTGAAACTCAATAATTTGGTGCATTCGTAAACAGCTAAAAAGATGTGCAAAGCAAACTATAACGTGCTACCCAAGAATGTACAACGATTCTTCTCAACAAAAGAGGAGAAATATATCTTCAGAGGTAAATCTAACGCAAAACATTAGTATTCACGTACAACACTGAAGACCTTTAGCATATCCGTTTGTGGAATTCAATGATGGAACGGATTATGCAGAAATGTCAAACAATGTACTAATATGATCCAATTTAAGAGGCTTTTCAAACTACAAGTGTTTACAAAGTACAAGGAAGAATAATCTTGATAAGCATCTTGAACATTGTCGAAAATTCTATATTATTAATCTCATATGTGACTCATGACTGGCTTTGTCGGGAACCCGCATGGCTGCGGCGGTTGTGACCCCAAGATGCAGAAAACAGGAGATCGATGTGCAGGTAAGAGGATTTTCATATACTTAAACAGAGGGGAAGCAGTCATGCATACAAAGGTTCTCAAACATAATCAATCCTCGAGCCCTGAGGAACAGGCGAGGCAGGTATAAATAGCAGCCTGATTGGCCAGGTGTGCCGGGCTGCCAATCAGGCACAGGTGAGGGAAACGAGCGATGGGAGACATGCAGGAAATGCAACAAAAATAAGAGCGCTGACAGGAAATAAACAACAAACAAGGAAATACAACCAGACGTGAAGTGACAGATTGTCACAGTATCCCCCTTTTGGGACAGATTCCAGATGTCCAAAAGGAAAAAACGCCAGAACAAGTTCAAAGTCACGGGAGGGCAGAGGGAGGACTTGGTGGTGGGTCGCCAGGCCAAGTGTCCCCGAATCCCCCAGGGAAATTCTAAATGTTAATACAATTACAAGATCAGAACAGGAAGTGAATGAATATGTTAGTAATTGCTATGACTTTGAAAAGGGGTAGGTGTAACTAGGCTTTGCTTCTCCCTACTCTTTTTCGAAAATGTGTAAAGAGAAAAGAACACATGTAATTATTAGATGATGTATCAAATTGTATCTGTTTACATGTTTCGAAATAAATTAAACCATGATCATAACCAATTACATGGTATGAGTGTGGAAATATACTAAACCACTCCTCCATACGTGATCAGCCTGATTTGTATAAACTTCCCTTAACTGTGAAATGCGTTAGATACACAAACCCCACACTTCTACAGGAACCTACAGTTCCAGGAGCTCGAGGTTCCAGGAACCTAAAGAACCTTAGATGGGAAAAGGGCCTCATGTTGTTTTTGTCATGAGCAGGGCCCCAATGACTAGGTTTTGCCCTTGGACCTCCAAATGACTAATGACTAGTACATATTATCCTGTGCATAGTATACAAAAACTGAAATACGATACTAATCAGTTGAAGAAACATGAACAAGACAGACAAGATTTCAAGCGAGTTTAAGTCGTCTAATGATAATAATAATATGTGGGTCTGCTGCATTCATATATTGTTTTGGATTTTCTTTGAATTGTCCATATCTATTGAAGATGATATAGGATAATTCAGAAAAATGCCCTCCAATGTTTTAACTAACTATCCAGCAGCACCCCTGGAGAAAGTTTTTTTTGCTCTACGGGACACTTTTCATGACTGTTGATGCAAAAACATTGCCTTTAGTATACATCTGGTACTTGGGAAAAAACAAACACCCACAAGATGATGGAGTAATAGCAAACACATTTATCGAGGTTTGTGCAGCACAGGAAATAGAGGCTAATTAGGTCATGTTTTAATTATTTAGTAGCCCTCATTCCTGTCTAAAATCCTGTAGATGTCTGCTTTTCATCAAGATATTTCCTGAAACCTGCTAATTACAATCACTTGTGTTGCAGTCAACATGAAAGTAACCCCTACCCAGCTAATGATATAATTGCAACAAAAAGATACTGTCTACTCGTTTTATGGAGTATTTTATGAAGTATTAATCACTGGATTTGGTAGACCTGAGACACTTTGTGGTTTTGAACCAATCATGCCAGTCTGGGCTTGGTCCATGTCTGCAATGCAATGGAACAGTCTGGTCGCGGATCATTTCCATGTAGAGCTGAAACCCAACACACGTTATTATTCTTGGGTGAGGGTGAGCGAAATGTGCGAGGAATTTCTGTTGATGAGCAAAATCGGGCTTGTGGGGTTTTTCTTTGCTTTGCTTTAAGTCCCCAGCCTCGTTTCAGACATTACAGCATTTTTATTTCCATACTGGTGTTTGCTCTTTCTGTTGAGCAAAGGGGTCGCGCTGCAGCTGAATTTGCAGATTCTAACCTTTGAAAACGGGGCCATGGGACCACCTGCAGCTGCACTCATAGTTAGTGTGAATAATTTTGTTATGGTTGACCTGCAAATTGATGGATGCTCTCCAAATGGATGAATAAATCCATAGAAATGTACGGATCAGGGGTGTCAAACATACAGCCCACCTGATTCATCCCGCATCAGGTCTAATCCGCCCACGAGCCCGGAAATGAGTTTGCAAAATGAGCTGTAATTTTTAATGAAAGAAACTCTATTCATCCATCCATCTATCTTCTTCCACTTATCCAAGGTCGGGTCGCGGGGGCAGCCTAAGCTGAGAAGCCCAGACTTCCCTCGCCCCAGCCACTTCGTCCAGCTTCTCCTGGGGGATCCCGAGGCGTTCACAGGCCAGCTGGGAGACATAGTCCCCCTTAACGTGTCCTGGGTCTTCCCCATTGTCTCCTACCAATCTGATGTGCCCTAAAAACCTCAGCACGGAGGTTTTCGAGGGGCATCCTGACCAGATTAGTAACTAGTAACTACTAACCACATTGTGAAGTATGCGGACGACATGACAGTAGTGGGCCTCATCCGTGACAAAAACGACTTGGACTACAGGGAGGAGGTGAAACATCTGGTTGACTGGTGCAGAACCAACAACCTGGTCCTGAATGTCGACAAGACCAAGAAAATCATCGTCGAATTCAAGAGGCACCAGTCCAGCCACACTCCACTCTTCATCAACGGCACAGCCGTGGAGATCGTAAGCAGCACCAAGTTCCTGGGGGTGCAGATAACTGACAATATGACCTGGTCCCTACACTCTTGTAAAAAGAGCTCAGCAGCGCATGCACTTTTTGCGTCGGATGAAAAGAGCACAGCTCCCTCCCCCCATTCTCACCACAATCTACAGAGGCACTATAGAGAGCCTACTGACCATCTGCATCTCTGTCTGGACTGGAGCCTGCAGTGCCTCAGACAGGAAGTCTCTGCAGAGAGTGGTGAGGACGGCGGAAAAGATAATCAGGACTCCTCTTCCTCCTATCCGGGAAATCGCAAAAAGCCACTGCCTGACCAGGGCTCAGAAAATCTGTAGAGCCTCCTCCCACCACCACCAAGGACTGTTTTCACTGCTGGACTCTAGAAAGAGGTTCCGCAGCCTCCGTAGCAGAACCTCCAGGTTCTGTATCAGCTTCTTCCCTGAGGCCATTAGACTCTTGAACGCATCATAATAATCCCCTCAATTCCCCCCACAAACGGATTAACTCTCTGGAATATAAAGACAATATAACATACATCCATAAACGTCGATACATATGCAAAAGGGCAATATATTTATCTGTACAGTAATCTATTTATTCATATCAGCACCTTCTTGCTCTTTTATCCTGCACTACAACGAGCTAATGCAACGAAATGTTGTTCTTATCTGTACTGTAAAGTTTAAATTTGAATGACAATAAAAGGAAGTCTAAGTCTAAGTCTAAGATGCCCGAACCACCTCATCTTGCTACTCTCGATGTGGAGGAGCAACGGCTTTACTCTGAGTGACAGAGCTTCTGACCCTAGACCCGCCACCCGATGGAGGAAACTCATTTCGGCTGCTTATACTCGCCATCTTGTCCTTTCAGTCACAGCCCAAAGCTAATGACCATAGGTGAGGATAAGGACGTAGATCGACCACTAAATTGAGAGCTTTGCCTTCAGGCTCAGCTCTTTCTTCACCACGAAGGACCGATGAAGGGTCTGCATCACTGCAGACGCTGCACCGATCTGCCTGTCGATCTCACGATCCACTCTTCCCTCATTCGTGAACAAGACTCCGAGGTACTTGAACTCCTCCACTCGGGGGAAGATCTTCCCCAACCCGGAGATGGCACTCCACACTTTTACGGGCGAGAACCATGGACTCTGACTTGGAGGTGCTGATTGTCATCCCAGTCGCTTCACAATCGTGTCATGGCGGGAGGGTTTTCGCAGCTTACTGCGAGGATTGTTCTCCCAGGACGCAAACAGACTTTTCAGTGAGAGCCAGATGAAGCCAGCAGGACCACATCATCTGCAGAAAGCAGAGACTAGTCCTGCAGCCACCAAACTGGATCCTCTCAACGCTCTGATTGCACCTAGAAATTCTGTCCATAAAAGCTATGAACAGAACCATTGACTAAGGGCAGCCCTGGCGGAGTCCAACCCTCACTGGTAACGAGTCCGACTTACTGCCGGCAATATGGACCAAACTTTAGCACAGATCATACAGGGAACGGACTGCCATAATAGGGCGGTCTGACACCCCATACTCGTAACATTTTGTAAAACTAGAAGATACATAAATACTGGGTGTGTACATGTTATATTAATATAATGTATATATAATTAATAATTAATATAATTGGCTATTTAGAGTATGGGAAAGTTGAACTCCTACCTCCTACCTCGTTACCTTCCGTAAAGGGTGTAAGTTTCAATTGTTTATGGTGCATAGACGTTTATTTTTTTATAATATCCACAAAGTTCAGGGAGCCGGTTGTTCTGTGTGAACATGTGTGTTCACTTTTTGTGTTGGTTGCATTTTTTTTGCGCCAAAAAGAAGGTTGTTTGGATTGGGTCATCTAAGTAAATGCTGTACTATGTTTCACGTCAATCCACAAGTCATGATCATTGACCTGATTTATTCTCATTATCCACAAGGTGGCGGCACATTTAAAACAATCAGATTGTCAGATTTTAGATGAGCTCGAGCCCAGCTGGGTGTTGTTGATAAATGGCTTTCGCTTTGCATAGTAGAGTTTTAACTTGCACTTATAGATGTAGCGACCGACTGTAGTTACTGACTGTGGTTTTCTGAAGTGTTCCTGAGCCCATGTGGTGATATCCTTTACACACTGATGTCGCTTTTTTGATGAGAGATTGAAGGTCACGGACATTCAATGTTGGTTTTCAGACTTGCTGCTTACGTGCAGTGATTTCTCCAGATTCTCTGAACCTTCTGATGATATTACGGACCGTAGATGGTGATATCCCTAAATTCCTTGCAATAGCTGGTTGACAAATGTTGTTCTTAAACTGTTGGACAATTTGCTCACGCATTTGTTCACAAAGTGGTGACCCTCGCCCCATCCTTGTTTGTGAATGACTGAGCATTTCATGGAAGCTGCGTTTATACCCAACCAAGGCACCCACCTGTTTCCCAATTAGCCTGTCCAAATATTTGCAAAAAATAACAAAGTGTTCCAGTTCAAACGTCAAATATCTTGTCTTTGAAGTCTATTCAATTGAATATAGGTTGAAAAGGATTTGCAAATCATTGTATTCTGTTTATATTTACCTTTTACACGACGTGCCCACGTCACTGGTTTTGGATTTTCTACAAACTTTTCTAAGAACCAGTTAAGTTCGTAAATCGAGGTTCCACTGTATTGACATGTGTACTTACTCACCTTCGGCACTGAAGTTTGACTGAGGAGGTTTCTGGACTTCCAGTGTGCTACTTGTCGGTGACGGTCCAGAGCGAGAGCCCCTTTCACGGGCATACCCTCCACTGTTGTCACCCCGGATCTCATTGGTGAAGCGTGGCACGTTAACGGGAATATTTTCAGGCACCACATGCACCATCGGAGGGCCCAGTGGCGGCGGCTCCTGTCTGCGATCGTGCATTTTCATACAACTTTCTTCCAGAGCTCCTATGACCACAGACTGGTTATTGACTATCGCCGAGAGAGCAGCATATTTGGCCTCCAGGTCCTTGTAGCGAGAGGACAGGCGCAGTGACTCAGCGGTGGCATTAAGGATGCGTGTCTCCAACTGAGCCAGCTCCAATGAGTTATCCCTCTTCCTGATGATTTCGTGCAGCAGCTGCATGTAGAGCTGCGTCACCCTGGAGTTCATGTTCCTGCTCTCCTTCCTCAGCAGCTTCATCTCGTTCACCAGGTTTCCGTCCACGTCCACGACCAGCTTCAGAGTCTCCATCTCCCGCCTCTGCTTGGACAGAAGGTCGAGCACCGCCGCCACGTCGAGGCGGGTCACTCGGTCTTTGTCGGGGACGGGCCCCCGGGCTGCGCAGATGGGGCCTGTGATCTTCTGCTCAGGGACCAGGAAGGTGTAGGAGCACCTGGAGTTTTCTCCGCTTGCATCTGGAGCTCTTCGGGTCCGGGAGAGGATAGGGTTGTTGGTGAAGGCTATGCTGTTGCTCCAGAGGGACAGACCAAAGAGAGTAAACAAGCACCACATTCCGGGTCCCATGGCTTCTCTCTTAATTTATCACCACAAACAAAGACTTCTGTGGAGGAGACAAAGAACAGAACATTTTCCTTTGAAGTTTAATTCACTTATTGTGAAGAAATCCCAGCTAGTAGGGCTCACATCAGAATTGCGATTCTTATTTTTTCGATTGTAAATCGAGTCATAATTTTCAAAAATCAATACAAAAAATGGTAACACTTTAGTATGGGGAACATATTCACCATTAATTAGTTGCTTATTAAAGTAACAGAGTTATTTGGACACTAGGGGAACATATAAGGCAGGGGTGTCCAAAGTGCGGCACGGGGGCCATCTGCGGCCCGCAGATAATTGTTTAGCGGCCCGCCACACATTCTGGAAATGTCATTGCAAAAATCAAAAAAACATTAAAAAAGTGGAATGAGGTGAAATCTAACTAGAAAAAGTTGCAATGTTGACACAAATCTGCCATGCGGGCGTTTTTTTTTCTCTGTCTATCTTTATTTTCCTTTTTTTTGTCATTGCTCAAAAAAAAAAAAAAAGACAAAAAATCAATGTTATAATGAATTATTGACCTATTCAAGGCTCCATTTACTTCAAATATTTCACATTAAAATGTTTTATGTGTGGTTTTATGTGTGGTTGCCATATAAAAACATCCAAGTTTTCTTTGACAAAAGAGCATAAAACAAACAAAATAATAGTTCAAACGTAAAATCGACAGATATATCTGAAGTTGATCTCGTAACTTAAGTGTTGAAAGTAAAACAAATAATAATACAAAATTATCACTTTATGAGCGGGGTACCTTTTGGGATCCCAAAGATATTTAGAGGGATTTTATTTATCTTTTCACTGTGATTAATCAAAAATAATAATATGAAAATAAAATCAATGGTGTCATGCATTATTGATCTTTTCAGGGCTCCAATTACTTCACATCAAACATTGCTTTCTGAATGTTTTGGGCGGTGGGGGCAATACTGCATATTTCAGTTTTACTATAAAAAAACAAAGTTGTCTTTGACAGAAAAGGCATGTATAATAATAGGCAATAATAATTTGACTTGTTTTTAACATTTTAATGACTGAGACCCTTTACGGGTTGTTAAATGTTAAAAAAAAAAAATCTGTATATTTTGTTATGGTTTGAAAATGAAAAATATCAAAAAGGCCCCCGCATGTTTTAATTTTTCCGTGTGCGGCCCTCAGTGGAAAAAGTTTGGACACCCCTGATATAAGGGTTAGGGTTAGGGTTACTAATCAGCAATAATTCTGAGGTTATTGAGGGAAGACTATTAGTTAATGGCTTACTGGTTGTATAGTAAGGCCATGCAGAATAAGGCATTAATAAGTACTTAATAATGACTAATTAAGAGCCAATATGTTACTAATTTGCATGTTAATAAGCAACTAATTAATGATGAATATGTGTTCCCCATACTAAAGTGTTACCAAATAAATAAATAAATTAAAGCTTTCATTTTAAAGTACATTTTTTATAAAGGCACATCTCCATGCTTACATGCTGCACGTATATATGTATGTGACCAAAAAGAGGTTTTGTAGCCTCTAACCCGTTTTGAAATGGTTTTATCATATTTATTGTACCAAATATTACAGGGGTGTCCAAACTTTTTGACTTGGGGGCCAAATTGGGCTAAAATAATTTGGCTGGGGGCAAAAGTCGATTGCTTATAAAGTAACTATATCATCATCATTTCATCATTTATTTTTATTCCTTTCATAAAAATTGACACTGTATATGTATATGTATATGTATAAATATGTATGCAAATATGTATATATATGTATGCAAAAAAAAAAAAAAAAATTACATCAAAACTACGAATGAGCACATGTGGAGTTATGTACTTAACAAAAACATGTGAAATAACTGAAAACATGTTTTATATTCTAGTTTCTTCAAAATAGCCACCCTTTGCTCTGATTACTGCTTTGCACACTCTTGGCATTCTCTCGATGAGCTTCAAGAGGTAGTCACCTGAAATGATTTTCACTTCACAGGTGTGCCTTATAAGGGTTAATTAGTGGAATTTTTTGCTTTATCGATGGGGTTTTGTTGTGAATGAAAAGGTGTGTCCAAACTTTTGGCCTGTACTGTATATATATATATATATATATATATATATATATATATATATATATATATATATATATATATATATATATATATATATATATATATATATATATATATATATATATATATACACACTGCCGTTCAAAAGTTTGGGGTTACATTGAAATGTCCTTATTTTTGAAGGAAAAGCACTGTACTTTTCAATGAAGATAACTTTAAACTAGTTTTAACTTTAAAGAAATACACTCTATACATTGCTAATGTGGTAAATGACTATTCTAGCTGCAAATGTCTGGTTTTTGGTGCAATATCTACATAGGTGTATAGAGGCCCATTTCCAGCAACTATCACTCCAGTGTTCTAATGGTACAATGTGTTTGCTCATTGGCTCAGAAGGCTAATTGATGATTAGAAAACCCTTGTGAAATCATGTTCACACATCTGAAAACAGTTTAGCTCATTACAGAAGCTACAAAACTGACCTTCCTTTGAGCAGATTGAGTTTCTGGAGCATCACATTTGTGGGGTCAATTAAACGCTCAAAATGGCCAGAAAAAGAGAACTTTCATCTGAAACTCGACAGTCTATTCTTGTTCTTAGAAATGAAGGCTATTCCACAAAATTGTTTGGGTGACCCCAAACTTTTGAACGGTAGTATATATATATATATATATATATATATATATATATATATATATATATATATATATATATATATATATATATATATATATATATATATATATATATATACACATATATAAAATGGATATAAAATGTATATGATATTAAAAGTATGTGAAAGTTCGACTCCTACCTTGTTTACTTCCGTGACGATCTCTTTAAAGTTATACAAACATCGATAAGTGTGGAGAGAGTGTTTTGTATTTTTCTTGTCATGCATTTCAGGGGATTTAAATGGCCGTCATTTTGAATGATGTGCTGTGCTTGGACATTTTTTTTAATACCGTCCACACAGTTCAGTGAGCAGGTTGTGTGACCATGTGTTTTGACTTTTTGTGCTAGTTTATTGGCGCCATGAGTGGTAAAGGTTGTTTGGATTCAGTCATATACAATAATGCTGTTCTGTAAACACTTCAAAGTGCAATTTGTGGTCATTAACCTGAATTACCGACGTTGTCTACAAAATGGTGGCACATTTTCAGCAATCATATTGTCAGATACTTAAAATTAACTGATTCCTTATCCAAACTGAACTCACCGACGAGCGGCCCGTGGGCCGTAATTTTGTAGCCTCGGAAATAATACATTGCAAGAATTGGTTTGAATAAAGAATCTTGTTGAATTGTGAATCGAATCGTCACTCCAAAAATGGTGAGGTGACCAAAGATTCCCACTTCTACCAGCTGGATCTACTATGTTTGTGTCTAATAAGTGTGTCACTCATACCCAAGGCCACTGGTTGCTATTTATAACATTCTCATAAATATTCGAGCACTTTCATTTTCGCAAAATGCCTCAGATTGTCCAAAACCGACTGGCAGCTCGCCAAGCACTACGACAAATTACGTTTTGTTTTTTTCTAAATAGGCTTTACTAACAAAGATATGTGCAGAGAAAAAGAACGCCTGCATTGTGCTGCAAATGATTTGTTTTGGCCTCGATGCTAACTTTGTAGGAACTGTTTGGGAAAAAAACCTCTGTTCCAGCATGACAATGCCCCAGTGCACAACGCAAGGTCCATAAAGGCATGCTTGGATGAATTTGATGCGGAAGAACTCAAGAGCCCTGACCTAGATCAACAAACCCCACACTCTCCAAAGTCCTACAAAATAGGGTCTTTTTTTTCATGCTGCAAATATGTATTTTTTCAATGATCTTGTAGTCACTTAGTTCTATTTCACGTCAGGCACACTCCCGGAAGATTGCACTGTAGTGAAGATATTTGGTTATGAGGGTCTTTTATGAACAACATTTTAATAGTATACTGTGCACTATACAGTATTTGCATCTATCAGTCTAGTAACCTAGCAACACAGTTTAAGTCGTATTCCAGGTCTTTACTTTAATTTAATTTACTATGGGTACCTGCAAGGTTCACAAGCCTCCAAATTTTAGTATCCCGTCCAAATTCCGGGCCCCTTTTTTTAAAACCTTGAGTGTCCTTGAACGCACCACAGTTATGTGCACTGAGATGCAAAAGTGAAACTTACATATCATTTTCTCCTATGCTGCCACAGGTTGATTTAGTGTATTTTTACCTTTTTCTTCTTGACCCTTGTATCAAAATGCTGATGCCTTGAGTGAATGTTTAAAAAGTGAGCTTTGATGACGTAATGACGTCTGTGTTGAGTGAAGTGTTCCATGCTGGGGTTGCTGCTATCCAGTTGGAACAAACCATTTTGCAGTTTTCATAGGGGGGTGTATGTCATCTTAGACATTCTTGATTAGATACAAGCAACCTTATTATTTAGCATTCATGGATATATTTATTATAAATCAACATTTATGATATTTGTATATATATATATATATATATATATATATATATATATATATATATATATATATATATATATATATATATATATATATATATATATATATATATATATATATATATGTATATATATGTAAGTCCAGAGTTGGGACCCGGGGTGGACCGCTCGCCTGTGCATCGGTTGGGGACGTCTCTGCGCTACTGACCTGTCTCCGCTCAAGATGGTCTCCTGCTGGCCCCACTATGGACTGGACTCTCACTGTTATGTGGATCCACTAGGGACTGTACTTAGAGGGGGGGTTACCCACATATGCGGTCCCCTCCAAGGTTTCTCATAGTCATTCACATCGACGTCCCTTGTGTGGGCTCTGTGCCGAGCATGTCGTTGTGGCTTGTGCAGCCCTTTGAGACTTTTGTGATTTAGGGCTATATAAATAAACATTGATTGATTGATTGATATATATATATATATATATATATATATATATATATATATATATATATATATATATATGTATATATATATATATATATATATATATATATATATATATATATATATATATATATATATATATATATATATATATATATATATATATATATATATACACATATATAAAATGGATATAAAATGGATATGATATTAAAAGTATGTGTATATATATATGTAAATATACATATATATACTGTATATGTATATTTACATACATACACACATATATATTTACATACATACACACACATTTATATATATATATATATATATATATATATATATACACTACCGTTCAAAAGTTTGGGGTCACCCAAACAATTTTGTGGAATAGCCTTCATTTCTAAGAACAAGAATAGACTGTCGAGTTTCAGATGAAAGTTCTCTTTTTCTGGCCATTTTGAGCGTTTAATTGACCCCACAAATGTGATGCTCCAGAAACTCAATCTGCTCAAAGGAAGGTCAGTTTTGTAGCTCCTGTAACGAGCTAAACTGTTTTCAGATGTGTGAACATGATTGCACAAGGGTTTTCTAATCATGAATTAGCCTTCTGAGCCAATGAGCAAACAAATAATGTAAATAATTCATTGTGATTATCTTGTGTGATGACTGTATTATGATGATAGTATACAGGTATATGATAGTATATATCTGTATCATGAATCAATTTAAGTGGACCCCGACTTAAACAAGTTGAAAAACTTATTCGGGTGTTACCATTTAGTGGTCAATTGTACGGAATATGTACTTCACTGTGCAACCTACTAATAAAAGTCTCAATCAATCAATCAATCAATCAATCAATCAATCAATCAATCAATCAATCAATCAATCAATCAATCAATCTTTTCCTTCAAAAATAAGGACATTTCAATGTGACCCCAAACTTTTGAACGGTAGTGTATATATATACAGTATACATATAGTACAGGCCAAATGTGTGGACACACCTTCTCATTCACAACACAACTGAGAGAATGCCAAGAGTGTGCAAAGCAGAAATCAGAGCAAAGGGTGGCTATTTTGAAGAAACTAGAATATAAAACATGTTTTCAGTTATTTTTTTTGTTAAGTACATAACTCCACAGGTGTTCATTTATAGTTTTGATCCCTTCAGTGACAATCTACAATGTAAACAGTCATGAAAATAAAGAAAACGCAGTGAATGAGAAGGTGTGCCCAAACTTTTGGCCTATACTGTATATATATATATATATATATATATATATATATATATATATATATATATATATATATATATATATATATATATATATATATATATATATATATATACATATATATATATATATATATATATGTACATATTTATACATGTACATATTTATACATCTTCTCATTTTACAAAATTACACTAACCATGTGTTGCACATTTTATCTGCTTGATATTTCTGATTGATTACAAAACTTTAGGAGGTAAGAGTCGGACTTTCACATTCTCTCTCTCTCTCTCTCTCTCTCTCTCTCTCTCTCTCTCTCTCTCTCTCTCTCTCTCTCTCTATATATATATATATACATATATACGTACACATATACATAAATACATATGTGACTTTCGGCCCCGGGTCAAATTCTTTTAGCCCAATACGGCCCTCAAGTCAAAGACTTTGGACAACCCGGATGTAGAGCTTTTACCTTGTTAACTTTAAATCACAACATGTTGTTTTGTTTACCAAACACCATTGATATGAATATTGATTTTTACCATTTTTAACATAGCTAACAGGTAATCCCACTTCTGACACATGTTTTATTCATGAGGTGTGATGTCCGACTGTCTTTTATTTTCATAATAATATTTATTTATTTATTTGATAGGGAAATCATATTACAGGTACTGAGAAAACAGACACCTTTCTTTCGTTCCCCCCGCCTCCAAAAAAATATAAAAATGAAAATTAAAAAAAACATATATAAAAGTTACAAAAAACAAACAAAAATTACAATAAAAATAAAAATAAAATAAGAATAACTCCCCCCGTCCTACATTTCAGTCACAGTGGGCAGAAATGTACTGCCTTCCTCTTCACCACAAGCAGATAGAGAATCACACGAACCGACTAAAAAAAAAAAAGTAAAAAAAAAAAAAATCATAAACATACAGAGAAGTGTCACTGAATAAAAACAACAACAACAAAAAAAAGAGTTGAGGTAAGTGGAAAGGTTCATTGTCAACAGTGAGTGTCACATATATCCTCTGGTGTCTTTAATTGAGCTATGTAATTAAACATACAGCCCCAGGTCAAGTCAAATTGTTTTGGTGTACCCCTCAGTTTATATTTAATTTTCTCTAAATCTAAGAAAAACATGAGGTCCTTAAGCCATAGGGAGGCCTTGGGAGCAAACTGTGATTTCCACTCCAATAAAATCCTTCTACGAGCTATTAATAATGCAAAGGCCCCCAAGTCAAAGACTTTGGACAACCTTGATGTAGAGCTTCTACCTTGTTAACTTTAAATCACAACATGTTGTTTTATTTACTAAACACCATTGATATGAATATCTATTTTTTAACATTTCTAACATAGCTAACAGGTAATCCCACTTCCGACACGTGTTTTATTCATGAAGCGTGATGTCCGACTAAAGACACACTTTAACGGTGTCTATGAAGGTCCTCCTTCATCCAGGTCATTGTCATCTCAGAGCAATCAATCGATCGCAACTGGACTGCTTGGTTTGTCTTGGAAGACGTTTCGCCGCTTCATCAGTTCGTGGTCATAGACTTAGATTGGCCAGATCTAGTCCAGCGGCTAGTACCAAAACCCCAAATATTTATACTCCCAAAGAAAACCACAAAACAATACAGCCACCTGCGTCCATCAGTCTGGTAACCTCGCAACACAGTTCACGACGACGGTATTCCAGGTCTTTACTATGGGTGTCTGCAACAATTTATTGTTTTTAAAGTTAAAGTTAAAGTCCCAACTATAGTCACACACACAGTAGGTGTTGTGAAATTATCCTCTGCATTTGACCCATCCCCATGTTCCAGCCCCTGGGAGGTGAGGGGAGCAGTGAGCAGCAGCGGTGGCCGCGCTCGGGAATCATTTTGGTGATTTAACCCCCAATTCCAACCCTTGATGCTGAGTGCCAAGCATATAGTCTTTGGTATGACTCGGCGGGGTTTGAACTCACAACCTTCCAGTGTCAGGGCGGACACTCTAACCACAAGGCTACTGAGCAGGCAGCCTTAGGCTATGTCTATACTAAGCCGGATAACCCCTTAAACAAATAATTATTTAGCCACACTAAACCATCGTTTAAGGCAGTGGTTCTTAACCTGGGTTCGATCGAACCCTAGGGGTTTGGTGAGTCGGACTCAGGGGTTCGGCGGAGGTCAAGACACACCTGACTCTTCATGTAAATAAAAACTTCTCCCTATCGGCGTATTACGGATACGGCAACAGCAGAAGTCAGGTGTAATTTGTTGTGAGTTTATGCACTGTGTTGGTTTTGTTCTTTGAACAAGGTGATGTTCATGCACGGTTCATTTTGTGCACCAGTAAAAAAACATGGTAACACTTTAGTACGGGGAACATATTCACCATTAATTAGTTGCTTATTAACATGCAAATAAGTAACATATTGGCTCTTAACTAGTCATTATTAAGTACGTATTAATGCCTTATTCAGCATGGCCTTATTATAACCCTAACTCTCTAACCCTGGTCCTAACCCTCTAACCCTAACCCTAACCCAAACCAAATAACTTTAAATTAAAGGCCTACTGAAAGCCACTACTAGCGACCACGCAGTCTGATAGTTTATATATCAATGATGAAATCTTAACATTGCAACACATGCCAATACGGCCGGGTTAACTTATAAAGTGACATTTAAAACTTCCCGGGAAATATCCGGCTGAAACGTCGCGGTATGATGACGTGTGCGCGTAACGAAGTCAGAGTAACGGAAGTTATGGTACCCCGTAGAATCCTATACAAAAAGCTCTGTTTTCATTTCATAATTCCACAGTATTCTGGACATCTTTTGCAATTTGTTTAATGAACAATGAAGGCTGCAAAGAAGACAGTTGTAGGTGGGATCGGTGTATTAGCAGCGGACTACAGCAACACAACCAGGAGGACTTTGTTGGAACGCTAGCCGCGCTAGCCGCCGACCTCACCTTGACTTCCTACGTCTCCGGGCCGCCAAACGCATTGGGTGAAGTCCTTCGTCCTTCTGCCGATCCCTGGAACGCAGGTGAGCACGGGTGTTGATGAGTAGATGAGGGCTGGCTGGCGTAGGTGGAGAGCTAATGTTTTTAGCATAGCTCTGTTAGGTCCCGTTGCTAAGTTGCTAAGTTAGCTTCAATGGCGTCGTTAGCACAGCATTGTTAACCTTCGCCAGCCTGGAAAGCATTGACCGTGTATTTACATGTCCACGGTTTAATAGTATTGTTGATTTTCTATCCATCCTTCCAGTCAGGGGTTTATTTTTTTGTTTCTATATGCAGTTAAAGCACGATGCTATCACGTTAGCTCGTAGCTAAAGCATTTCGCCGATGTATTGTCGTGGAGATAAAAGGCACTGAATGTCCATTTCGCGTTCTCGACTCTCATTTTCAAGAGGATCTAGTATCCGAGGTGGTTTAAAATACAAATCCGTGATCCACAATAAAAAAAGGAGAGTGTGGAATCCAATGAGCCAGCGTGTACCTAAGTTACGGTCAGAGCGAATAAAGATACGTCCATCACTGCCTCTCAAGTCCTTCACTGTAACGTTCCTCATCTACGAATCTTTCATCCTCGCTCAAATTAATGGGGTAATCATCACTTTCTCGGTCCGAATCTCTATCGCTCCATTGTAAACAATGGGGAATTGTGAGGAATACTAGCTCCTGTGACGTCACGCTACTTCCGGTACAGGCAAGGCTTTTTTTTATCAGCGAGCAAAAGTTGCGAACTTTATCGTCGATTTTCTCTACTAAATCCTTTCAGCAAAAATATGGCAATATCGCGAAATGATCAAGTATGACACATAGAATGGATCTGCTATTCCCGTTTAAATAAAAAAAAAATCATTTCAGTAGGCCTTTAAGTCTTTGTTACTTAGAATATGTTCCCCATACTAAAGTGTTACCAGAAACAAAACTTTGTCTTGAATTTGAAAAAATACAACATTCTATTTTTCACTAAAGAAGGGTTCGGCGAATGCGCATATGAAACTGGTGGGGTTCGGTACCTCCAACAAGGTTAAGAACCACTAGGATATTTTTTTACACGGGTAAGTGCGCCGTGTATTTCTTGAATCTCCGGCTCTTAGATTTGTATGGACTCATTGACCGTTTACAAACTGAGTTCGGAGAGGAAGTGACGTCAGAAAGAAGCTTGATAACAACCTGTTTCCACTCGGAGGTAAACACTAGAAAGATGGAGGCGAGTCATCCAGACATGCCGCGTTTCCCCCTCCTCTACATGTACAGACACTTGTAGAAATCATACATGAATACCTTAAGAGAAAGCGATTGCAGCTATTTGGGATACAACACTTCTCAGACGGCAAGAGAACTTTCGAATGTCCAGGTCAGCTGTGATTCTACTTACCGAAAAACTTTGTCCATTTGTCGAAGGAGAGACAACGAGAATGCGGGCTCCCGTGGATGTGATAAAAAAGGTTGCATGTGCTTTGTATTTCCTGGCCGTCGAGGGAAGACTACGGAAAATGGCGAATGCTTTTGGACTGGCGAAGCACACTGTATCAGTTATTGTCCGCCATGTATGTCGCAGACGCAACGTCTAGGTCCAGAGTATAAAAAGTCACCAAAAACAAATGGACAATGAAGGTGAAGGCAAAAGAGTGAGTGTCCTGACCAGATATCTAGATCCCTAGATTGATTGATGTAAAATGTTCTTTATCACATTGTGTACTTTCACGTGTTTATTCAAGGTTTGATTAATTTATGATGGCTCAGGTGTGATTCACTACAACAGCGCACTGAATTCCAGTTAATTGAAATACCACAACACTGGATATTGTTCATATAAGTTCAATTTAATTTAAAGGCCTACTGAAACCCACTACTACCGACCACGCAGTCTGATAGTTTATATATCAATGATGAAATCTTAACATTGCAACACATGCCAATACGGCCGGGTTAACTTATAAAGTGCAATTTTAAATTTCCCGCTAAACTTCCGGTTGAAAACGTCTATGTATGATGACTTATGCGCGTGACGTCAATCGTTGAAGCGGAAGTATAGGTACACCATTGTATCCAATACAAAAAGCTTGGTTTTCATGGCAAAATTCCACAGTATTCTGGACATCTGTGTTGGTGAATCTTTTGCAATTTGTTTAATGAACAATGAAGACTACAAAGAAGAAAGCTGTAGGTGGGATCGGTGTATTAGCGACACAACCGGGAGGACTTTGAGATGGATAGCAGACGTGCTGGCCGCGGACCTCACCTTGACTTCCTCCGTCTCTGGGCCGTCGACCGCATCTATGATCGGGTGAAGTCCTTCGTTGCTCCGTCGATCGCTGGAACGCAGGTGAGCACGGGTGTTGATGAGTAGATGAGGGCTGGCTGGCGTAGATGGAGCGCTAATGTTTTTAGCATAGCTCTGTGAGGTCCCGTTGCTAAGTTAGCTTCAATGGCGTCGTTAGCAACAGCATTGTTAAGCTTCGCCTGGCTGGAAAGCATTAATCGTGTAGTTACATGTCCATGGTTTAATAGTATTGTTGATTTTCTGTCTATCCTTCCAGTCAGGGGTTTATTTATTTTGTTTCTATCTGCATTTAAGCCCGATGCTATCACGTTAGCTCCGTAGCTAAAGAGCTTTGCCGATGTATTGTCGTGGAGATAAAAGTCACTGTGAATGTCCATTTCGCGTTCTCGACTCTCATTTTCAAGAGGATATAGTATCCGAGGTGGTTTAAAATACAAATCCGTGATCCACAATAGAAAAAGGAGAAAGTGTGGAATCCAATGAACCCTTGTACCTAAGTTACGGTCAGAGCGAAAAAAGATACGTCCTACACTGCACACTGGTCCTTCACTCTCACGTTCCTCATCCACGAATCTTTCATCCTCGCTCAAATTAATGGAGTAATCGTCGCTTTCTCGGTCCGAATCGCTCTCACTGCTGGTGTAAACAATGGGGAAATGTGAGGAGCCCTTCAACCTGCGACGTCACGCTACTTCCGGTACAGGCAAGGCTTTTTTTTATTAGCGACCAAAAGTTGCAAACTTTATCGTCGATGTTCTCTACTAAATCCTTTCAGCAAAAATATGGCAATATTGCGAAATGACTAAGAATGACACACAGAATGGATCTGCTATTCTGCTATTCTTCTGCCCTTGGATTAATGGGCCCTCTAGTGCCACCCACCCACTAAAAATCAGTCATATTTCCAGTGTATTCACATGTGGGTAGTCTTTAATTATAGCCCTTGCCACATCTGTATCAGGTGTCTGGGTGTGTGCAAGTGCTGGGATCTGTTTTTAATAGGTCTGTAGATCTGCCATCAATCTCCCTTCTGGCCTTCCAGTCTACCTTTGCTGGTTTATGGGGAGAATTAACATGCTGGTGGAAAATGAAAGTCAACTATAGGGTATCTCGTCTCTACTTAAAAGTATGTCATCCCTTTTTGCCTGGAAAAAAACGAGAATTAGTGTGAGAAATAGAATATATTGATGGGCTTTAGAAGCAGCAGGAGGAGCTCTCACTGATTTACGAGCGCAAGGTTTGGCAGACTTATTGGTCTTATTGGTTTTGACAGGATATCCAATGGAGAGTGGGCGACGTTCAAGTATTTGAAAACTAAAAGACGTTTGCCTTCGTCTTCAATAAGCAGGCTTGGCTCTGTGCAGGCCTAAAGGGCCGCCAGCTTTCAGCTGATTTTGGCTGCATCCACCCAGAAGGCCGTCTGGTGCTTACGACCAGAGCAATAAAGCGGACGCGCTGAAGACACGCAGTACGACCTACTTCTCTGCGGAGCGCGTCAAAACAAGTCGGGGTTGAAACGCGGAGGAGAAATGCCAGAAAAGGCGGTTCTAACGGATAATTCCTGCAGTTCTCTCTGATTAGTCCGTACCACAGTTAATTGGACCGATTCCAAAGCGTTCCCAAAGTTGAAACCGCTGCTGAAGCAGAATAATACACTCGTTTTGTCAACGTCACTGGAAAAATATGGTTTTGTGTGTGGTTTGAATGACAATAACTTAAAGAGAGGGAAAGTGTCTCGGCAGATATACTCCCTGGGGCTGTAATATACAGTACACAATCTGCTGCTTGTTGTATGGCATTAGGAACCATCTGAGGGGAAAGGAATAGACATTTGAAGGAAAATGGGCCATGTGTCAGAGCTCAGAAACGCCTTGGCACTGTCAGTCCGGTTTTTTTTCGCCCACAGGGTACTTTCCCCCCCCCCCTGTTTTTCTCTAATCATCGCTTGTCTCCACAATAATATGAATCTCACAAGCAGACCTAACAGGGGTGACAGTGTTTACACAGAGGCTCCTCAGTACCGGGCCTGTGGATCTCACTGGCACTTCTCTACCTATACAGCCTCCCGGCTGTCAATCACGCCTTCGTTGAGCCAGCAGAAGCTGACATTTTTGTGTTGACCCATGGAAAGTCACTTTTCACCACCTTTCCTCGACCCACTCTTAGCAAATAAAGATGCCGGTATAGAGAACGCTTCTTCTGGACCAGGGATAACCAATGTTTTTGAGATGGCGGCCGCATATGGGCTAAAAATGTTTCCATTATATATATATTATTTATTATACGTTTGTATATATATATATATATATATATATATATATATATATATATATATATATATATATATATATATATATAGTCAAGGTTTCTGTGGTTTATCTGTTATACAGTGTTCAATACCAGGGTAGAGCGGAATATACGTTAGGTCAGGAAAAAACACAGAGGCTATTTCAGGGAAACCTGCGAAACAAGCTTGTAGGGATGAATTGGCCCGTGTGTCGTAGTTTGGAAACCACTGTTCTGGACATTTCTAACTGACTGACTCACTCCATTATGCATGATTGTTAATTACCTGACATTAATTCTTTGATTATTTTTCAGAAAATCCTGTTTTGAGGTCACATGACTGTGCCAATCAGCCCACTTGCAGGTTTCCCTGCGAAACAGGCTTGTAGGGATGAAATAGCCTGTGTGTTTTTTTCCTGACCTAACGTGTATATATATATATATATATATATATATATATATATATATATATATATATATATATATATATATATATATATATATATATATATATATATATATATATATATAAAAAAATATATATATATATATATATATATATATATATATATATATATATATATATATATATATATATATATATATATATATATATATATATATATATATATATATATATATATATATATATACTACCGTTCAAATGTTTGGGGTCACCCAAACAATTTTGTGGAATAGCCTTCATTTCTAAGAACAAGAATAGACTGTCGAGTTTCAGATGAAAGTTCTCTTTTTCTGGCCATTTTGAGCGTTTAATTGACCCCACAAATGTGATGCTCCAGAAACTCAATCTGCTCAAAGGAATGTCAGTTTTGTAGCTTCTGTAACGAGCTAAACTGTTTTCAGATGTGTGAACATGATTGCACAAGGGTTTTCTAATCATCAATTAGCCTTCTGAGTCAATGAGCAAACACATTGTACCATTAGAACACTGGAGTGATAGTTGCTGGAAATGGGCCTCTATACACCTATGTAGATATTGCACCAAAAACCAGACATTTGCAGCTAGAATAGTCATTTACCACATTAGCAATGTATAGAGTGTATTTCTTTAAAGTTAAGACTAGTTTAAAGTTATCTTCATTGAAAAGTACAGTGCTTTTCCTTCAAAAATAAGGACATTTCAAAGTGACCCCAAACTTTTGAACGGTAGTGTATATATATATATATATATATATATATATATATATATATATATATATATATATATATATATATATATATATATATATATATGTAATGGATAAATAATTAGTAATAAATATAATTGGGTACTAAGAGTATGTGAAAGTTCGACTCCTGCCTTGTTTATTTCTGTGACGACCCCCTCAAAGTTTCAAATCAGAAATATCAAGCAGCTAAAATGAACATGGAAAACTGCAGAGAGAGTGTTTTTCATTTTTTCCCATCATGCATTGTAATGGATTTGGGTGTAATTTACAATTCTTTATGGTGATTGAAATTTTTTAAAAATAATATCCACAAAGGTCAGTTAGCAGGCCATGTTATGTGTGACCATGTGTGTTGACTTTCTGTGTCGGTTGCATTTTTGGCAGATTTCCCTGGGAAACAGGCTTGTAGGGATGAAATAGCCTCTGTGTTTTTTCCTGACCTAACATGTATATATATATATATATATATATATATATACATATATACATATATATATATATATATATATATATATATATATATATATATATATATATATATATATATATATATATATATATATATATATATATATATATGTATATATGTATATATATATATATATATATATATATATATATATATATATATGTATATATATATATATATATGTATATATGTATATATATATATATATATATATATATATATATATATATATATATATATATATATATATATATGTATATATATATATATATATATATATATATATATATATATATATATACATACATATATATATATATATATATATATATATATATATATATATATATGTATATATATATATATATATATATATATATATATATATATATATATATATATATATATATATATATATATATATATATATATTAGGGCTGCGACAACTAATCGATTAAAACGATTAAAATCGATTATAAAAATAGCTGGCGATTAATTTAGTAATCGATTTGTTGGATCTATGCTATGCGCATGCGCAGAGGCAATTTTTATTTTTATTTTTTATTTTCATTTTTTAAAAATAAACCTTTATTATAAACTGCAACATGTACAAACAGCTGGAAAACAATAATCAAAATAAGTATGGTGCCAGTCTGCTGTTTTTTTTCAATAAAATACTGGAAAGGATAGAGATGTAGTTTGTCTCTTTTATCCGATTATTAATCGAAGTAATAATCGACAGATTAATCGATTATCAAATTAATCGTTAGTTGCAGCCCTAATATATATAATGGATACTAGATATTAGTAATAAACATAATTGGGTACTAAGAGTATGTGAAAGTTCGACTCCTCCCTTGTTTACTTCTGTGATGACCTCCTCAAAGTTTTGTAATAAATCAGAAAGCAGCTAAAATGTACATGGAAAACTGCGCAGAGAGTGTTTTGCATTTTCCCCATCATGCATTGCAATGGATTTAAATTGGTGTAATTTAGAATTTTTTAAATAATATCCACAAAGTTCAATTAGTAGGTTGTGTTATGTGTGACCATGTGTGTCGACTTTCTGTGTCGATTGCATTTTTTTGTGTGCCATGACTAGGGAAGGTTGTTTGGATTGGGTCAAAAAAGTGGATGCTGTGCTATCTTCACTAACAAAGCGCACATCAGGCTCATAGACCTGATTTACTCATGGTGTCTACAAGATGGTGGCAAATTTTCAACAATCAGATTGTTAAATGTGTAAAATTAATTTGAAAATGTCCCGCGGGCCAGATTCGTTATTAAACTCATGACGTCTAGCGGGCCAAACTAAAGACGCCGGCCCGTTTGTCGTAGTTTGGACACCACTATTCTGGACATTTCTAACTGACTGACTCCCTTCATTATGCATGAATGTTATTTACCTGACATTAATTATGTGATTACTTTTCAGAAAAATCCTATTTTGAGTTTGCATGACCGTGCCAATCAGCCATCTTTTTTAGCCTGTGGAGCAGACGGATCTAATCAGACAGTCTGTTTGGTTCCTAAGGGATGACATATGAGCTCTGTGTATACTATTTATGGTCAGGAGGTCCACGAGCAGACATGACGAAAGCAAAAACAATAATAAGATGGTGCTGTGCAACATTGTAAAAACCTGGCAATGACATGAATTACAGATATGATCAAAGTTGTTTAGTCTATGGGTTAATTCAACAACAAAATCTAACCTTTCTCAGTCGGTTCTGTCCAGGATGTGAAGCTTGACAGGTCCAGGTCAATGTTTCAGCTGTGTCGAGGTTTCATACTGTCCATGCTGAGTCTTTGCTCTCATTGAGAATAAAGGGCCTGCACGGAGCTGCAGTGCAAGCCAACGCGGCCTGGTAGGAGAACACCAACAGAGGGTGGTCCATGTGCAAAAAGAGGGAGGCTGATGGTTAGATTTTTCTCAGCAGTTGCAGGAAAAAGGCAGGCTTGGCCCTGCCTTCTTGCACTGATGTCATGCAAAGTTTTTGCAAAGAAAGAAACACCCCTTCTCACATGACCACAACCGGTCAAAGGTTCCTGTTAAACGCTCCACTGGTGATGTCATCTTTTGACTCTTTTCTCATGCATGCAGTTTCTTTATTGTCCCAGTACAGCATTATTTCTAACAGTCCAGCAGTTTAGGATGATCATCAGTGGTCTGTTTTGGATTTGTCCTCTCCATAGATGGTGTGTGTGTGTGTGTGTGTGTGAGCGAGCGCCCCAGGCGCAATTGGCAGCTGTGTTTATTTGCTCATGAGGACAACGTGTGGCGGGTTGCAGGCAATATTTTGAAATAAGATGGGGGCTCAGGCTTTGATGCATGGGGAGACATACTTAAACCACGTGGGAGGACAGCTTTGTTATGAAGTTTGAGAAGGGATGTTTTTTTATTTTTGCAGAGTGTGAGCGCATAGAACTGTGCGGGAATGTGTGTGTGACTGCATGTGATCATGGCGATTCGTTCACATAACACCCATGATCTATTCCAAGCAGGGGAGCCGGATGCTGGAGCCTATCCCAGCTGACTACACTTAGGACTGGTATCCAGTCGGTCACAAGTCAGCATGTTTATATACGACCCAATCCAAACAACCTTTTCCACTCATGGAGCAAACAACCTGACAAACAGAGTCAACACACATGGTCACACATAACACAAGCTGCTCAATGAACTTTGTGGATATTATGAAAAAATGTCCAAACACAACACATAATTCAAAATCACGCCCGTTTAAATCTCCTGCCATGCAGGCTGGAAAAAAATGCAAAACATTCTCTGCACACTTATTTGTACGCACGTACAACACTTAAGACCTTCAGTATATCAGTATGTGGGATTAAATTATGGAATGGATTAAGCAAAGAAATCAAACAATGTACTAACTGATCCACTTCAAGAAACTCTTCAAACTTAAAGTGTTTACAAAGTACAAAGAAGAAGAATCATGATAAACATTCTCAATTTATCTCATCCATCCATTCATTTTCAAGATAATCTTACTCATCTCACCATATGAATCAACTTACTTCACCAACTATTATTAATTAATTAATTTATTTGTACTGTTATTACTTATGGAGTATATTGTAAATGAATTGAGAACAGGAAGTGAACAAAAGTTTTAGCAACTGCTATGAAAAGGAAAAGGGGTAGGATTAAATAAGCTCTGCTTCTTCTTTTTCGAACATGTTGAATAGAGAAACTGGAAATTGTGAAGTACCATGTTGTATGCACGCATGTTCGAAATAAACTCAAACTCAAACTCAACTCAACTTATCCATGTTTGGCGCATTTAAGTTGCTTGGTATTTCTGATTGATTACGAAACTTTAAGGAGAACGTCACGGAAGTAAAGAATGTATTAGTCAAACTTTCAATTACTCCTAATATCCAATTATAATAACTATATATCCATTATGTTAATATAATATATATGTATATATGTACAAACCCCACAACCAGTGAAGTTGTCACATTGTGTAAATCGTAAATAAAAACAGAATACAATGAAACGGCGGTACTGCATCAAAGAACGACATCAGCGTGTAAAGGATATCACCACTTGGGCTCAGGAACACTTCAGAAAACCACTGTCGGTAACTAAAGTTGGTCGCTAGATCTGTAAGAGCAAGTTAAAACTCTACTATGCAAAGCCAAAGCCATTTATCAACAACACCCAGAAACGCCGCCGGCTTCGCTGGGCTCGAGCTCATCTAAGATGGACTGATGCAAAGTGGAAAAGTGTTCTGTGGTCTGACGAGTCCACATTTCAAATTGTTTTTGGAAACTGTGGACGTCGTGTCCTCCGGAACAAAGAGGAAAATAACCATCCGTACTGTTATAGGCGCAAAGTTCAAAAGCCAGCATCTGTGATATGGTGTATGGGGGTGTATTAGTGCCCAAGGCCTGGGTAACTTACACATCTGTGAAGGTGCCATTAATGCTGAAAGGTACATACAGGTTTTGGAGCAACATATGTTGCCATCCAAGCAATGTTATCATGGACGCCCCTGCTTATTTCAGCAAGACAATGCCAAGCCATGTGTTACAACAGCGTGGCTTCATAGTAAAGGAGTGCGGGTACTAGACTGGCCTGCCTGTAGTCCAGACCTGTCTCCCATTGAAAATGTGTGGTGCATTATGAAGCCTAAAATACCACAACGGAGACCCCTGGACTGTTGAACAACTTTCCCAAGAATGGGAAAGAATTCCACCTGAAAAGCTTAAAAAATTGGTCTTCTCAGTTCCCAAATGTTAACTGAGTGTTGTTAAAAGGAAAGGCCATGTAACACAGTGGTAAAAAGGCCCCTGCGCCAACTTTTAAGGTCTTTAAAGTTAATAATTATTTGCAAAAAAAAATACTTTTCTCAATTCGAACATTAAATATCTTGTCTTTGCAGAGCAGCATGTTTGGCGGCACACAATCACGGAGTACTTACAAACAGACACAGTGTGTAGACAGAAAAGGGAGAACGGACGCATTTTGGCTTAAAAACTAAAGATAAAGGTGAAGATATAACACTGAAACGCCCTCAGGAAGAGATGCTTTAAGACATGGCTAGCTAGCTAGCGGCTAACGTCCATGCGCCGTTGGCAGTGTTTTAGCTACTTCTAAATCACTAATCCTGGTCTCCATGGTGACAAATAAAGTAAGTTTCTTACAAGTATCATCCCTGCAGGACGAGGAATAGCTAGACATGCTTCACTACACACCGTAGCTCACCTGCGTCACAATGTAAACAAACGCCATTGGTGGATCTACACCTGACATCCACTGTAATGATATCAAGTACAGGCACGATACTACTTTGATTACGTCAATATTTTTTGGCATCACAACATCTTTCGTTTAAAAAAAAATTATATTATGTTTATAAACTCAGGAATTATTTCCCTGGACACATGAGGACTTTGAATACGACCAATGTCTGATCCTGTAACTACTTGGTATCGAATTGATACCCAAATTTGTGGTATAATCCAAAACTAATGTAAAGTATCAAACAATAGAAGAATAAGTGATTATTACATTTTAACAGAAGTGTAGACAGAACATGTTAAAGAGAAAGTAAGCAGATATTAACAGTAAATGAACAAGTAGATTAATAATTCATTTTCTACCACTTGTCCTTAATTATTTTGACAAAATAATAGAATGATAAATGACACAATATGTTACTGCATACGTCAGCAGACTATATTAGGGAACCTCAGTTTGTTTACTTACTAATAAAAGACAAGTTGTCTTGCATGTTCACTATTTTATTTAAGGACAAACTTGCAATAAGATACATATGTTTAATGTACCCTAAGATTTTTTGGTAAAATAAAGCCAATAATGCAATTTTTTGTGTTGCCCTTTATTTAGAAAAGTACTGAAAAGTATCAAAATAATGTTGGTACCGGTACCAAAATATTGGTATCGGGACAAAACTAATATATATATATATATATATATATATATATATATATATATATATATATATATATATATATATATATATATATATATATATACTACCGTTCAAAAGTTTGGGGTCACCCAAACAATTTTGTGGAATAGCCTTCATTTCTAAGAACAAGAATAGACTGTCGGGTTTCAGATGAAAGTTCTCTTTTTCTGGCCATTTTGAGCGTTTAATTGACCCCACAAATGTGATGTTCCAGAAACTCAATCTGCTCAAAGGAAGGTCAGTTTTGTAGCTTCTGTAACGAGCCTAAACTGTTTTCAGATGTGTGAACATGATTGCACAAGGGTTTTCTAATCGTCAATTAGCCTTCTGAGCCAATGAGCAAACACATTGTACCATTAGAACACTGGAGTGATAGTTGCTGGAAATGGGCCTCTATAAACCTATGTAGATATTGCACCAAAAACCAGACATTTGAATAGTCATTTACCACATTAGCAATGTATAGAGTGTATTTCTTTAAAGTTAAGACTAGTTTAAAGTTATCTTCATTGAAAAGTACAGTGCTTTTCCTTCAAAAATAAGGACATTTCAATGTGACCCCAAAATTTTGAACGGTAGTGTATATATATATATATATATATAATTGAAGATGAGGTCCCAGAACAAGCCATGCAAGCCCAAGCCATGACATGATGTTTCACAGGTGAGCTTGTATGTTTGGGATCATGAGCAGATCCTTTCTTTCTTCAATCGTTTGCCTTTCCATCACTTTGAAAGAAGTTAATCTTTGTCTCATCAGTCCCATACAACTTTTTTCCAGAATTTTTGAGGCTCATCTCTGTACCTTTTGGCAAATTCCAGCCTGGCCTTCCTATTCTTCTTGCTAATGAGTGGTTTGCATCTTCTACACCTGGTGTAGCCTCTGTACTTCTGTTCATGAAGTCTTCTGCCAACAGTAGATTGTGATACCTTCACTCCTGCCCTATGGAGGTCGTTGCTGATGTCACTAACAGTTGTTCTTTATAGCTCTCACAATGTTTCTGTCATCAACTCCTGATGTTTTCCTTGGTCTACCTGTTCCACGTCTGTTGCTTAGTACACCCGTGGTTTATTTCTTCTTCAGGACATTCCAAACGGTTGTACTGGCCATGGCCAATGTTTGTGCAATGGCTCTGATTGATTGTCCATCTTCTCTCAGATTCACAATTGCTTCTTTTTTACCCATAGACAGCTCTCTGGTTTTCATGTTGGTTCCACCTCTAAATGCAGTCTGCACAGGCAAAACCTATCCTACCCAATCTGAAACTGAGCTCAGACATTCAGTGCTATTTATTGTTTGAACAATCAATGGGAGACACCTGGGCAACAAAACACACCTGTCAGTCACATGTTCCAATACTTTTGCTCTCATGAAAAATGGGTAGGTTGAAACAAAAGGTGCTATCTTTTAAGTTGTGTATCAGATCCAGATGTAAATACCTGGAAATAAAAGCTGAAATGTTGATCTCTTGTCCCGTATTCATCTTTTGATGTCAAACCCAAATGTTTTCAGTCTACAATAAACAAATTGGACTCACTGTTCCAATACTTTTGGAGGGCACTGTACATATACATACAAACCCCGTTTCCATATGAGTTGGGAAATTGTGTTAGATGTAAATATAAACGGAATACAATGATTTGCAAATCATTTTCAACCCATATTCAATTGAATATACTACAAAGACAACATATTTGATGTTCAAACTGATAAACATTTTTTTTTTGCAAATAATCTTTAACTTTAGAATTTGAGGCCAGCAACACGTGACAAAGAAGTTGGGAAAGGTGGCAATACATACTGATAAAGTTGAGGAATGCTCATCAAACACTTATTTGGAACATCCCGCAGGTGAATAGGCAAATTGGGAACAGGTGGGTGCCATGATTGGGTATAAAAGTAGATTCCATGAAATGCTCAGTCATTCACAAACAAGGATGGGACGAGGGTCACCACTTTGTCAACAAATGTGTGAGCAAATTGTTGAACAGTTTAAGAAAAACCTTTCTCAACCAGCTATTGCAAGGAATTTAGGGATTTCACCATCTACGGTCCGTAATATCATCAAAGGGTTCAGAGAATCTGGAGAAATCACTGCACGTAAGCAGCTAAGCCCGTGACCTTCGATCCCTCAGGCTGTACTGCATCAACAAGCGACATCAGTGTGTAAAGGATATCACCACATGTGCTCAGGAACACTTCAGAAACCCACTGTCAGTAACTACAGTTGGTCGCTACATCTGTAAGTGCAAGTTAAAACTGTCCTATGCAAGGCGAAAACCGTTTATCAACAACACCCAGAAACGCATCGGCTTCGCTGGGCCTGAGCTCATCTAAGATGGACTGATACAATGTGGAAAAGTGTTCTGTGATCTGACGAGTCCACATTTCAAATTGTTTTTGGAAACTGTGAACGTTGTGTCCTCCGAACCAAAGAGGAAAAGAACCATCCGGATTGTCATAGGCGCAAAGTTGAAAAGCCAGCATCTGTGATGGTATGGGGGTGTATTAGTGCCCAAGACATGGGTAACTTACACATCTGTGAAGGCACCATTAATGCTGAAAGGTACATACAGGTTTTGGAGCAACATATGTTGCCATCCAAGCAACGTTACCATGGACGCCCCTGCTTATTTCAGCAAGACAATGCCAAGCCACGTGTTACATCAACGTGGCTTCATAGTAAAAGAGTGCGGGTACTAGACTGGCCTGCCTGTAGTCCAGACCTGTCTCCCATTGAAAATGTGTGGCGCATTACGAAGCCTAAAATACCACAACTTTGTAGTGTATTCATTGAATATGGGTTGAAAAGGATTTGCAAATCATTGTATTCCGTTTATATTTACATCTAACACAGTTTCCCAACTCATATGGAAACGGGGTTTGTATATATATATATATATATATATATATATATATATATATATATATATATATATATATATATATATATATATATATATATGGTCAAAACATAATGGGAACACTTAGTGTCCCCTTTACACACACACACACGCACACACACACACACACACACACACAAACACACACACACACACACACACACACACACACACACACACACACACACACACACACACACACACACACACACACACACACACACACACACACACACACACACACACACACACACACACACGTATTGTTAGTGTCAACTGTCAATATTGCAATATTTTCTCGTTACATTAAACCTGTTTGCTAATTTATTCCACTTTTTATGTGTTTTTGTAATATTATTTTTAAAATGTACTGCGGCCTGTAAAAAAAAAAGAAATTAGCTGCTGGCCGCAAATCCCGCTTCCTCTATCCCTATCATTGTTGTTTTGTCCTTGGGCAAGACACTTTCACCTACTTTGTCCCACTCAACCACACAATTCACTGACCAAGATGCTGACCTGCTCTCCACGATGGCTGCCCATACTCCTGAAGAGGATGAATTACATGCACAGACAACTTTTGCTGTATCCAATGTTCATGTGATAGAATAACAATTTCTAGTCATTTCTTCTTTTCTTTTTGTAGTGGTGTTTTGCACAGGAAAATGTAGGATTTAGTCACCTAATTTACATAATTCCATCTAGGCTAAACAAGTTACACTGAAAATTAAAGACAACATTCGTTTTTATTGATCTAATTGTTTATTTATGTTGTGTCACTGTCCCCTTTTATAGGACTATTTTAAACTACTATAAATTACAATTATTATATTTTTTTAAGGACTTCCAGTAAGTCAGGGGAGCCCATTACGTTGATCGCGGAGGGTGTGTCAAAAATTAAAGATCATCAATCTTCACTAAGACGTCACTTTCGTCACTGTCAAAACTCTAAAGACCGACTGCCCAGTTCCTGTCTTCACAATAAAAGCGCTGCTTCATCCTGCCTGCGCTAACAAAATAAGAGTCTCAGAAAGCTAGCGTGCTCAAGCTAGCAAGCTACGGAGTTTGCCGCCAATGTATTTCTTATAAAGTGTATAAAAACGAGTACGGAAGCTGGACAAATAAGATGCCAAAAACCAACCACTTTCATGTGGTATTGGACGGAAAAGAGGACTTTTTTTCTCCTCCATTTGAAAATTTGGACTTTATCAGCACTACTGTCTGATTCTAGTCATTGCAAGTCATCAGAATTAGGTAATACACCAACTTATATTCTTGTCTTCTTGAAAGAAAGGAATCTATATGTGTTAAACATGCTTGTATTATCATTAAACACCTTTATCTTGTTTACAAAAACGTCTCTTTCATAAATAAATAAATATAAATGATATATATGAATGAGGTAGATTCCCTCGACTTGGTCAATTGAAAAGTAGCTGGCCTGCAGAAAGAGTGTGGGCACCCTTGCAGTAAGTCATGTGAGCCCTCTTGTGGCCAAACTCATTAATTACCTCGTATGGGGGCGCTAAAGAACTAGGTACTGTGGTATGGCCACATAGATAGATGGATAGTACTTTATTGATTCCTTCAGGAGAGTTCCCTCAGGAAAATTAAAAGATGATGTCATAGTTTCTGACCAATAGGAAGCGCCCGGCACGTGACCAATAACATTTGATTATCATCCCCGTTGTTGCTATACGGTCAGTGATCAGATCAAAACAGTAGACTCCGACTGGTGGTCTTGGTGGCAAATTTCACTCCAAAAGAAACCCTGCAAGAACACTGATAAAACTGTTATCAAGTTTTATGCAAATAAATGACATGCATTCAAGGAAAATGTTGAAAAAACGTTCCTGGATGACACTCTGACCGTAAAAATTGCATTTGCGTACAAATATTGTTTTTTTTGCTGAAGTTAATTTCAATTTTGCAAACGAGTAATCACCTGCGATTAATGGTGATTAATCCAAATTCCAAAATGTGAGTACCGTATTTTTCGGAGTATAAGTCGCTCCGGAGTATAAGTCATAATAAAGAAGGAAAAAAACCTATGTAAGTCGCACTAGAGTATAAGTCGCATTTTTTGGAGAAATGTATTTGATAAAACCCAACACCAAGAATAGACATTTGAAAGGCAATTTAAAATAAATAAAGAATAGTGAACAACAGGCTGAATAAGTGTACGTTATATGAGGCATAAATAACCAACTGAGAACGTGCCTGGTATGTTAACGTAACATGTTATGGTAAGAGTCATTCAAATAACTATAACATATAGAACATGCTATACGTTTACCAAACAATCTGTCACTCCTAATCGCTAAATCCCATGAAATCCTATATGTCTAGTCTCTTACGTGAATGAGCTAAATAATATTATTTGATATTTTACGGTAATGTGTTAATAATTTCACACATAAGTCGCTCCTGAGTATAAGTCGCACCCCCGGCCAAACTATGAAAAAAACTGCGACTTATAGTCCGAAAAATACAGTAATCGGTTAAAAAAATAATGATAATTTGAAAGCAATGATAAAAACATAAATAAAACTAGAATAAAGGTGAAAATACGAAAGCAATATTGGTGTTTATACCTGATCTATTTTACAAATCCACAACAGAACTATACCTCCGATATTTCAGATAGTAATTAAAAAAAATCAACAGATAAATGAGCCGGTGTTCGCAGTGTTCGATTTCTTTTTAGCATGTTAGTGTCACGGCCATCTTTGCGCTCTGCTTGCCGCGCCTCGGGATGCGCCCACGGCCGCGTCACGCCCACATGCCGGCAAGGCTGTGGGCGATCAGCAATCCGCGCACCTGGACCTGATGAGAGAGAGCTATATAAAGGACCAGTGGACCCAAGGATCCATGCGGGAACTTAGTTCACCCTTTGTGTACCTTCCTTCCTGAGTCTTACCCATTGTTTCCCCTGTGGTTTTGGACTGCCTTCCTCAATCCTCGACCCTCGACCCTCGCCTGGACATGGACCTTGTCTCTTCTCTCCTGCCCTGGATCATCTGCCTGCCCCACGGACTTCTGTGTTCCTTCGCTCTCGACAACACTTGGTAACACACACCTCAGCTAACTACACACATAGCCTCACACACACACACTTGGGTTTTGACACTCTCCATTTCCTTAGTGTAGTTTATTAGTTAGTATTGTTTATTATTATTATATATATTGACTATATATATAATAAATTATTGAACATTACTGCCCCCTGGTGTCTGAGCCGTCATCTCCCTCTGTTAAACCATAACAATTAGAGAAAGACATTTCACTCATGGTTTGAAAAAACGTGTCCAACAGAAGTTAAACGAGGAGGGTTAAAGACGAGCTTCCACATAATAAAAACAGATAACTCACCTTAAAAATGAACTAACGTAAAGATTTATGGGAGAATGAAGCTGCCTGTGCTACTAAGCTGAGACCTAGGGTTAATAGCGGCGACCGCAGCAAACGTAAAGCCAGAGGACTGATGAGGGAGTGCTGATAAGTGGCAGCAGTTTGAAAGAGAGATACTCCGGGAAAAGGACTTGACAACAAAATGAGTAGTTGTTTATGTTTTACCTCGTGGTTCATTTGGAGGCACATGTAACTCTCAGTTACCTTTTATGATTTCTTAGTGGGTTTTTTAAATGTCATTGAACCCTGATTTTTTTATTTTCTAAAATTCAATGTTGCCTTTCTAAGGAAGAGGCACTTACTGCAGTATTTGATTACTTTACTGCTATGCTGTCAGAGAAAAAAATATTTCAATGTTTTTTATTTTGGTCAATTAAAAAGAGATGTGACTCCACCTTTCAAGGTGTTGTTGCTAACTGCAATGCAGAATTGCCTCATTTTTGTATGTTGTGTTGGAAATATAGTTGTTTCATTTTTTGAAAACATATTCGGAATGTTTGAGCTGCTTGTTGTCTATCAATAAAATAACTTGGAACTTGAAATTTCAATACATTAATTGTTTTCCCTACACGAGGATTCCAATTGTTTGCATGGATTAAGTGAGGAAAAGTTGACATTATCCTTCTCCCTACAATAGGTTTGTATATTTGTTGTTAGAGTGTATACATTTTGGGCAAAAGTGTGAACTGTTAAATTAATTTCTTCACACAAAATCTTGTGTAAATATATACCGTAAATTCTGGACTATAAGCCTCTAGTTTTTTCTTACACTTCGAACCCTGCGGCTTATTAAACGGTGCGGCTAACTTGTGGATTTTTCTTCGCTGACGGCTATAATGGAAAAGTTAAAAAAAACAAGCAAACACACTGAATAGGTTTGTTATTGTTTGTGCATCATCGAGTTCGCTCACTGCAGGTGCTGCAGTGCCCTTCTGTTTAGACCGAGCTCTCAAACGGAAGTAGAAGTGCCGTTCTGTCTTCGAGCCATCCATAGCGTTTGTACTCGTATGGATTCATCATTCATTACTCCAAGCAATGTTTGTAAGTTTTACAATATAATTAAAACAATTATTACTTACTAAAGCGTCCCATGTGTGAGGTCTGTAGGAGTGTTTTTATGCATATTTGAAGCTAGCGTCGTTAGCATTAGCTGTCTCTTTGTTAGTTGTCTCTTTGTTAGTAGAGTTACCTTACAATGGTATTCTTTTTGTATTGTTTCAGTTTAGGAATTCTTCAGTAAATTTATCAAAACCTCACCGTAGGGTTATTGAGTCTGTTTAGCTGATTGGAGAGCTAGCTTCCGCAGCTAGTGGGTCCATGACGATGACTTCTGTTTGATCAGCCGTTTTACTGCCGTGTTACAGACACTGTTTGGAATCATTTAGGGTTTGAAAATAAACATTTACAGAATTTTTCTGTGTAAATACCTAATTTCACAACATATATATCTGCAGCTTATAGTCCGGTGTGCTCTAAAATACAGTACACATTAATATCAGTTGATAGATAGATGTAAGCACAAGTTATCACTTGCAGGGCATCAGTTATTATTATTGGTTACCGGTTTTTAAAGTCTGGAAATGATCGGTTACCAGTATCGGTTCAAACTTGTCATTATTGTGCATCCCTACAATTAACGCATAAGCGAATCCAAATGCTGCTTTACATTCCTGGACTCAGACTTATTTTGGGCTATTTTTATCATAATGGTTCGTATACGAAGGACTCGCAACGGCGAATCGGTTCACATCAATCACTTAAAAGAGCCATTCAAAAGACTTCCCGAATTAAGTGACGTGAAGAATAGTGTTTGTTTGTAGAAACGAATATCAGAAAGCAGTATAATAATTCTAATGATAATAATATAACAATGGTAATAAATATAATAAAACATATAATAATAAGTGATTACCAAGTACTGTGAGAGAACATCAGGTCACAAGTCATCACACACTGCTATAATGTGAGATGACCAACTTTTTTTCTTAATATTGATTACTATCAAACAATAGTGTTAAAAAGCTAGCATTAGATTTTGGCCTTTACAGGTGTACCTAATGTTGTGGCTTGTGTGATTCTTCTAACCGCCTGGTAATTTGCTTTAGGACTGGATGAGCCCCCAGTTGAGAGATTTGTACATGCAAACTAATCAGTTGTGCCACACTGTTGCTATACAATATTAGTCATTAGGGATGTCAATATTACAACTACTCACGATTCGATTAGATTCTGATTCTTGGGTTGATGATTTGATTCAGAATCCATTCTGGATTCAACACAATTCTCCATTCAAACTTTTTGGCTGCTGACGTATGACATATTGCCCAGCGAGTAAGCTAGGAGATAGCGTAAAAAAATAACTTCTTTTTAAAAATGGATTCTTAAACAAAAAAATTGATTATTGAAAACTAGGACTCAGTTTATAATTATACTAAGTAAGATAGTCTTTTCCTTAAATTGTCTAAGCTTTTCTTCCTGTCAATCACACACAATTGTGAACTGGACCTTCACGGCTGCTGGTGTACTACTACCTCCTCGTCGGCCATGGATGTTGCCGTTCCGTGGTCACCCGTCTCGCCTGCTGCAGCGGCGTTCAACTCGCCGACGCCACCTGACTCGTCCCTGTTAGATTCAGGGACACTTGGCCTGGAGACCCACCACTAAGTCCTCCCTCCGCCCTCCCGTGACTTTGAACTTGTTCTGTTTTTTTTTTTTCTTGGGACATCCTAAAGGAGGGCGGGAGGGGGGGTTCTGTAATGATCTGTCACTTCACGTCTGGTTGTGTTTACTTGGTTGATGTTTGTTCCATGTCGGCGCTCTTATTTTTGTTCCCTTTCCTGCATGTCTTCCTGAGCGCTTGTTTCCCTCACCTGTGCCTGATTGGCAGCCTGGCACACCTGGTTGCAGTTGCCAATCAGGCTGCTATTTATGCCTGCCTCGCCTGTTCGTCACGTCTCGAGGATTAATTATGTGAGGGACCTTTTATGACTGCTCCTCCTATTTTGAGTATATCAAAGACTCTTACCTGCACGTCGTTCTCCTGTTTCCTGCATCTTGGGGTCACAACTACCGCAGCCGTGCGAGTTCCTGACAGTCTCCCGTTAAAATTAATAAAACAATAATTTCAATCGGTGTTTGGCCTCCAAAACAGCACAATTTTAACATGTAATGTATCTTTTAGATAAGACATGTAGTATAAAAACAATATGATAGAATGTACTACGAACAACAACATTATCTTTATGAAGTAATGTAATATGAATGTACAGTTTTTACTTTGGAGACTGGACTTCTCCTGAATCTTCTTCCAGTTGCTTCCCCGTCAAACACACCATCAGCAGTTTCTCCATATTTTCATGGATTAATGTTTGCTGTTAGTATATTATTTTAACATTCTTGGCTTGCATTAGACTCCTCCTGCGTCAGTATGGTGCAGACTAGCAGTGATACATTCTAATTGCTTAGTCCAGTTGGGTACACGCTTGGCAATGTTGTTTTTATTAAACTCAATTGTGAATTCAATGACTAGTATCTACTTCTTCTTCTCAGCACTGTCCTTCACACTCACTTTCTTCGTTCCAATGGTTCAAAAAACAAAGTTGTGTTGATTTCGAGCGAAAAGTTAATGCTAGCGACTAAGGCCAGATGTGTTGGTCGGATCTTACAGGGTTCACTGTAACATTTGCTACACCAACTATTGGCGGGGATACTTGAAACTGAAATCAGTTGAGAAAAAGCTTTCATCTCGAAACACTCTTAAGTTGAAATACTACTGTAATGGTGATCAAAGTGAGCTGAATCATCAAACAACGTTGAGTCGCTAAGAAATATTTGTACTTACTGACGTTCTGCCAAAAGCATATTCGTTTTTTTTCTTCCCAAAACAGTTCTTTAAAAAGATTAGTCTTATAATCCGGTATGTGCTGACTCTATAGTCTTTACATTTGAAATTATTGGATAGGATTTTATGATGCTGGAGGAAATTCACTTATTGCCTTCTCTTATCGAGGTACACGGAGTCTCCATCCGCTGTTCTCCGGTGTCTGCAGAAGATTTTCGACTGGCAATCTGCCCTGACCGTCTTCAGGAACTGGATGCGTTCTGGGTTGCTGGCAACATCCCCGGGGTTCAAATCATCCTTAGCCTGGCGTCCTATCTGCAGATCCAGCCTGCAGAAGTTGTCCCTGACCGGATTACGTCTGGACTGGGCCTATCTCGGGGATGGTGTTGGTTTTTAATGCCCTGAAGGGCCTGCGTACGCTCAACCTCTCTAGCACTGACTTGACGGATGCTGTTTTGGAAAATGTTTGCACTCTCCCACAGCTGGAGAGACTAGACCTCTCCTGCTGTGTCGTCTCAGAGCTCACAGTGCTCTCTCAGTGCAGGAACACTCTCAGATCTTTGATTGCCCATCGACTTCGGCTGTTAGACATGCCGCCTGCAAGTTTCTGTTGGCATTTGGACCTTTCAGAAGATCACTTAACTAAAGGGTTAATAGATGATGGATGATGGAGACGTGGGAGGTCTGCGCCTACTATGAGCTCGTCCCCAGGTTCTTCCCTCCCTAGTTTTTTTAGATGTGTCAGAAGACTAACTATCAGTGCATTTATGAAGGCTAGGAAGGATCTAGTCTTCTTGGGACGGCTTACAACTGACGTTAGCTCCTGTGGTACCTTATCTGCAACGAAAACCCTTAAGGTAAGGATTTGTAACTATCAAGTCCTGCATTCTAGAGCAGGGCTTTTCAACTGACGGTCCGGGGGCCAAATCCGTCCCTAGAATGGACCTGAGTTCAGTTTAAAACTTGGGAGGCAAACATTTTTGCAGCAAACTCCTAAAAACACTATAGTGCCCCTGTTGTAAAGAGGAACTTGGACCATTGTAAACCAGTGGCGGGCCGTGCGTTTCCCACCTAGGCCTTCAGTGATATCCGACTTCAATGATTACCTCTCAAAATACCATAATTGATGTCACCACAAGACCATTGCTGGAGAAATACTGTACAGAAACACATTTACGCACTACCGGGATTGGATCACATCAACAGTATACAAAACGGGTTATTTTCTGGCTCATTTAAAAATCAAATAAAACACATCAGCAATTACAACATATCTTATCAAAATTAAAATGGCAAAAAACATATTAAAAGTGAAAAAATTAAATATTTGAACTCACTATTTGATGCCATATAAGCCAGTGGTACCCCTCGTCGTCGGCTGATTCGAGTGGAAATGGCGAGCATTTCACCATTTGATTGCCGGAACAGCTGTGGCCGTCATCGCCTCACAAGATGTCTTTAAATATCCTTCTTCAAAATGGCTTTGCAGATATATTGTAGTGTTTGATGGGTTAGTAATGGACTTTAGTTGAAGATGGGAAGTAAATATTTCACTCTGTCTGAACATTGCCATTTTTAGTGATCATGTTAATTTTGGACACACACTTGAACGAAGTGCATACTTAGTTAACAGCCATACGTGTCACACTAAGGGTGGCCGTATGAACAACGCCAACACTGTCATAAACATGTGCCTTTTGGTGAAACCACACTAAACAAAAAGGACAAACGCACTTCGGTGGAATATTTACACCACAACACAACATAAACACATTGTTGATTCTGAAGGCCCCTGGCAGATTTGGTACAGCACGGCAACATAAGCTGGCTGAATTCTGATTGGATACAAACTAAAACTAAAACCAACAGAACTGGAACGAGCATAATATGACATGAAGAGAATATGAATGTTTTTAGATAATTAGGGAAAGTAAATTCAAAAATAATTTTATGTTTAATTATGATCATAATTTCTGGTTATGTTAGTATGTTAGGCCAGCAGAGAAGGCCTTGCTGGCCCTGACGGCACACCACTGTTGCAAACACATTGGCAGATCCTCGCTAGGGATGATGTTTGATAAGGAATTATCGAGTTTGAGCCTATTATCGAATCCTCTTATCGAACCGATTCCTTATCGATTCTCTTATCGAGTCCAGATAGGTTGTTGTATATGGAAAAAAACACACAATATTTGGTTTAACAAAAGCTCACTTTTATTATATAATAAAAAAATAAAATCTAATAAATATATAAATGTTGACTGTTACCCACCTAAAAAAATCAAATAAAATAAATGAATATTGACTGTTGTTACCCAAAGTATATTAAGTGGGATTTTTCAGAGAAACAAATATATACAGTAACACAAAAACAACCTGTCTCTGTGATCACTATAGGTGTATAAATAATAATATAGTGTTAAATAAAATCAGTCCCTTGGGCACAAAACAGCTCTCCAAAAAGTGTACTTCTGCTGCTATTTGACATAACTGTTTGTTATGATGCTTTGACATTTTTGCACTTTATTTCTTGATTGAAAGAAAATTCTATGAAGAGAAAAGTTGTTTGCAAATGTGGTTACAATGCTAAAAAATGAAAAGTTCAAGCTAAAAAAAGAAATACACTTTATTGAGTTAACATTATTTCTTTATAGGGGGAAAAATGTTATGAGCTAGAGAATATAACAACTACACTACCCAGCATGCAACGGGAGTTACGAGCATGCGCGGTAGCCCCGAAAAGTGTTGCATGTTGCCACGCTGTGAAAGTAAACGTCAAGAACTCAGCCAACACGCCTCGTCTGCATTATTTATAATTAGACTAACAACACATCTACAGTGTGATTTTGTTTTGTTTACAAGGAAAGAAAAACAAAAGTTAAAAAAGGGAGATATGTTGTATATATATGTATGTGCTGTGGTTGTTTTAAGAACGTTGCGACAGCTGCCGTAAAGGAGGTGCGTTGCTAGCCTGGTTGCTATGTTTCCGGTTGGTCGTAAAAGTGTTCGTCATGTGTTTTACCCTGCTAAAATCTCTCAGTAAAGTTATTCGATGGATTATACCTTTTGTTTTGAACTTTATTACACCTTGGAGCGCTTTTTCCCGTCCATTGTTTTCCTGCTTTTGCTATCTGCGCCTAATGACTGAGCTACGTGACGTCATTTCTTGTGATGTCCCACGGAGCATTTCTGGTCGGGACGGGATTCGAATAAAGAATCAACTCTTTTCCTTTACTATAGTGGTCTCGATAACGGGTACCGGTTCTCAAAAAGGGATTCGAGTCCGAGGACTCGGTTCTTTTCTTATCAAACAACCGGGAAAACCGGTTTCGAGTATCATCCCTAATCCTCGCCTTGATATTTCCCCCCCAAAATACACTGGGGTGCACATTTCTGAGTTACATAACTTAGGTGTCACTCAAGGCACCCCTTTAAAGGCCGACTGAAACCCACGACTACCGACCACGTTTATATATCAATGATGAAACCTTAACATTGCAACACATGCCAATACGTCCGGGTTAGATTAGTAAAGTGCAATTTTAAATTTCCCACGGAATATCCTGCTGAAAACGTCTCGGTATGATGACGTTTGCGCGGACATTTTGGGACAGCATTGTGGTCAGCTATTAAGTCGTCTGTTTTCATCGCAAAATTCCACAGTATTCTGGACATCTGTGTTGGTGAATATTTTGCAATTTGTTTAATGAACAATGGAGATAGCAAAGAAGAAAGCTGTAGGTGGGAAGCGGTGTATTAGCGGCCGGCTGCAGCAACACAAACACGTAGCGGCTACGCCGTAGCCGGTGTTTCATTGTTTACATTCCCGAACGATGACAGTCAAGCTTTACCATTGGCCTGTGGAGAACTGGGACAACATAGACTCTTACCAGGAGGACTTTGAGTTGGATACGCATGCTTGTGGAGATGGGACAACAGAGACTCTTACCAGGAGGACTTTGAGTTCGATACGCGCTACCGTGAGTACGCAGCTGCGGCTTCCAAACATTTGATCGCTTGCCCGTACGTGCGTGCCGCTATGTGCATGTCGCGTACGTAACTTTGGGGAAATATATGTGCTGTATGAACTTTGGGGAGGTGAATGGTACTTTGGGCTGTGGGATTGAGTGTGTTGTGCGGGTGTTTGATTTGTATTGGCGGGTTATATGGACGGGAGGGGGGAAGTGTTTCTTATGTGGGATTCATTTCTGGCATATTAAATATAAGCCTGGTTGTGTTGTGGCTAATAGAGTATATATATGTCTTATGTTTATTTACTGTTTTAGTCATTCCCAGCTGAATATCAGGTCCTACCCGCCTCTCACAGCATCTTCCCCATCTGAATTGCTTCCACTGCCCTCTAGTCCTTCACTCTCACTTTCCTCATCCACAAATCTTTCATCCTCGCTCAAATTAATAGGGAAATCGTCGCTTTCTCGGTCCGAATCGCTCTCGCTGTTTGTGGCCATGATTGTAAACAATGTGCAGATGTGAGGAGCTCCACAACCTGTGACGTCACGCTACTTCCGGTACAGGCAAGGCTTTTTTATCAGCGACCAAAAGATGCGAACTTTATCGTCGATGTTCTCTACTAAATCCTTTCAGCAAAAATATGGCAATATCGAGAAATGATCAAGTATGACACATAGAATGGATCTGCTATCCCCGTTTAAATAAGAAAATCGCATTTCAGTAGGCCTTTAAATCCTCTCCTTTTTAGCAGTAGAACAGAGCAGTGTTTCTTAATTGTTGGGCCCCAAGCGCCCCCTAGAGAGCTGCCGAAAAATATGTGTTTCTCAGCTGTGGTCCGTATGGAACTCAGTAATTTGTCCTAATACCGGTCTATGACAAAGACACATGATCTTCCCAGTCACTGGACGTTTACTGAATGCACTCACTGCATTTCCTGTTTCACTGACAATGCTGCTGTGCTGCACATGTGTAGGTAACTGGAAAGGCTAATGAGAAGCAGTTGTGTGAGGCCCTGAGAAGGTATGGGGGACAGAGAGAGTTTCACCCGAGAGGCCCTCTTCCATCTCTACCATTTTACCACCGACTCTCACAAACCACAACTAAAAATGCTGAAGTTGATGCAGTCCTGTTTTGTTCCACTCTTCCTATTTGGAGCCCTACGAGTTAACATGCCTCATGTATGAGTCATCTGTTTGAAGGGGAAACAGCTTAAAGGCCTACTGAAATGAATTTTTTTTTATTTAAACGGGGATAGCAGATCCATTCTATGTGTCATACTTGATCATTTCGCGATATTGCCATATTTTTGCTGAAAGGATTTAGTAGAGAACATCGACGATAAAGTTGCAACTTTTGGTCGCTGATAAAAAAGCCTTGCCCGTACCGGAAGTAGCGTGACGTCAACAGTTGAAAGGCTCCTCCCATTTCCCCATTGTTTTCAATGCAGCTAGAGCGATTCGGACCGAGAAAGCGACGATTACCCCATTAATTTGAGCGAGGATGAAAGATTCGTGGATGAGGAACGTTAGAGTGAAGGACTAGACTGCAGTGCAAGACATATCTTTTTTCGCTCTGACCGTAACTTATGTACAAGCTGGCTCATTGGATTCCACACTCTCTCCTTTTTCTATTGTGGATCACAGATTTGTATTTTAAACCACCTCGGATACTATATCCTCTTGAAAATGAGAGTCGAGAACGCGAAATGGACATTCACAGTGACTTTTATCTCCACGACAATACTTCAGCGAAACACTTTAGCTACGGAGCTAACGTGATAGCATCGTGCTTAACTGCATATAGAAACAAAAGAAATAAACCCCTGACTGGAAGGATAGATAGAAAATCAACAATACTATTAAACCATGGACCTGTAACTACACGGTTAATGCTTTCCAGCCTGGCGAAGGTTAACAATGCTGTTCCTAACGACGCCATTGAAGCTAACTTAGCAACCGGACCTCACAGAGCTATGCTAAAAACATTAGCTATCCACCTACGCCAGCCAGCCCTCATCTGCTCATCAACACCCGTGCTCACCTGCGTTCCAGCGATCGACGGTGCGACGAAGGACTTCACCCGATCACAGATACGGTCGGCGAGACGGAGGAAGTTAAGGTGAGTTCGGCGGCTAGCGCGTCTGCTATCCATCTCTGCCCTCCTGGTTGTGTTGCTGTAGTCCGCAGCTAATACACAGATCCCACCTACAACTTTCTTCTTTGCAGTCTTCATTGTTCATTAAACAAATTGCAAAAGATGATCAAGTATGACACATAGAATGGATCTGCTATCCCCGTTTAAATTAAAAAAAATTCATTTCAGTAGGCCTTTAAACACTAGAAAAAAATATAATGTGAATTATAATTACAATTTACAATAACCTATCATCAGAGAGGTTTTTGAAAAATATGTGTGTTCATGTGGACATAATCTCAGACTATCCAAAGGACTTCTCACTAGATTATTATTATTTTCTTTTTAATCATATTGAGACAGGTCTTATTTCTTGCTAAATATAAGTCACTAACTTGATAACAGTGATTCCTCCTTCTCTGTCTTCTTATTCCCTGGTAGACCAGGTGCGTTATAATGTTTTTATGAGTAAGGCGAGTGGGTGGCGCCAAATCTATTTGTGACGGTCCGAATTTATTTATATATAAGGACGCATCAAATAAATGAATAAGTGTGAAACACTGGCATCCATCTGGGTGTGAGTCCATTACAGCAGTTTTATCAGAATAGGGCCAAAAATCCCCATTAAAACAAGAGAAACGACTGAAAATATACGTGTTTTCAGGGTAGTGTTGTCCCGATACCAATATTTTACCAAATGTATTTCGATACTTTTCGGTACTTTTCGATACTTTTCTACCACAAAAAATTGCATTATTGGCTTTATTTTAACAAAAAAATCTTACGGTACATTAAATATGTTTCTTATTGCAAGTTTGTCCTTAAATAAAATAGTGAACATACAAGACAACTTGTCTTTTATTAGTAAGTAAGCAAACAAAGACTCCTAATTTAGCTGCTGACGTATGCAGTAACATATTGTATCAATTTCCATTCTATTATGTTGTCAAAATTATTAAGGACAAGTGGTAGAAAATGAATAATTAATCTACTTGTTCATTTACTGTTAATATCTGCTTACTTTCTCTTTTAACATGTTCTATCTACACTTCTGTTATAATGTAATAATCACTTATTCTTCTCTTGTTTGGATGTTTTACTTTAGTTTTGGATGATAGCACAAATTTAGGTATCGATCTGATACCAAGTCGTTACGTATACATTGGTCATATTCAAAGTCCTCATGTGTCCAGCGACATATTTCCTGAGTTTATAAACATAATATGATTTTTTTTTAAATGAAAGATGATGCTAAAAAATATTGACGTAATCATAGTAGTATCGACTATATACACTCCTGTACTTAGTATCATTATGATGTTAGGTGTAGATCCACCAATGGCATTTGCTTACATTGTGCTCCAGTGAGCTATTGTATCCTCCTATGGTGTGTAGTGAAACATGTTTAGCTATTCCTCGTCCTGCAGGGATGATACTTGTAAGAAATTTACTTCATTTGTCGCCAAGGTGGTATAGTACCGAATATGATTCATTAGTATCGCGGTACTATACTAGTACCGGTATACCGTACAACCCTAGTTCAGGGTATGATTGATCTGATTGGCTGCTATAAATAATTTTTTTTAGCATATTTTATAAAGTTTTTGGCCAAAACTAAGCATTTTTGAGCATAACATTTTTTTAAATAACTAAGAATATCAATACTACAGTAGTACTGGCCACTTGATGAGACCAAACCAATCAAAGGACGCTGTTCAGTATCGCGGCCACTGATTGGCTCTGCCTCAGACAGCATTACTATATTGGATTTAAATAGTGTAAAGGTGACTCAAGGGTGTTATTTCATGTTTAGAAGGCTCTCGTAATAGTGAAAAATGTACTTCCTACTTATATATACAATATTACCCTATTTTCAGGGCTATAGAGCACACCCAGCAAATTTTAGAAGAAAAACATTATTTTACATATATAACCTGCACCGGACTATAAACCGCAGATATATACTGGTAGGAAAGATTTTGTAAAAGTTTATTTACATATGTTAATTGTTTCCAAACGATCCCAGTAACACTGCAGTAAAACGGCTGATTAAACAAAATAGAAGTCATTGTCATGGACCCACTAACTGCAGAAGCTAGGTCTCCAGTCACCTAAACAGACTTAATAACTCAACGGTGACGTTTTGGTGGATTTACGAAACTGAAACAGTACAAAACGAATGCCATTTTAAGTTAATAAAACTAACACGGACACGTATTCGTTAATGCTTACGATAGCTTGATTACATTACGATAGCACGTACAGAAATGCATGAAAACACTCCCACAGACGTTACACACGGGACGGTTTAGTAGATATTAATAGTTTTAGTTATATTGTGAAACCTACAAACGTTGCTTGGAGTGATGAATAAAGAATCCTTTCAAGCAGCAACGCTACGGACGGCTGTATTTCCGGTTCAAGGCACGAAACAGGAAGTACATTTCCAACCTACAACACATGCAGTGAGCAAACTCGTCCAAAAGATGGCGCCATAGCACAAACAATAACACACCTTTTCATTGCCTGTGTAATATGAAAATGATTTGTTAAATATTAAAAATTATTAAAAATACATAAATTAGCCGCACAGTTTTACAAAACCAGTGAAGTGAAGTTGGCACGTTGTGTAAATCGTAAATAAAAACAAAATACAATGATTTGCAAATCCTTTTCAACCTATATTCAATTGAATAGACTTCAAAGACAAGATACTTAACGTTCGAACTGGAAACGTTGTTATTTTTTGCAAATATTAGCTCATTTGGAATTTGATGCCTGCAACATGTTTTAAAAAAGCTGGCACAAGTGGCAAAACAGACTGAGAAAGTTGAGGAATGCTCATCAAACACTTATTTGGAACATCCCACAGGTGAACAGGCTAATTGGGAAAAGGCGGGTGCCATGATTGGGTATAAAAGCAGCTTCCGTGAAATGCTCAGTCATTCACAAACAAGGATGGGGCGAGGGTCACCACTTTGTGAACAAATCCGTGAGCAAATTGTCAAAAAGTTTAAGAACAACATTTCTCAACCAGCTATTGCAAGGAATTTAGGGATTTCACTATCTACGGTCCGTAATATCATCAAAAGGTTCAGAGAATCTCGAGAAATTACTGCACGTAAACTAGGGATGGGCGATACCACACTTTTAGGATTCGATATGATACTGAAACTTTTTCTTGCATTTTCATCGATACCGATACCGATACCGATACCATTAATTTCTTATTGGCAATTTTTGTCAGTCGAAAATATTATTACTATTGTTATTATTCAAGACAAATCACAAGACAAATACAGACCATTTATACCACATTTATTATTGTCAATATATAATAAAAGTAAAATTAAAATAAATAACATAAATATGAAAAATTAATTAAATATAAACAAAAATATACACATTTTCACTTTTCTTATTTCTCAAAAAAAAAGTATCGGTAGAAAAAGCTTAAAAAAAACTATTATTCATAACAATGTTATGTTTCAAACCTCTTTGTGGAAGTAAACTTATAACACTTCTCTGAAGCAAAGTCAATAATTTCCTTATCACAATAAACTAGGATTTCCTTGTCCTATAAACCTGCATACGAAAGACAGTTCCCTGAGAAAATGAACTTGGAAAAATGATCTACAAAAATGTCTGACACCATCACACCTTTAGTGTACTCGAGATACGTCGTCACACGTCACACTTTACTGAAGTCTCAGATTGCTGTTCGGGAAAAGTAACAACGCTGTCGGCTGGCTGTGTGTGTGTTGCACGTTGACCACGCTCATTCGCTGTCTCCTGTCACGTGACTGGGCCAGCTCTATACTCTGCCAGGTACAGGGGTGTCCCAGCACATAGTAAGTTAAGTAAGTCATCAAAAACATCTGGAAGTGATGCTTGCACCCCCCACACGCCGTTTTTTGATTTATATCGATACTTTTTTCAGAAAAATGATGCCAAATGAGTAGCGTGTGAGTATCGATATATCGATACCACAGGATCGATACGCACATCCCTAACGTAAACGATGATATTATGGACCTTCGATCCCTCAGGCGGTACTGCATCAAAAATCAACATCAGCGTGTAAAGGATATCACCACATGGGCTCAGGAACACTTCAGAAAACCGCTGTCAGTAACTACAGTTTGTCGCTACATCTGTAAGTGCAAGTTCAAACTCTACTATGCAAAGCGAAAACCATTTATCAACAACACCCAGAAACGCCGCCGGCTTCCCTGTGCCTGAGCTCATCTAAGATGGACTGATGCAAAGTGGAAAAGTATTCTGTGGTTTGACGTGTCCACATTTCAAATTGTTTTTGGAAACTGTGGACGTTGTGTTCTCCGGACCAAAGAGGGAAAGAACCATCCGGATTGTTATAGGCGCAAAGTTCAAAAGCCAGCATTTGTGATGGTATGAGGGTGCATTAATACCCAAGGCATGGGTAACTTACACATCTGATAAGGCACCATTAATGCTGAAAGGTGCCATCCAAGCAACGTATTTTTCATGGACGCCCCTGCTTATTTCAGCAAGACAATGCCAAGCCACATTCTCCACGTGTTACAACAGCGTGGTTTCGTCGTAAAAGAGTGCGGTTACTCGACTGGCCTGCCTGTAGTTCAGACCTGTCTCCCATTGAGTGTTGTTAAAAGGAAAGGTCATGTAACACAGTGGTAAAAATGCCCCTGTGCCAACTTTTTTGCAATGTGTTGCTGCCATTAAATTCTAAGTTAATGATTATTTGCAAAAAAAAAGTTTGAACATTAAATATCTTGTCTTTGCAGTCTGTTCCATTGAATATAAGTTAAAAAGGATTTGCAAATCATTGTATTATTTATTTTTTTTGCAAATTACACAACGTGCCAACTTCACTGGTTTTTTTGGGTTTTGTAGAAGCCGCAGAGTCCAAAGCATTGGAAATCGGAATTGGTCCGCTGGCATTCTTCAGAAACGTCATCCTTCAGGATGTCCCCTCTGACACGTCAGTTTACTTTCATTTTATCACAGATAATCAGCGCACCCTCTGGCCAACGGAAATACTTTCTCCAGCCTGCAGGAAATGTCTCTCCCAGATTGCCTGCACATTCTTGCCGTGTTTTTGCTATTCCTTCGCGCACGCTTCGATCACGGCGCAGGTAGTTAGCGGCCACGCCGGCGAGGGTCATCTCCATCCTGGTATAGCCAAGGTCGTGTATCGTGCAGGAGTGCAAACTTGTGCACCTGTTGGTTTTCGCTCCACCTGCTTGGATTAGCTCCAGGCTTTCGTTTGATCCCTGTTAAATTGTCCAATGCCCCTGTAGGATAAAAGCTTGATGTAATGAAATATGACCAGATCTCTTTATAGTTTTCACCTGCAGCTGCAATGGCAAAGCTTGGCGAGGGGGCTTGTCTTGTCTTGTTTTTTCTCTAACAGCAGCTAGAGCAGGGGTGTCCAAACTTTTTCCACCGAGGGCCGCACACTGAAAAATCAAAGCAAGCGGGGGCCATTTTGATATTTTTTATTTTAAAAACCAATACAATATATGTATAAAAAAAGATATATTTAGGCCTCCACTCAGACTTGATCCCAGGGACCCAAAAAGGTTTTGGTCAAAAAAAATATTACAAATGTGTCATTATTTAGTATTATTATTAGGGCCCGCACGGCCCATGTAAAAGGAATCCCAACGGGAGTCCTTTTGCATTGGGACGAAAGGACCTATTGAATTTGTAAGGTTTTATTATTTTTTATTATTATTATTCTTCCGCAGCTATGCGCACTACTTTGCCCCCCTTAACATGCTTCAAAACGCACCAAATTTTACACACACATAGAAAAACGCTGACACAACACTTTAGTCAAAAAAACCAAACCCCAAAAATCCAAATTGCGCTCTAGCGCACCCTAGGAAAAAACAAAAACAAACGGCCTGTAACTCCCACTAGGAAGGTCGTAGAGACATGAAACAAAAATCTCTATGTAGGTCTCACTTAGACCTACATTTCATCATTTCACATCTTTGGGCAAAAACCAACAGCAAGTTGGCAATTTCCCCTTCAAGACAAAAAATGACTAAAAATACTAATTTTTGCCTCTTTGAGCTGTAATTTGACCCCTTTATAATACTCCAAAACTCACCAAACTTTTCACACACATCGGGACTGGTGGAAATTGCGATATAAAAGAAACCGAAACCCAAAACTCAAAATTGCTTCTCAGAGGAAAACACAGACAGAACTGCTTGTAACTTCCGGTAGGAACATCTTAGAGACATGAAACAAAAACCTCTATGTAGGTCTCACCTAGACCTACATTTCATAGATTAACACCCTTCAGCAAAAATCAACAGGAAGTTTGATATCCCCCCTTCAAAACTAAATTTTTGTAAAAAGCGGTCACCAAACATCAAACATTATCTCCTCTGAGCGCGTTTGTTGTTTCGGCTTCAAACTTCTACAGGAGAGAGATTGAACCCTTCTGATTGAAGGATACTCAAAGAGTTTGGATAAGTGCTACGGTTTTGATTTTACGAGCCTTCAAAGAAAAGAACCACTGTGCCGCAGCACCTAGGAAAAAAACACAGACACAACTTCCTCTAACTCCCAGTACGAATATCATAGAGACATGAAACAAAAACCTCTATGTAGGTCTGACTTAGAGCTAGATTTCATACACTGACCACTTAGGACTAGCACCTGCCAAATATGCGGGCCCGACCAACGCTGCTTGCAGCTTTAATTATTATTATTATTCAAGGTTTAAATCTCTAGATCAACATTAGGTCTATCTGTCAATAAAACACTTTCAAAGATTTAAGTTGTATGCCATTTTTGTCAAGGAAAACCATGTTTTTTTAATGGAAAAAAACACAAAATATGCAATATTTTCCCCCAATAAAATTTTTAAGTGGAATATTTGAGATTATATAATAATTGGAGTCTTAAAAAGGTCAATAACTCATAACAACATTGATTTTAATTCATAATTTTTTTGAGCAATGACACTTAAAAAAAAAAAGTCCCACTAAAATTATTGGGGATCCAAAAGGGTACTGGTCAGTAAAGTTTAAAAAAATTAATCCAACATTTTTTTTTAACTTTTACCACAATAGTCTCAAGATCAACTTCAGATCTATCCGTCAATTATAAGTTTTATTGCTGTTTATCTTTTTTGTTTGTTCGTTTTAGGCCCTTCTTTAAAAAGCTTTGTTTTTTAAATGGCAACCAAAAAATATGCAACATTTTACTCCCCCAAAATATCTCAAAGTGGAATATTTAATGTGAAGTAAATGGAGCCTTGAATAGGTCAATAATTCATAATGACATTGATTTGGATTTATTATTATTTTTTAAAGAAAGAAACAGCCTGCAAAGCAGCTAGAGTAAATGATGCAACATTTTCTTCTTACATTTCACCTGTTTGCTCTTTTATACCACTTTTTATGTTTTTTTTTTTTTTTTCATCGTATTTTTAGAATGTGCCGTGGGGCCGTTAAAAAATTACCAGCGGGCCGCACTTTGGACACCCCTGAGCTAGAGGGACCATGTTCTGAGTGGCGGACGTCACGCTGAAGTTTAACCTTGAGAGTTTCGTGGACCCCGACTGACGAGATGCCTGCAGTGGCGCGTAACTTCATCTTGTGGAGCGATTTGGAGCTGTGCAAAAAGTTTTTGGAAGTATCGAGACCCCCAACGAAAGTCAAGCATCCTCCAATATCTATAGAAACCCCAAAACCAGAGAACCAGAATACAATGATTTGCAAATTCAATTGAATAGACTGCAAAGACAAGATACTTAACGTTTGGTATTTTTTGCAAATATTAGCTCATTTGGAATTTGATGCCTGCAACATGTTTCAAAAAAGCTGGCACAAGTGGCAAAAAAGACCTGAGAAAGATGAGGAATGCTCATCAAACACTTATTTGGAACATCCCACAGGTGAACAGGCTAATTGGGAACAGGTGGGTGCCATGATTGGGTATAAAAGCAGCTTCCATGAAATGCTCAGTCATTCACAAACAAGGACGGGGCGAGGGTCACCACTTTGTGAACAAATGCGTGAGCAAATTGTCCAACAGTTGGAGAACAACATTTCTCAACGAGCTATTATAAGGAATTTAAGGATTTCACCATCCAAGGTCCGTAATATCATCAAAACATTCAGAGAATCTGGAGAAATCACTGCACATACTTCGATCCCTCAGGCGGTACTGCATCAAAAACCGACATCAGTGTGTAAAGGATATCACCACATGGGCTCAGGAACACTTCAGAAAACCACTGTCAGTAACTAGTTTGTCGCTACATCTGTAAGTGCAAGTTAACCACTCTACTGTGCAAAGCCAAAGCCATTTATCAACAACACCCAGAGACGCCCCCCGGCTTCGCTGGGCCCGAGCTCATCTAAGACGGACTGATGCAAAGTGGAAAAGTGCTCTGTGGTCTGACGAGCCCACATTTCAAATTGTTTTTGGAAACTGTGGACGTCGTGTCCTCCGGAACAAAGAGGAAAAGAACCATCCGGACTGTTATAGGCGCAAAGTTCAAAAGCCAGCATCTGTGATGGTATGGGGGTGTATTATTAGCCCAAGGCATGGGTAACTTACACATCTGTGAAGGCACCATTAATGCTGAAAAGTACATACGGGTTTTGGAGCAACATATGTTGCCGTCCAAGCAACGTTATCATGGACGCCCCTGCTTATTACAGCAAGACAATGCCAAGCCACATGTTACAACAGGGTGGCTTCATAGTAAAAGAGTGCGGCCTGCCTGTAGTCCAGACCTATCTCCCATTGAAAATAGCCTAAAATAGCACAACTTAAGCTGTACATCAAGCAAGAATGGGAAAGAATTCCACCTGAAAAGCTTCAAAAATTGGTTTCTTTAGTTCCCAAACGTTTACTGAGTGTTGTTAAAAGGAAAGGCCATGTAACAAAGTGGTAAAAACTTTTTTGCAATGTGTTGCTGCCATTAAATTCTAAGTTAATGATTATTTGCCTCTCACCTAGAGTAACCTAAGATATCTATGCTCCAGCTCACCTCTGACCCAGAACAGGATAAGCGGTAAAGCATGAATGAAATGTTTCAGTCTCTATGTGTTTGTTTTGCAGTCCTACCACAACGAGTTACCTATTCAACAGAAGGTTCTTGGCTCGCTGGTGGGTTCAATGTCTTGTAATGTGATTTATTACTTCTTTTGACACATTTCTGATCTAAACACAGCAAAAAAGGTCTGGCTTTGTTGCCCAACAACATAGCAGAGGTGGAACAGTTGCAAGCAGAGCTGACGGAGGAGGATCTTTCAGAGCACATCCCGGGGCTCTTGCAGGATCCCCAGATAGAGATGGGGGTCCGGTACTTTCCTGCAGGCATTCTGGCTCATCTTACTTCCAGACAAGTGGCTTGGATCCTGGATGAAGAGCTCTGTAGCAACACACTCAAAACAACTGGTGTGTGCACACGTGTCAAAAGGCTGTTTTTAGTCAAAGTTGCTTCTGGCTGTAATTAATGTGTCTCTGTTTCTCAAAAGCAGATGTCCATAACACAATTGGATAAAGAGAGGTGAGATTATCCTTTTATTCGAGACGGTTTGAGAACAAAACACACATTCAAACTTTTCGATATGCACACCCTGACTGCCAAAAATAATAATAATAATTTTGCATAAAGTGGAAATGACTTAAACCAGAGGTGTCAAACGTGTTTACATTGAGGGCCACATGAGTCATATTTAATGTACCGTATTTTTCGGACTATAAGGCGCACTTCAAATCCTTTAATTTTCTCCAAAATCGACAGTGCGCCTTATAGCCCGGTGCGCCTAATGTACGGAATAATTCTGGTTGTGCTTACCGACCTCGAAGACATTTTATTTGGTACATGGTGTAATGACAAGTGTGACCAGTAGATGGCAGTCACACATAAGAGATACGTGTAGACTGCAATATGACGCCAGTAAACAACACCAACACTTTAAAAGTTTTACATACTTGGGGAGCATAATCAGTGTAGATGGAGGGGCAGATGACGATGTCAAATCCAGAATAGGGAAAGCAAGAACATCATTCAACATACTAAACAAAATATGGAGAGCAAAAAACATTTCTCTCAAAACCAAACTGAAAATATTTAACTCAAATGTCAAATCCATCCTGCTGTACGGATCAGAAACATGGAAAACCACCAATAGCATACTCAATAAACTACAGACATTCATAAACCGTTGCCTCCGTCGGGGTCCTAGGAGTCTACTGGCCAGACACCATCACCAATGCCAACCTGTGGGAACTCACTAAACAAGAACCAGTGGAACTGCAAATCAGGAGAAGGGAGTGGAGCTGGATAGACCACACACTCAGAAAACCAAATAAATCAATCACCAAACAGGCACTAACGTGTAACCCACAGGGAAAAAGAAACAGAGGGAGACCAAGAACAACCTGGAGAAGAAGCACGGAACAGGAGATGAGGGCTGAGGGGCTGTCATGGCAACAACTCGACCGAAGGTCACAAGACCGGAATGGATGGAAGGCTTTCGTAGGCGGCCTATGTTCCTCAGGGAATACTAAGGCCTAAGTAAGTAAGTAAGTAAACAACACCAACACTTTAAATGTTCCATTGAGAATAAAGAACATTACACACGGCGCTCAAAAATCTGTCAAAATGTTTTAGTATGACTTTGAAGTCGCACCGCTTTATGGATTGTCGGACCATTACGGCTACCGTAGTCAGAGATACAAGTATTACTATGGTGTGTGTATAAGGACCGCAAAATGGCACCCATTAGCAGACATATCTGGCGTTTTGTTTCACAATATTATGCCAAACCAACTTTTCTTACCTTCTGGTACCTGCTGATGTGTATTTGGGATCTGCATAAGTCCAGAAAATTTGCGCACATTCGCCACGGACTCGATAAGCTTCTTCTTTTTCACTATCTTCTTGCAATATAATCGCAATGTGATTCATCCAGACTAAAACTGTGCGCCTACGATGAGCACGTCTGAAATCTGGCAAACCGGCAAAGTTACGCACAGATGGTTGTGATAAGAAGGGGATCATGCTTTCAAGACGATGGACAGAGAACCCTCCTCCTGAACGTGTGTGTCAACATATCTGGACTGTCATAAATAAAAAATAACTGACATATTGTCAGTTATTCAACAATATCATGTTTAGCTGTTGGATGATTTATGGGCTGATTAAAAAAAATAATACCGTATTTTTCGGACTATAAGGCGCACTTAAAATCCTTTCATTTTCTCAAAACTTGACAGTGCGCCTTATAACCTAATGTACGGAATAATTCTGGTTGTGCTTACCGACCTCGAAGCAATTTTATTTCGGTACATGGTGAAATGATAAGTGTGACCAGCAACGTTCCCTGTAAGGTGCGCGCCTGCGCAATTGCACACTGCTCAAGTGTTCTCTGCGCACAGCAAGTATATGCCGCGCACCAAATCAATCCCATCTGAATTATAAACAAAATAAACACATTTATTCTGTGTAATTTTGCAATGCAACTCTGAGTGACTGTGACAACAAGCGGCCCTAACGGTGTTCGCCAACACCGTTCAATTATTGTAATGTCTATCGAGATGCTTCGAGGACAGGTATTATATCGATCACTTTATTGAGCAAAACTGTTTATATTCGGCCATAACCACACCAAAAACATAAGTAAAACACTTCTATCTCGAAAAACTAGTCATTTTCTTGCCGTACAAACCAGGCCAAAACCAACTTGTCATCTGTCACCAACACGCATACCACTAAACCACTGGTACGTTTATGGCCACACAAAAAGTCGGACAACTCAAACACCACACAAAGTTACACTATGACTCCTCAGTCATACGTGTGCTTATTCTACTGTCATTTATTATTAATGTTAACTTATTGATATTAATCATGGAATGCTGTTACAAGAGAAAGTTACAGGAATGCACACTTCATCCTATGCTTACATTTCATTGTGCAACATGAGGATGTTTAAGGGGAACTAAATGTGATCTCTGAAAGGGGTACAAATGATTTCCAAAGCAGGACTCCCACCCAGACATATTGTACAATATTAATCCATAGCTTATGAAAAACAAGATTTCTTTTATTTTCATTACAAGTGGGCCAAATCACTAATATTCCAAAATAATCTCATGAAAATGACTCCTCTCATTTGAGTGTTATTATAAAAGATTGGTTTTGAGACAGGTGTGCTGCTGGTATTACCACGTGTGATGTTGCTCACATGTGCTCCACTGAATGCTCAGGGAGTTTTGTGTTTGCTCAGACACATGAACAATTAGAGGGAACATTGGTGACCAGTAGATGGCAGTCACACATAAGAGATACGCGTGGACTGCAATATGATGGCAGTCACACATAAGATATATGTGTAGACTGCAATATGACTCAAGTAAACAACACCAACATTTTTTATGTTACATTGAAAATATAGAACATTACACACGGCGCTCAAAAATCTACACAACAAATTCGACCGTGTTAAATCAACACCTAGGGAGAGTTTTTTTTGTGTTCTATTAGGTCCACACCAGATTGTGTTAAACCAACATTTTTGAAAGTGTTAGGGATCAACACTAATGTTAGTGCTGGTAAAAACACCCAGAATAATTAAATTGTTTTATAACACTGGTGTACAGTGTGAAAAGAACAACACTATCAGTGGATTTTTTTAAACACCTAATAGAGTTGAATTAACACTAACTTTTTCAACACTTGAAATAGGTGACACTACTCTAGGAGTTAAAAATGTGTGTGTAAATATATTTATATATGTACAGTATATGTATATATATGTATATGTATATGTATATGTATATGTATATGTATATGTATATGTATATGTATATGTATATAGATGGATAGATAGAGAGATTTGAGCAATGGCTTCACGTATACTCACCGCTAGTGTTAGCACAAACTAACAGTGTGAAGCGATCCTTCATCGGGTTGTGTCCCGGTAGTGCCTTCTTCTTTGCTGTAATAAAGGTCCGCAGTGAAGTCTTTCAGACAGGGGAACAGATGTACACTGAATTTGTCCAAAATAGAATATTTCAGCAATTTTGATACATTTATTCGAGATCATGTTTATAAGATATAAAACAGCGACAATTTTTTTATTTAAAAAAAAAGTACATGCATAGTAGAAGCTAGGCTAAGCTACATTTAATCAAAATCAGCCTAGTAAGCAGAGCTATTTAACACCATGAAGTTTGAACTAACAAAATCTTATAACATTTTTAAGTCTGGGCGGCATGTGTTAAGCCAAGTGAAAATATTACATCAATAGTAATTCCAAATTTGAATGATCAAATGTTACAGAAACAATATATTTTAAACGATGCAATGAGGAAACTTTTTCACAGATAAGTCTCTACAATTTTAAAGGCATACCTTTTTGGGAGTTATCTGTGCAGTGTCACTTTGTTGCACCTTTCTGTGGTACGCAAATCAGAGACCAAAGATGATGAAGCTGTGTCTGGTTTGAATATCTCGACTCTGGTACTAGACCAAGTTCAACTGAAAGATAAATCAATAACATGTTAGGATTATTTCAACAGCAATCAGTGTCTATCATGGCCTCAGCTCACCTGTTGACCTTTCTGCAGACCCATTTATAGTAAGGTTGCCCCTTTTTAACAGGTCCTCAAACACATCAGCATCCACTTGTCGGTCAAGTAAAGCCGAGTCTCAAGTGGAAGATTTAGCTTTTGTATGCTGAAAATTGTTGAGATTATGAATTATGATTTTGAATGTCTTCTGTATTAAAAAAAACACACATTTGGAGTAGCGAATGCCTCGATTCAATTCAGCCTGTCTAAACCACCTACAATGGCATCGTGTTATCTGCAAATCCTTCGACAGCTATTTGGTGGGCTTGTTTGACCTTTGACATGCACACTGGGCAGAGATAAAGGCAGAAGGAAGTCCATCCATCCATCCATCTTCTTCCGTTTATCTGAGGTCGGGTCGCGGGGGCAGCAGCCTATGATGAGATAATATGGTAATATGTAGCAGGTGGTTAACAAAATAATGTGAGCAAGGGAAAGTGTCGCCAATACTGTATATGTGTGCTTTAACTGCCATGGTTGAACAAAATAAAGCCCACTTTTAGTAAACACATGAATGACTATTTCAAGGTTAAACTGCACTCAACTACTAAAGTCATGTAACTCACCCCTGTGAAGAAATGTGCTAAAATCCTTACAGACTTCTTAAATTTTAAAACATTTGACATACACTATATTGCCAAAAGTATTTGGCCACCTGCCTTGACTCACATATGAACTTAAAGTGCCATCCTATTCCCATCCCATAGGGTTCAATATGATGTCGGTCCACCTTTTGCAGCTATTACAGCTTCAACTCTTCTGGGAAGGCTGTCCACAAGGTTGCGGAGAGTGTTTATTGGAATTTATTCATCCCAAAGGTGTTTTATCGGGTTCAGGTCAGGACTCTGTGCAGGCCAGTCAAGCTCATCCACACCAAACTCTTGTCATCCATGTCTTTATGGACCTGCTTTACTCCACTGCATCCGGACTTGGTGAAGTATGGCTGAGATGCAGCTGCTCGGCCATGGAAACCCAATCCATGGAGCTTTCTGCGTACTGTACGTGGGCTAATTGGAAGGTCACATGAAGTTTGGAGCTCTGTAGCAACTTTGAGCTTCAGAATCCGCTGACCCCTCTCTGTCAGTTGACGTGGCCTACCACTTGGTGGCTGAGTTGCTGTTGTTCCCAAACTCTTCATTTTTCTTATAATAAAGCAGACCGTTGACTTTGGAATATTTAGGACTGAGGACATTTCACGACTGGATTTGTTGCACAGATGGCACCCACGCTGGAAATCACTGAGAGCGGCCCATTCTTTCACAAATGTTTGTAGAAACAGTCTCCATGCCTAAGTGCTTGATTTTATACACCTGTGGCCTGGGCCAAGTGATTAGGACACCTGGTTCTGATCATTTGGATGGGTGGCCAAATACTTTTGGCAATATAGTGTATATTTTTGTCTTCACCAAATTTGACAGGAACCAACATTGCACTATGAAACAAAAGCAGAAAGCACGTACATGTTTGCTTATTAACAGTGAAACACTGTCACTGTAAATGTATTTAGATCAGAAGATACTTCTGGCAAGTTGCAATTATAATGAGCAGTAGTTGAATTGCACATATTTATTTACAATATCATCTTTACAGGCACTTCGCCCACCCCCCACACAATGTTCTCTTCATCTACTCATTAAATAATTATCCAAGCAACAAACTACAAATAAATGCTTTCTTTTAATCAATTGACTTAATACAAACCCCGTTTCCATATGAGTTGGGAAATTGTGTTAGATGTAACTATAAATGGAATACAATGATTTGCAAATCCTTTTCAACCCATATTCAATTGAATGCACTACAAAGACAAGATATTTGATGTTCAAACTCATAAACTTTATTTTTTTTTTGCAAATAATAATTAACTTAGAATTTCATGGCTGCAACACGTACCAAAGTAGTTGGGAAAGGGCATGTTCACCACTGTGTTACATGGCATTTCCTTTTAACAACACTCGGTAAACGTTTGGGAACTGAGGAGACACATTTTTTAAGCTTCTCAGGTGGAATTCTTTTCCATTCTTGCTTGATGTACAGCTTAAGTTGTTCAACAGTCCGGGGGTCTCCGTTGTGGTATTTTAGGCTTCATAATGCACCACACATTTCCAATGGGAGACAGGTCTGGACTACAGGCAGGCCAGTCTAGTACCCGCACTCTTTTACTATGAAGCCACGTTGATGTAACACGTGGCTTGGCATTGTCTTGCTGAAATAAGCAGGGGCGTCCATGGTAACGTTGCTTGGATGGCAACATATTTGCTCCAAAACCTGTATGTACCTTTCAGCATTAATGGCGCCTTCACAGATAGTGTAAGTTACCCATGTCTTGGGCACTAATACACCCCCATACCATCACAGATGCTGGCTTTTCAACTTTGCGCCTATAACAATCCGGATGGTTCTTTTCCTCTTTGGTCCGGAGGACACGACGTCCACAGTTTCCAAAAACAATTTGAAGTGTGGACTCGTCAGACCACAGAACACTTTTCTACTTTGTATCAGTCCATCTTAGATGAGCTCAGGCCCAGCGAAGCCGACTGCATTTCTGGGTGTTGTTGATTAACGGTTTTCGCCTTGCATAGGAGAGTTTTAACTTGCACTTACAGATGTAGCAACCAACTGTAGTTACTGACAGTGGGTTTCTGAAGTGTTCCTGAGCCCATGTGGGGATATCCTTTACACACTGATGTCGCTTGTTGATGCAGTACAGCCTGAGGGATCGAAGGTCACGGGCTTAGCTGCTTACGTGCAGTGATTTCTCCAGATTCTCTGAACCCTTTGATGATATTACGGACCGTAGATGGGGAAATCCCTAAATTCCTTTCAATAGCTGGTTGAGAAAGGTTTTTCTTAAACTGTTCAACAATTTGCTCACGCATTTGTTGACAAAGTGGTGACCCTCGCCCCATCCTTGTTTGTGAATGACTGAGCATTTCATGGAATCTACTTTTATACCCAATCATGGCACCCACCTGTTCCCAATTTGCCTGTTCACCTGTGGGATGTTCCAAATAAGTGTTTGATGAGCATTCCTCAACTTTATCAGTATTCATTGCCACCTTTCCCAACTTCTTTGTCACGTGTTGCTGGCATCAAATTCTAAAGTTAATGATTATTTGCAAAAAAAAAAAAAGTTTATCAGTTTGAACATCAAATATGTTGTCTTTGTAGCATATTCAACTGAATATGGGTTGAAAATGATTTGCAAATCATTATATTCCGTTTATATTTACATCTAACACAATTTCCCAACTCATATGGAAACGGGGTTTGTATAAAGTAGTGTATTTAGCGCGTGTTATTTGGATCTTAGATACTATCCAACGACAATAATAGACAGAGTCAATGATGGATCTGCGTCTGCTGTCTCGTTGCAAGGTACTTCCGTCCATTTTGCCACCTGCTATAGACATATCAGCCCACAGGAGTGCATCTGTGGGCTGTGTGGGTCATTCATGTTGTCCGCACTCCAAACAATATGTGTCTTCTTCACAGATAAACAGTGTTTTTACTGATTCATATAAGAAACATTTTCAGAAGTTTCATCCCAATTTCTCGCTCTATCCTCCTCAGCATCACATTACAACTTGATGCCAGAGCGGGGAAGGCGTGACGGAACTTCTGAAGGCTCTGGCAGCACATCCCAACGCACTCCGCATCATTAGGGAACTATCCGAGAAAGCCTTGAATGCGGTTGAGCGCCAACACTAGGGATTCTTGAGCAAACATGCAGAGACTCCTCGATTATTACAGAACCCTTCCCTCTTGGGAAGTGATATTCCGTGAAGTAGTGCCACTATTTTTTAATGATTTTTATATGAATATTATATGCCTTTAACTTTTTCATAAGCCCTCCACACAGCTTTCACACACACACTCTTGTATTTGTTACCTTCTCGAGACCTCCGAATAATGCCTACCTCTTTAGGACCGCCCTTCCTAGATGTATAAAGATTTGTATATAATATATAATATGTGCATACTATGCAAATATAACAAAAGCTTGTTGTGAAAAATGTTTTGGAATTTCACAAGAATAAGGTCACAATTTCGCAAGAAAAACTTAGAATTTTGGCAGTATTATAAAAAAAGTCGGAATTTTACTCAACGCAAGTCAAAATTTTACAAGAAAAACTGAGCATTGGTGCAATGTTACGATAAAAGTTGGAATTTTACTCAACAACAGTCGCAATTTTACAAGAAAAGCTTAGAATGTTGGCAATTTTATGAAAAGAGTCGTACTTTTACTAGACACAAGTCACAATTTTATGAGAAAACTAACATTTTAGCAATATTATAATAATAATCGGATGTCAATTACGACAAAAGTCCTAATTTTACTAAAAAAATTTCACTATTTTACAAAGACAACAAAAACAATTGGCAACATTGGGATAAAAGTCTGAATTTTAAATGACAAATGTCACCATTTTGCATTAAAAAGTAATAATTTGACATAAAAAAAAAGTAATAATTTTATGACGGCGTGGCGAAGTTGGTAGAGTGGCTGTGCCAGCAATCGGCGTGTTGCTGGTTACTGGGGTTCAATTCCCCACCTTCTACCTTCCTAGTCACGTCCGTTGTGTCCTTGGGCAAGACACTTCACCCTTTGCCTCTGATGGCTGCTGGTTAGCGCCTTGCATGGCAGCTCCCGCCGTCAGTGTGTGAATGTGTGTGTGAATGGGTAAATGTGGAAATACTGTCAAAGCGCTTTGAGTACCTTGAAGGTAGAAAAGCACTATACAAGTATAACCCATTTATCATTTATTTATTTATGAGAAAATATCGCAAGATTACAGAAACAGAAAGAATATGAGAAATTGTTCCCAGTTTCATAAGAAAAAAGTCCACACTTTGTGAGAAAAAGACTGCTTTTAGTAAAAAAAAAAAAAAAAAAAAATATTTTTTTGTTTGTAATTGGTTTTTAATCTTCATTATTTACTTCAAATTATGGTATGTCTATATATAGATACTTTTATTTATTATTTTTAATACATTTTGACCAGAGGGGGCACATTTCAATTTCTTACACACACTTGTTATTACATGTGTTGGCCAGAGGGGGAGCAATTTTATTCCAAAAATGTCACTATAAAAAAATTGGCAACATTGGGATACAAGTCTAAATTTTAAAAGACAAATGTCACCATTTTGCATTAAAAAGTAATAATTTGACATAAAAAAAAAAAAAGTAATCATTTTACGAAAAAATATCGCAAGATTACAGAAACAGAAAGAATATGAGAAATTGTTCCCAATTTCATAAGAAAAAAGTCCACACTTTGTGAGAAAAAGACTGCTTTTAGTAAAAAAAAAATTTTTTTTTAATTTTTTGTTTGTAATTTGTTTTTAATCTTCATTATTTACTTCAAGTTATTATAGTACGTCTCTATAAAAATACTTATTTGTTATTTTTAATACATTTTGACCAAAGGGGGCGCATTTCAATTTCTTACACACACTTGTTATTACATATGTTGGCCAGAGGGGGAGCACTTCAAATTTTTACACACACTAGTTATTTCATATAGAGGGGGAGCACTTTTAAAACTGACACACAGACAATTTGAAAACTCCCTCCTTTTTGGGACCACCCTCATTTGGATATATTTCACCACCAGGGGTGCAAAGGAGACATTCTTTATTAGATGCAATGGTTTTCTGTATTGGGACCATGATTTATGTCCTCATATGGAAGGTACTTTTCCTTGTTGATGTCTCAAAAAGGGTAGAAACACACACACACACACACACACACACACACACACACACACACACACACACACACACACACACACACACACACACACACACACACACACACACACACACACACACACACACACACACACACACACACACACACACACACACACTTTCTATGCTTTTAAAACACTCAAATTCTAAAAAACAAAAACAAAGTGGGGAAGGAAGAGGAAATTAAACAGAAATACTTAGATTTTAGATTTAAAAGGTGTGCTGTTGTGTGAATTAATTTTGATAACTGAATTGGGAATCCATGTTTTTAATGAATTTATTCACAACTTCAGGTCTCATTGCTTGTAAGCCTTGAGTTTAATACCCCCCAATAACACATTTGTTGCACAAACATGCCACAAGAGGGCGCTGCAGTAATACAGTAGCTTCATGGCTATTAGACATAGCTACAGGCCTACAAGATCATCCATTAAAATAGGCTTTTCTTTTGTCAAGACGTGATTATGCATGATAAATGCTCACTAATGAGTTGATGCCTCCGAACAACTTCTCACTCTGCTTGCTGCCACCCTAGCAGGCAAATTCCACTGCATGAAGACAGAAGTGCTCCAAGGCATCTGAACTCCAACTTGGCTGTTTTAAAATTATTTTTATGAATTCGTTTTATGTTGAGTTCCTTGAAGGGATTGAGTTCATATCTGTTAAGCCTGTATTTTTCCCTTTTTTGTTAAAATAAAGTTAAAGTTAACTTTAACTTTATTTCCCAACGATAGTATGATAGAATGCTGGTATGAGCTTTTAAACATAACCCGTTAACTGCTGCCAATCAAATGGTGAATAAGATACTCTTTAGGGTTCATATGTTTGTAAATCTGACTGTGATGAAGTCAGTGCCTCACCAGCCATGAACCTCGCCGCACGTCACTGGTAGATTCACAACTACCTGTTTTCTGCTCTGTTGTCAACTATATATTTTGTAACTGTCTATTTTGGCGAATAATTATGACGCTTATCACTTTTTGATGATGATCGTCATTGAGGACGCATCACATATATATCCGATTTATTTCCACATACGAAAGAGGCCTGGGTCGAATTAAAAAAATTTGGAATTGCACTGTTCACGCTGACATGAAAAAAATCCGTTACAGGTCGCATATCGGCGAAAAAAACAACCAGAATTGACCTGCAGTGTGAACAAGTCTTTGGTGTGACGTCATCTTAATAACTCGCATAAAATTTTATGATCTGTGGTCCGGATCATGTTTTCGTTATGTTCTGTTAGTTTAATTCCATAGTTCCTGTTTTTTGTGCACTTTTGTTTGTTTTGGTTGCCGTGGTTGCGTATGATTTTCACCTGCTGCTGGTGTTCGGGACGCTCACCCGGCTCTAATCAAGAGACACTATCAGTTGGTCTGGCGTCATTGTTCGGTTCATGTCTGATTCCAAGTTTATGCCAAGTGTTTGCTTCATGCCTTGTATACGTAAGTTTTTGTTTGTTCATGCCAGAGCTAGTAAGTTTTCCTTGTCATAGTTTATGCTAGTGTTAGTTTAGCTCCAAGTGTGATCAGCGCGTTGTGCCTTCGCCTTGTTTTCCGTTTTTTGTAGTACTCTGAGTTTTGAGAAGATTAATAAATATGTTCCTACCTTCAAGCCTTGTCCGGAATAGTCCGTTTTCATCCCGGGAGAACAAACCTCGCAGTAAGTTGCAAAGACAAAAACGTGTAAAACTCTTACTTTGATCACTTAACTGCATGATTTTGTCGCCCTGTTCCATGATTACTTTAAAACTGGTATGGTTAACAGTATGGAAGAAAACTAATTATAAATATTGTAGAAATAAATTAAATGATAAATGGGTTATACTTGTATAGCGCTTTTCTACCTTCAAGGTACTCAAAGCACTTTGACAGTATTTCCACATCCACCCATTCACACACACATTCACACACTGATGGAGGGAGCTGCTATGCAAGGCGCTACCAGCACCCATCAGGAGCAAGGGTGAAGTGTCTTGCCCAAGGACACAACGGACGTGACTAGGATGGTAGAAGGTGGGGATTGAACCCCAGTAACCAGCAACCCTCCGATTGTTGACACGGCCACTCTGCCAACTTCGCCACGAACCATAGTATTTTCTAATCTCTGCCAGGGGAACTGCACTAGAATGTTTGCCTATCGTTTACAGTCATTATGAGAAACATACAATTAATGATTCAGATGATACTTTGCAATAAGAAAATGCCTCCAGTCTTCTCTAGGTGACGTAAGCAGGCTGAGGCAGACCCACATTTTGGAGCTCCAAATGGGTGTTCCAAAATGTGCTGAAACTCATTAGAAACATCATTACTGTGTCTGTTTTGGGGGAATTTTACCTGTAGACATCATTTCTAGGTCCGTGACTATGAAATAAGTGCCAATGTTTGTCAGCGTTAGTGGGGCCCTTTAAGCCTTAAACTCAGACTGGCAGGACTGTGGGGTCTGAGGTCAAGTGCCCGTCAAGAGCCGGGCGTCATGTTTCTCATGTGACGTTCAAGTCACATGAAGAGCGTAAAAAAAGCTTTCCGGGAGCTGCTGTGCCACGTGCGCGGTGACTTGTGAGGAGGTGTCAACCATATGGTTTTACCTTTCAGTTTGTAGCTCAGCTGACTTGCAAGATGGTGACAAGTACAACATTGTCACACAATAGGTAACAGGAGCCGTTGGCTGTCGTCCAAAGAGCACACATTCATTTTGTTTGACCTCCTCCAAGCACGAAAGAGTGAAGGTGCGAGGTCATTATTTGGATTACTGTTGGTTGCTTTGTTCTGTTGCTTATTTACAGACAGTTTGTTTCTTTATCTCTTTGTTGGCATATATCAAACACACAAACAGCAATTTTTATCCAATTGTCTCTAACATCTTCTTGTTTGTATTTAGCCAGTATACTTTGTATCTTTAATATTGTTTAAAAAAATATTTTCAGTATAATTTTCACCAAAATATAATAATATAAACAGTGCATCATATTTTTTTGGACGATATGCCGCTACTTTTTTCCTACGCTTTACCCCCTGCAGCTTATAAAACAGTGCCGCTATTTTTCTTATTCGCTAATTTCCATAATGTTTTGTGTCCAACAAATACGCTATATTGCCAAAAGTATTTGGCCACCTGCCTTGACTCACATATTGTCAGGAAGTGGGGGTGGCGAACCCCAAGATGCAGAGATGGCGGGCTTGATACAGGAAGACATGATTTTTAATGTCCAAAAAAAATGCAGGAAAAACACAAACCAGGAACCAGGAGACAGGAAACAGGATACCAGGACAACTGGAAACAGCGAACAGGAACCAGCGAACAGGAAACAAGAAAACTGGAGACAGCAACCAGCAAACAGTCCACAGCATACAGGTAACAGCTTACAATACTCCAGCACTGACTGGAGGGCGAGGCAAGTATAAATAGGAGCCGGCTGATTGACACCAGGTGTGGCCAGGTGCCAATCAGCCGCAGCTGAGGGGAAACAGCGCTCTGGGAGACAAGCAGGAAACTGAACAAAAGTAAGGAAATAAAACACACAGAGGAAAAACCAAAACATAACCAAACTGTCAGTGACAAGCCTGACACATATGAACTTGAGTGCCATCCCATTCCTAACCCATAGGGTTCAATATGATGTCGGTCCACCTTTTGCAGCTATTACAGCTTCAACTCTTCGGGGAAGGCTGTCCACAAGGTTGCGGAGTGTGTTTATAGGAATTTTAGACCATTCTTCCAGAAGCGCATTGATGAGGTCACACACTGAAATTGGTCGAGAAGGCCTAGATCTTGGGCTATGTTCTAATTCACCCCAAAGGTGTTCTATCGGGTTCAGGTCAGGACTCTGTGCAGGCCAGTCAAGTTCATCCACACCAGACTCTGTTATCCATGTCTTTATGGACCTTGCTTTGTGCACTGGTGCACAGTCATGTTGGAAGAGGAAGGGGCCCGCTCCAAACTGTTCCCACAAGGTTGAGAGCATGGAATTGTCCAAAATGTTTTGGCATCCTGGAGCATTCAAAGTTCCTTTCACTGGAACTAAGGGGCCAAGCCCAACTCCTGAAAAACAACCTCACACCATAATTCCTCCTCCACCCAATTTCACACTCGGCACAATGCAGTCCGAAATGTAGCGTTCTCCTGGCAACCTCCAAACCCAGACTCGTCCATCAGCTTGCCAGATGGAAAAGCGTGATTCATCACTCCAGAGAACGCGTCTCCACTGCTCTAGAGTCCAGTGGCGACGTGCTTTACACCACTGAATCCGACGCTTTGCATTGGACTTGGTGATGTATGGCTTAGATGCAGCTGCTCGGCCATGGAAACCCATTCCATGAAGCTCTCTGCGTACTGTACGTGGGCTAATTGGAAGGTCAGGTGAAGTTTGGAGCTCTGTAGTAACTGACTGTGCAGAAAGTCGGCGACCCCTTTGCACTGTGCTTATCCGCGGACCCCTCTCTGTCAGTTTACGTGGCCTACCACTTTGTGGCTGAGTTGCTGTTGTTCCTAAACTCTTCCATTTTCTTATAATAATGCCGACAGTTGACTTTTGGAATATTTAGGAGCGAGGAAATATCACAAATGGATTTGTTGCACAGAGCTCCTGAGAGCGGTCCATTCTTTCACAAATGTTTGTAGAAACAGTCTCCATGCCTAAGTGCTTCATTTTATACACCAGTGGCCGGGCCAAGTGATTAGGACACCTGTTTCTGATCATTTGGATGGGTCGGCCAATACTTTTGGCAATATGGTGTAGTTTGCTCAGGATGTGTAAAACAAGAAACCAAATGACGACTGATGTTCAAGTTTTGACTTTAGAATAAATATTTGCACAAATGTGAATGTCAAAGCATCAAATTGTGGTTTTATTGAACAAATGTTACCCCCGCTCTCCACGAGGGGGGGGGGGCACAGATTAGGTGACCACAGATGAAGCGCTAGCTGTTCAAAGTCGAGACCTGGGAGGATGCCGTTGTGGGTTTTGCAGCCCTTTGAGACACTTGTGATTTAGGGCTATATAAATAAACTTTGATTGATTGAAGAAATTGGCCCGAACTTGCAAATCATCTTTACATTGAAAAGATAATGTTTGCCTTAATTTTCATACAGATTAAACAAAGTCGACTAAACGTGTTAAATAAAGAGCTTTGGGGCGGATTTTCTTCCTTGGCTCTCCAGTTCGCTGTTTCCAGTCTTTAAGCCGGCTTAGCTGGACGCTGACACCCCAATCGTATCTCTCTGCTCATCTGGATGTCTATTAAAAAGTGCATAATCATGCTTCCCAAAATAGCAACGTATTCCAAAGGACCGAAATAGACACGTAACAAGACAAGTGTTTCAGAAAAAGGACTAAGAATAGCCAAAAATAGATTCAGGGAATATAAACAAAGCAGTCTGGAGGCAAGCTGGCGATAAGACGGATGAAGTAAGTGAAAATATATTCAAGATCATTGGCAGTAGTTTGAATCCACAAGAGTCCTTTGAATTGCGGCTTATGGATTTTCATTATCTCACATGTGCAGACGCTCTCAGTTGGATCAGTCTGCCGCACAATGAACACATTTCTTTCTCTTGTTGTTGAAATGTGCATGCAGAGAAGGACACATCATGACCTCCCAAGTGACCTTTCTTTGCTTCAGAGCTGGAAGGCCGCTACGCCTGCGAGTGGACATGGAAAAGCATAAGCGGCATCCTGCGCTCTGCCAAGCGGCTTCCGCTTGTCTGTCAGTCATCAGCCAGAACTCATAACAATCAAAATAAAGCCCAATAGAAGACAACAAGACCTGAACAGAATCAATTCAATAGCTGGGTTGCACACCACGTCATATCCGGTTTTCTTCTTCGCAGCTTAAAGGCCTACTGAAATAAAAATGTTTTATTTAAACGGGGATAGCAGATCCATTCTATGTGTCAATCTTGATCATTTCGCGATATTGCCATATTTTTGCTGAAAGGATTTAGTATAGAACAACGACGATAAAGTTCGCAACTTTTGGTCGCTGATAAGAAAAAGCCTTGCCTGTACCGGAAGTAGCGTGACGTCACAGGAGCTAGTATTCCTCACAATTCTCCATTGTTTACAATGGAGCGAGAGAGATTCGGACCGAGAAAGCGACAATTACCCCATTAATTTGAGCGAGGATGAAAGATTCGTGGATGAGGAACGTTAGAGTGAAAAACTAGAGAGGCAGTGCAGGGTGTATCTTTTTTCGCTCTGACCGTAACTTAGGTACATTGGATTCCACACACTCTCCTTTTTCTATTGTGGATCACGGATTTGTATTTTAAACCACCTCGGATACTATATCCTCTTGAAAATGAGAGTCGAGAACGCGAAATGGACATTCACAGTGACTTTTATCCCCACGACAATACATCAGCGAAGCTCTTTAGCTACTGAGCTAACGTGATAGCATTGTGCTTAAATGCAGATAGAAACAAAATAAATAAATCCCTGACTGGAAGGATAAACAGAAGATCAACAATACTATTAAACCATGGACATGTAACGACACGGTTAATAATTCTCAGCCTGGCAAAGCTTAACAATGCTGTTGCTAACGACGCTGAAGCTAACTTAGCAACTTAGCAACCGGACCTCACAGAGCTATGATAAAAACTTTAGCGCTCCACCTACGCCAGCCAGCCCTCATCTGCTCATCAACACCCGTGCTCACCTGCGTTCCAGCGATCGACGGCGCGACGAAGGACTTCACCCGATCATCCGTGCGGTTGGCGGCTAGCATCGGCTAGGCGTCTGCTATCCAAGTAAGAACTCCTTGTTGTGTTGCTACAGCCAGCCGCTAATACACCGATCCCACCTACAACTTTCTTCTTTGCAAACTCCATTGTTCATTAAACAAATTGCAAAAGATTCACCAACACAGAAGTCCAGAATACTGTGGAATTGTTCGATGAAAACAGAGCAGTTTGTATAGTGACACATTGGGTACGAATACTTCCGTTGCCGTCGTGACGTCACGCGCATACGTCATCATACATAGACATTTCCAACCGGAAGTTTAGCGGGAAATTTAAAATTGCACTTTATAAATTAACCCGGCCGTATTGGCATGTGTTACAATGTTAAGATTTCATCATTGATGTATAAACTATCAGACTGCGTGGTCGGTAGTAGTGGCTTTCAGTAGGCCTTTAATTCACACAATGGTAGCTTGAGCGTAGCATTAAAACAAGTGAGAGTAAGTGTAGAGTTTGAGCAGGAAATACCGTATTGCTGCTCTGTTCTTGGGTGTTGAAGTCATTCAGATAGACCGGGTTCAGCAACCCGCGGCTCTTTAGTACCGCTCTGGTGGCTCCCTGGAGCATTTTTAAAAAAGGATTGAAACTGGAAAAAGATGGGGTAAAATATTTGTTTTGAACACACTGGCTCCCTGTGGGTTACTGAATCAACTTTAAACTCCTTTTGTTTGTTTTTAAATGTCTAAACAACCTCGCGCCAACATATCTCTCCGACCTCCTTCAGCCTTACTGCCCCACCCGATCCCTAAGATCAGCCGATCAGCTGCTACTGACGATCCCTGACACAAGGCTGAAGCTTAGAGGTGACAGAGCTTTCACCGCTGCTGCTCCCAAGCTCTGGAACGACCTACCTCTGAGTGTTAGACAAGCCTCCTCTCTTCCTGTTTTTAAATCTCTCTTAAAAACATACTTTTATTCCATGGCTTTTAACACTGAGTGATATCCATCCTGCAATGGTGCCCCATAATACACCTGCTGTGAACCTGTTTTTTATGTTTTATTTATTTTATTTATTTATTTTTTATCGTGTTCTGTTTGTGTTGTGTTGCGTTACTCGTGTTATCTTTAACCTGCCCATTGTACAGCACTTTGGCTACCCCTGTGGTAAATTTTAAATGTGCTTTATAAATAAAGTTGATTTGATTTGACTTTGTTTTAGTATGTTTTTTGTTTGAGGACAAATATCCGAATCCGAATCAGAATCAGAATCAGAAAAACTTGTGTGGGGGGCGTGGCCTGCGGACCTGCAGCGAAGCGGGGTGTGCCAGGGCCGGCTTTGAGATTAGCGACAGGTGCGTAAATGGCACAGCTGGGCTGGCTTACCTAATCACCGGTCGCTCTGTTAAAAAGGCAGCAGCCGGGAAGGAGAGGGGTTGTTGATAATATGGAACGAGTACGAGCACAAGCACGATAGAGAGCGAGGACTGACACGCAACGCAATGACTGAAAAGGAACACAAAGAACATATTTTGCAAAATAAATCATTGTTCACAAAGATGAACGCGGCTGTCATGTCCGTTATTGGTGGTCCAAGGAACCCGGAGGAGCAAGACCTCCACAACTTGATTAATCCCCAAGGGTAAATTAAGATTTACAGCACAATCCCATTCAAGATCAGACAAACATTACAGGGAGACAGAACAGGATCGCTGTCTGACAACTTCCGGCACCCCGTACAAAAGAGGTGAGAAACAGGTAAACGCTGGGAAGGGGGGGTGAGAGAAAAAAAAAATCAGTCTAAGCCTGGGCTCCTGGAGAGGGAGTCCAGACTGAGGCCAAGGTAAAAAAAACTCATATCCATAGCACACATAAGCATGTGGGTAAGAGGGAAACATCAAAGAAAAGGACATTCAAGACATTAAAAGAGCAGAGCTGATGTAACCAGCCATTTCAACATACAGCTACAAAAGTAAAAACAACTATAACAAAAAAAACATATACACTGTGGTGGCCTCTGCGGTGTTCCACGCCATCGTCTGCTGGGGTGGGGGGAGCATCGCCAGAGACAGGAGCAGACCCAACAAAGCAACCAAGCGAGCCGACTCTCCCCTCGGCCGCCCACTAACTCTTGGCCAGTGTCCAGTCTGCATGGATGAGCGAGGACGTGTCCAAGGAAACCGAGGTGTCCAAGACATGCTCATTCAGCCAAGAAACTGTGAGGCTTGTCCGTCCTAGCCCTGTCTCGTCATCCACATCTCCTCCAGTCTCTCCAAATGGACTCTGGTGTGGCAGAAACCCAGCAGCTGGTCTCCATGGCCAAAAAGCTCCCGGGAGGCAGATCCAGAAGTTCACAAAAAAGCATCGCAGAAGTCACAAAAGTGCCACCCCTTGTCACACAGTCCCAAAGGGTCCCCAACCAAAAGGCCAAAAAAAACCCATTTAAAAACAAGAGGAAAATATCAGGAACACAAAAGGATGACACTGTCACATTGTGTTGGTGACGAACCCCAAGATGCAGAGATGGCAGGCTTTGTCCAAGAAAACATGATTTAATGTTCATAAAATAAAAGGTAAAAACATAAACCAGGAAATAGGAATAACCAAAACTGAAAACAGGAACCAGCAAACAGAAAAAACTGGAAACAGCTGATGGCTAACAAGAAAACACAAAACAAAAGAGCTAGGAGAAAGCAAACTACAAATAGCTAACAGGAACAGCATACCGCTACGACGACAGGTACAAGGACAAGTAGTAGCACGACAGGTAGTAGCTGTAACGATATCGACACGACCCGACAGGTAGAAATGACAATAATCCAGCACTGACTGGAGGGAAAGGCAGGTTTAAATAGCAGTGGCTGATTGACACCAGGTGTGGCCAGGTGCCAATCAGCTGCAGCTGAGGGGAAGCAGCACTCAGGGAGACACTCAGGAAATAACCAAAATAAGAGCGCTGACAGGGAATGACAGAGGAAAAACCAAAACATCAATCAATCAATCAATCAATGTTTATTTATATAGCCCTAAATCACATAACTAAACTGTCAGGGACAAGCCTGACAGACACAAGAGCACAGAGCTACAGTGGCACCATCTTAGTGGCCATCTTATATATATATATATATATATATATATATATATATATATATATATATATATATATATATATATATATATATATATATATATATATATATATATATATACATATATATATATATATATATATATGGGGAGCATCGCCAGAGACAGGAGCAGACCCAACAAAGCAACCAAGCGAGCCGACTCTCCCCTCGGCCGCCCACTAACTCTTGGCCAGTGTCCAGTCTGCATGGATGAGCGAGGACGTGTCCAAGGAAACCGAGGTGTCCAAGACATGCTCATTCAGCCAAGAAACTGTGAGGCTTGTCCGTCCTAGCCCTGTCTCGTCATCCACATCTCCTCCAGTCTCTCCAAATGGACTCTGGTGTGGCAGAAACCCAGCAGCTGGTCTCCATGGCCAAAAAGCTCCCGGGAGGCAGATCCAGAAGTTCACAAAAAAGCATCGCAGAAGTCACAAAAGTGCCACCCCTTGTCACACAGTCCCAAAGGGTCCCCAACCAAAAGGCCAAAAAAACCCCATTTAAAAACAAGAGGAAAATATCAGGAACACAAAAGGATGACACTGTCACATTGTGTTGGTGACGAACCCCAAGATGCAGAGATGGCAGGCTTTGTCCAAGAAAACATGATTTAATGTTCATAAAATAAAAGGTAAAAACATAAACCAGGAAATAGGAATAACCAAAACTGAAAACAGGAACCAGCAAACAGAAAAAACTGGAAACAGCTGATGGCTAACAAGAAAACACAAAACAAAAGAGCTAGGAGAAAGCAAACTACAAATAGCTAACAGGAACAGCTTACCGCTACGACGACAGGTACAAGGACAAGTAGTAGCACGACAGGTAGTAGCTGTAACGATATCGACACGACCCGACAGATAGAAATGACAATAATCCAGCACTGACTGGAGGGAAAGGCAGGTTTAAATAGCAGTGGCTGATTGACACCAGGTGTGGCCAGGTGCCAATCAGCTGCAGCTGAGGGGAAGCAGCACTCAGGGAGACACTCAGGAAATAACCAAAATAAGAGCGCTGACAGGGAATGACAGAGGAAAAACCAAAACATCAATCAATCAATCAATCAATGTTTATTTATATAGCCCTAAATCACATAACTAAACTGTCAGGGACAAGCCTGACAGACACAAGAGCACAGAGCTACAGTGGCACCATCTTAGTGGCCATCTTATATATGTAACCCTTGAAGCTGGCTTCCCCTATCCCGGGTCCGTCTAGTCCTCGGTCTCCCTATGAAGTCTCTGCGTTGTGTATTGTATTTTTGTGTGCGTGGGAAGACGGAGAGAAAGACCAGGCAAGGAAGCATAGGATCTGGGTGGAGTCGTCTTTATCTCAAATCTTCACCTTTAGAAAACACATGGAGTTGTCACAAAATACAAAATATGTCACACTATAACACTTTATATTTTAAAACACAATCAACTTCTCTCATCGTGACCAGTAATATACCTAGCAGGTAATGTGTGTGTGTGCGTGCGTGCGTGCGTGCGTGCGTGCGTGCGTGTGTGTGCGTGCGTGTAGACATAAACGACTGAGTGAGTGGATAATCATATGAAAAGAGCCAAAACATGTCCTAGCATAACATGCTTCTGGGATACCACACACACTGGCATAAAAACATAACAAAATCAACAGTCTCTTCACAATTTACAAAACCCCCACCTTAATATAACTCTTAGCCATCATATTTTGTGAATAAATCGGCTTAATAGTGCAAAACAATAACTTTTTTTCATCTTTTAACTGGGGAGCCTGGTCCCTTCCTGCTTACCTTTAGAAAACACATGGAGTTGTGACCTAAGATGGCCACAACCAACGAAGAAGAACATTCACAGACAACAGTGAACAGACCACGAAGTGGCGCCCCCTGGAGGCTTCCGTAACAACTGTCTCAACCTTTTGAAAGAACCTCTGCAGACTCCCCACATCAGTTCACCTCCTTACACCCACCCTTTCTTTCTATGATGGCGTCTCAGCCATTAGATACACAACCCCTCCCTCTTCCCGTGTCAACCCGATACCTAGTGTTTGTGATATGAGAGGTGAAGTGCAATGGTGCAATGTATCATGCTCAGTGTTTAATAGCAGCCATCTTCTTTTCTTTAGCCGCCAGCCACAGTCTTCGTCCTATTTCAATCTTTTGCTTATCAGAGACAAGTTTCACAGCTACCGAATGGTAGGACAACTTCTTGGGAGGACATCTGTGTCTCGGCGGATTTCTCCTGCTCTGCACAAGCTCTTTGGACATCACCTTCAGGTTACCGGGCCCCCTCGGTCCATGTCCAGTTTCTAACATCTGTCCTTGACCCTTGTCCTCCCCTTTATCCGGTTCGCTTTGATCCCCTCCATCCTGTATCTCCTTAGGCTGAGTTTTACTTGCAGCATATCCAAGGTCCTGCATCTGAACATCTTCGATCGCATCTTCAACACTGCAATCTGTATTCACTGCCCTCATTCCACACCACTCCTGTTGGGGCTCCAAGGGGAGGAACATGCATTGGGTCAACAGATTCTGGTGGACCACTCTCTCCTTGTCCCCCTCTTCGGTCCGGACCACGTACACAGGAATGTCCGGCTGTTTCTTTATGACAATGTAAGGCTGGCGCTCCCACCTATCTCCCAGCTTCTGCCGACCTTCAATGTAACAAATTTTGACAAGCACCCTGTCCCCGGGCTCAAATTCCTGAGGCTTCGCCTTGCGATCATATTGTTTTTTCTGCTGTTCTTTGGCGTGCCTGGACATCTTGTTGGCCTTATCATAAGCATTTCTCAGGCAGTCCATGAGGGCTTGCACATATTCACTGTATTCACATGGCTCGTTGTTCTCGGGCAGCCCTAAGACAAGGTCAATGGGCAGTCTGGGATGTCTGCCATACATTAAAAAGTATGGTGTGTAACCCGTCGAGTCATGGCGTGTACAGTTGTAGGCATGCGTCATAGCGTCCACATGTTCATGCCAGCGGGGCTTCTCTTGAGGATTCAGTGTTCCCAACATATCCATCAAGGTCCTGTTAAATCTTTCGGTGGTTCCGTTTCCCTGCGGATGATATGGGCTTGTGTGCGACTTGGTGATACCAGTGATCCTGCACAGCTCCTTCACAACAGTGCTCTCAAAGTTTCGACCTTGATCAGCGTGAAGTCTAGCCGGGAACCCAAAACGGCAGAGGAAGTTCCTCCACAGCACCTTTGCCACTGTGCGTGCCTTCTGATCCTTGGTCGGGTAAGCTTGTGCGAAACGAGAGAAGTGATCCGTTACAACCAGCAGATTCTCGATCCCACCTCTGGACCTCTCCAATGTCAGAAAGTCTATACAGACCAATTCCATCGGTGCACTGGTGTGGATACTGACGAGGGGGGCTCTAAGACCTGCTGTGGGAGTCTTCCTGAGACAGCACCTCTCGCACCGTTCACACCATGCTTTGATATCCTGGAACATCTTGGGCCAGTAAAAACGCTCCCTCATCAGTGCAAATGTGCGGTCCAACCCCAAATGGCCTGAATCATCATGGAGGGCCGTCTTAGCATACCTCTGTAGCTCCATGGGCAGCACCAACTGCTCAATAGACCCTCTTTGTCCATCATAAACTTTGCGGTAGAGGATGCCGTCCTTGACCACTAACCTCTTCCATTCCTTTAGGAGAATGCCCACCGGTGCCCCTCCTTCCACACTATCGCTCCTCTTAGGTTTGGTGTTCAGAGACCGATGGTGCAGCACTGGTCCAACCACAGGGTCATCTCTTTGGCCAATCCTAACTTGCTGCTTTGCCATTGCAGGCAGTGAGTCTGTCCCAATACCATCATAGGACTCAGTTAGCGGTTCAGGATTGCCTGGCTGTGGTCCTTGAAGATAGTCTGTCTCAACCTGTGCTGTGTTTTCGACTACCTCATCCGAACTCAGAGACTTCCTCTCACTGTTGCTGGACTTGACCCGCTGTGGACATGTCTGCAAGGCTTGTGCGACCTCCCGACTGGATAGTCTGGACAAAGCATCGGCGTTGGCATTGCATTTCCCTTGACGGTATTGAATATCGAAGTCCAGCATTGACAGGTGGGACACCCAGCGCTGACCAGTCGCGTCCAATTTTGCCGTTGTCATCACATATTTCAGTGGATTGTTATCGGTGATGACAGAGAATTTGTGCCCATACAGGTGGTCATAAAACTTTTCTGTTGCCGCCCACTTGAGAGCTAAAAACTCTAACTTGTGGGCCGGGTAACGCGTTTCAGATGGATGCAACCCTCTACTGGCATATGCAAGGACACGCTCCTTCCCATCTTGAATCTGAGCAAGAACGGCACCCAGACCTTCCCCGGACGCATCAGTCTGCAACAAGAATGGTAGGTTGTAGTCTGGGTAGGCGAGGACTGGGGCGGTGGTAAGTCTCTGTTTCAGACCTTGGAATGCAGCCTCGCAATCTTCCGTCCAATGGAACTGGGGAGGTGGGTCAAAAGAAGTCTTGGCCCCCCTTTTCTTCTTTCTTGGGTCTCCCGAAGTGAGACGATATAGAGGCGCCACCAGCTTTGCATAACCTCCCACAAACCGCCTGTAGTAGCCTGTGAAGCCCAGGAACTGCTGTACCTCTTTGCGGTTAGTGGGGCGTTTCCAGTCAGTCACTGTATTTATCTTCTCCGGGTCTGTCCTGATACCCTCGGCTGACACCAGGTGCCCTAGGTACTGAACCTCCTTCTTCATCAAATGGCATTTGGAGGGCTTCAGCTTCAGCCCGTGTTCCCGTAGCCGATTGAACACCACTTGAAGCCTCTCCAGGTGTTCGTCAAAGGTTTTTGCAAAGACAATGATGTCGTCAAGGTAGATGAGCAGGTTGACGTAGTTTAGGTCTCCAAAACAACAGGTCATCAATCTCTGAAAAGTTGATGGGGCATTTTGTAACCCAAATGGCATTCTGTTAGCTTCGTACAGCCCCATGGGTGTGCTGAAAGCTGTTTTGTGCTTGTCTTGCTCTGCTACTTCAACCTGCCAGTACCCAGAGGTGAGGTCGAGGGTGGAGAAATACTTTGACTGCCCCAATGCTTCCAGTGCATCCTCTATCCTTGGCAACGGAAAAGCATCCCTCGTGCTGCACAGATTCAGCTTCCTGTAGTCCACACATATTCTCAGGGACCCATCCTTCTTAATTACCACCACCATCTGGGAAGCATAAGGGCTCTTGCTTGGACGAATTACGCCAGCCTCTTCCATCTCCGTGAGAGCCTTCTTGACGCCCTCCCACTGGGCGGGTGGTATTTTACGGTACGGGAGCCGAAATGGTTTTGGGTCTACCAGGGGTATTTCATGCTGGACAGTTGTTGTTTGTCCATAATCCAATGAGTGCTGGGAGAAGACATCACTGTTCTTCCCTACAAGCTCTTTGAGCCTAGAATGCTGCCCCTCATCATCTATGGCAGCACCACTGAAATCTACACAACATGATGCAAGGCCTTTATTACTGCTCACCCCTTGCTCATGCATTTGACATACACCCGTGCCAGGCACTTCCATCTTGGTGTTTTGACCCCTCCCCTGGCCCTTTTCCACTGTTTGCAGTACTTCCTGAATCAGAAAGACCTCTGCCAGCTGAGTGCTGGACCTAATAACAACTGTTCGTTCAGACAGGTTCATCACTCGGACCGGAACCTGCTGCTTGGTCACATTAGCCACGACTCTGCCAACAACAAGGCCCACTGGAAGTTTCAGAGAGGGCTTGGCTTCAATGAGGGCAGTATATGACTGTTTCTTGGGTCCCTTCATTACCTTGCAGTTCACAACAGTCTCACTGCCTGCAGGCACCAATACTTTCTCCCCATAATACCGAACAGGGCCCACTCTGCCGTCTAGACCACCAGTCCCCGTTTGCTCCATCTCCAGTAATGCAGAATGCCATTCTGGATGGGTATCTTTGATGCATTGGAGGAACTGCAGCCCATAAGTGTCTTGAAGGTGTTGTCTCGAGGCTCGTATGACATTTGTCCCCACCAGCAAAGGAACCATGGACCTGTACTCTGTTTCAGGGACAACAAAGGCTGGTACACTGGCATATTCTTTTCCAAAAACCTTCAACCGGACAAGCAGAACACCATGGTGAGGGACATCCTGGCCACCTGCCCCTTCCACTGGAATATTGGAAGGCTGCAGCTTCTGTTGGCACAATTCAGGGTGCCTACGCCAAAAGTCATATGTAATGCTGGTTATTTGTGATCCGGAGTCAATTAAAGTCCTACATATTTCACCATTGACCTCCACATCCCCCTCATTCCTGGGGCCCACCAGGGGTGTTCTCTTCTCCTCTCCTCGCTCTTCTGCTTGGGGACCTAAGTGTTTGCCCATGGTTTCCCCTTCTACCACAGGCTTTATGCGTTTAAAGAACACCCGGCCTGTGTCATGCCGTGTTGTGCTGTGTCCTCTGGGGAGACAGCCTGAGGATGCGGTAGGTTTGTGTTCAGGTTAATATTAGGCATTAGAGTTCTACATACTCTGGCCATATGTCCGGCCTTCCCACAACGATAGCACACCAACATGGCAGCTTCCCTGTCATTCCTCACTGCTAACAGTGGTCTGGTTGGAGCAGGGGTTTGTAAGGAAACTAGTTTTGATTCTAGCTGTGCAAGCTTTTTGACCTGCTCCTCTTGGTTCAGAGTTAGCTTCTCTATCAGCCTAGTCAGTGTGGACAGCTCGGAGGAGGGTTTCACTGCATCAGTCATCTCTTTTGTCGCCCCTTGCTGTTCTCTGGCCGCCACGTGAACCTGGGTGAATGGTTTCTTTAATTTATGTTGAGGCTGAAACCTCCTTACCTCCCTTGCCAGACTTCGTAGTTCCTCTTGAAGTTCACGAAAACTCAGGAGCCTAGGTTTCAAGGGGGCAATCCTGAGGTACACCCCTTCATCATTTAACCCCCTCAGGAACTGACGTGTGAGTTTGGCATCACGGTCTGGGTACGGTTGGCCCCCACACTGAGACTCCTCAACTGAACGGAGGGTTGCTTCTAGCGCAATAGCATAGGAGCACGCGGTTTCTTCAGGCCACTGGCTTCTCTCATAAAAGTCTGCCAAAGGATCCAGAGACCTTTGCATGTCTCCATATTCGGCTCTCAGCTCATCAAATGCTCTCTCTGGATGCTGTTCTTGGAGGGGGAGATTTAGAACCAGCCTCCTGGCCTCCCCGCTCAAGTGACGCACAATTGTTGCAAAACGGAGATGTGCTGGCAGCCCACCCGCTTCCAGAAGATACTGCATATCCCGTATCCAGTCTTCAATGAGGACTCTACAGTCAGGGCCTCCACTGAAGATCTGCACATTCCTCACTTGGTGTGTCTGGGTGAACCCAACAGGTGCAGGTTGCATTGTGCTATATCTGGCCTGTCCTGTGGTGGGAAACACAGCTTGGGGCACATGTTGGTAAGTGAGCATGGATGTCGATACGGCAGGACCTGAAGCAGGCGGGAGGGGGTTTGGTGGGTTATATGTGGCTGCTTGGGCGGTGTACCAATCAGGGGACCAGGCAGCATTGTTTATCCCAGTCCTAGGGGTGTGAGTGGTGGCTTGCAATTTAGGCTCCGAAATCTGCGGGAATTCATGCGGGCGGGTCGGGACTAGTGGGTAGGGACTGTTCGCTTGGGGTGCATACATATTGGGAGGTTGAGCCGCATACACTCTATCATGGGGGAGGTGTGGCTCGGTTAGTGGGGCGCACCTGACATCCTGTCCTGGGGTTTGGCTATTTGGGATGGGCAAGTGGGCAGCAGCACCATGGGCTATGGAGGCGGAGTCTAGCCATGTAATTGGGGCAGCATCATAAAGGTTGGATATGGGGGTATGTGTGGAGACTGGTGGGACTGACACAGAGGCCGGAGTGTACATTCCATCAGGTAGTTGCTGAGTCTGGAGTGGTGGGACATACCTGGCACTCTGTGTTTGTGGTATGGGTGGTGGAGCATGGCTAGTGGCCATCTGATCCGGTATTGCCATTGTGGGACTTTGAAAAAAGGGTGGGCGACATGGTACTGTAGCTGTTGGAGTCTGAATTGATCCTGGGACCTCATATCTATTATATATTGGGCTGAGTATGGGGGGTGACAGGGTTGGCACAGTTTTGACTTGATGGGGCTCCGTTTTGGGCCTAACAGCCTGTTGGGGGTCCATGTCATGTTTAGAGTCGGCCATCATGTGGACAATACCCTGAGGTGACACCCCTCCATCAGGACCATGGTCCACTATGCCAGCACGTCGATTTAAAGTCTGTCTCACTGTGGAGTGAACTTGTGTCGGTGGTCGACTAGGGGTACCTACGTGGGGACTTTGCATCTTCAGAATTCAAAAGTGCTGCAGGCTTAGATAACTTGGGTGCATGTACTGAGGTAAGTATTGTGTGTGTGAGAGAGAGTGTATGTGTTTGTGGTGGCAGTGGTGTTGGATTGTGATTGTGTGACTGTGTTTTTTTTTGTTTTGTTTTTTCAGAGTAGGTCACAGACACCATAAAACATTCCCATAAAGCATAAATATAGAAAAAGGATATGTTTAACACAAATGTTTTCCTTCTTTCCCCTCTTAACTCCTTCTCCTGCTCTTGTGTGGCATCCGCAGATCCGGGTCACGGCACCAGTTGTAACCCTTGAAGCTGGCTTCCCCTATCCCGGGTCCGTCTAGTCCTCGGTCTCCCTATGAAGTCTCTGCGTTGTGTATTGTATTTTTGTGTGCGTGGGAAGACGGAGAGAAAGACCAGGCAAGGAAGCATAGGATCTGGGTGGAGTCGTCTTTATCTCAAATCTTCACCTTTAGAAAACACATGGAGTTGTCACAAAATACAAAATATGTCACACTATAACACTTTATATTTTAAAACACAATCAACTTCTCTCATCGTGACCAGTAATATACCTAGCAGGTAATGTGTGTGTGTGCGTGCGTGCGTGCGTGCGTGCGTGTGTGTGCGTGCGTGCGTGTAGACATAAACGACTGAGTGAGTGGATAATCATATGAAAAGAGCCAAAACATGTCCTAGCATAACATGCTTCTGGGATACCACACACACTGGCATAAAAACATAACAAAATCAACAGTCTCTTCACAATTTACAAAACCCCCACCTTAATATAACTCTTAGCCATCATATTTTGTGAATAAATCGGCTTAATAGTGCAAAACAATAACTTTTTTTCATCTTTTAACTGGGGAGCCTGGTCCCTTCCTGCTTACCTTTAGAAAACACATGGAGTTGTGACCTAAGATGGCCACAACCAACGAAGAAGAACATTCACAGACAACAGTGAACAGACCACGAAGTGGCGCCCCCTGGAGGCTTCCGTAACAACTGTCTCAACCTTTTGAAAGAACCTCTGCAGACTCCCCACATCAGTTCACCTCCTTACACCTATATATATATATATATATATATATATATATATATATATATATATATATATATATATATATATATATATATATATATATACATATATATATATATATATACATATACATATATATATATATATATATATATATATATATATATATATATATATATATATATATATACATATATATGTATATATATATATATATATATATATATATATATATATATATATATATATATATATATGTATATGTATATATATATATATATATGTATATGTATACATGTATATATATATATATATATATATATATATATATATATATATATATATATATATATATATATATATATATATATATATATATATATATATATATATATATATATATATATATACATGTGGTTTCATCATCATTTTAAGTGGGAGAACTTGCACAATCGGTGGCTGACTAAATACTTTTTTGCCCCACTGGTATATATATATATATATAATATTATATATATATATATATATATATATATATATATATATATATATATATATATATATATATATATATATATATATACACTATATATATATATATATATATATATATATATATATATATATATATATATATATATATATATATATATATATATATATATATATATATATATATATATATATTTTTTTTTTCTTTTCATGCAGTCGGCTTTTGGCCCTCGACTCAATCTTTTGTAGCCCAATGCGGCCCCCAAGTCAAAAAGTTTGGACACCCAGGCTCTAGACCATCAACTAAAACCCGGAGGTGCCCATTTCTTACAAGAGCTCATATTTGAAACATAATTTTTAAGGAAGCAAGACAATTTTATTGGAAGTGAATTAGGTGTTTTTATACACAGTTTGCAACTCTCTGCCTAAGCATTTTACATAACTTGTGCTCTTGGTTACGTGCTGCTGTCATATCTTTGTGGCAGTGATTATAAGTGACTTATTTTGGGCAACTGGAAAGCAGGCACTTCCATTTCCTCGTCCCTCATGTCTAAATTGGTAAGTCATCCCGCCGCTCCACGATAAGAAGGATTTTCTCCCTCTCGGCTTGGCGCGCATATAAGTAGACGGAATGGTTGTTACGGTCTGTTAGAGATGTTCATACTTGATGTCACATCATCACCAAGCGAACAGAGGACCGTTGCGCTGTCTTGGGTTCCGCAGATCCGCACGAGAGTGTAGCAACATAAATAGCCTCCGGCGAGAAATATCTATGTCCAATTGCATTGAGCGTTCGTTTGTCGATTCACTGATGCGACCGTAGCCAGATGGATGCATGGCTATCATTAAAGCACATCATGACCACTACTGTATACTTACCATGCATGGGTGGAGAACACAGTATTAAGTATCAATGTGGAGTACACTCATTGGCCATGTTAATAAGATATAAAACAAAAGCAGGATAAAACTTTGGGTAACACTTTAGTATAGGGAACATATTCACCATTAATTAGTTGCTTATTAACATGCAAATTAGTAACATATTGGCTCTTAATTAGTCATTATTAAGTACTTATTTATGCCTTATTCTGCATGGCCTTTTTATACAACCAGTAAGCCATTAACTAAGAGTCTTACCTCAATGACCTCAGAATTATTGCTTATTAGCAGAGGTGGGACCAAGTCATTGTTTTGCAAGTCATAAGTAAGTCTCAAGTCTTTGCCCTCAAGTCTCAAGTCAAGTCCCAAGTCCTGCATTTTGAGTTTTGAGTCCTTTCAAGTCCTTTTAACCACAGACTAATAGATTTACATGGATTGTGTATGCTTTTAAAACGCTGTATTTATTTATTAAAACAAGTGCATTTAAAATTGCAGGAAAAAAAATAGTGCTGACATTATATGCTGATATACATATATATATATATATATGTATGTATACATATGTGTATATATATGTATATTATATGTAAATGTGTGTGTGTGTATATATATATGTATATGTAAATGTGTATATATGTATATGTATATGTCCATGTATATATATATATATATATATATATATATATATATATATATATATATATATATATATATATATATATATGTATATATATATATATATATATATATATATATATATATATATATATATATATATATATATATATGTATGTATGTATATATATATATATATATATATATATATATATATATATATATATATATATATATATATATATATATATATATATATGTATTCATACATATATATTCCTCACGCACTAATTGACTTAAAGAGCGTACTGCTGCATGTCACGTTATTGATGGTAAAATGCATTTTTAGACAATATTATTTGCCTGAGTGGTTAGGAGATGGTAGAAAATGGACTAGTAAGGACACATTTAAAAAATAATAATAATTTAAAAAAAAAATATATATATATATATATTTTTTTTAAATTTTTAACTTGGGACTTCCCGCGGGCCGGATTTTGGACGCTGGGGGGCCGTATCCGGCCCGTGGGCCATAGTTTGGGGACCCCTGCTTTACAGAATAAACACATTTGAAAAAACAAGTGCAACTACTTATTTGCACAAAAGTGTTAACATTGTATCTCCATGGCATATTGCATTGTAACTACTTCCACAGCAGTTTCTATCCTGTTCTTACCTTATTCATTGATCTCATCTCATACTGTATGTGTGTTGATGTGTGCGTACACATGAAAAACATAACAAATACATGGACATAACAATGAACAGAGTTGTACTTTTTAGATGTCAGGGCCCTATGCAATATGTACACATATTCTTAATATAATATACATTTTTATTGACCTTTATTTGACTGTTTGTCTTTTTGTAGGTGGCTAAAATACGCGGTACTGCTGACCGCCGTCTAACGTTACGTTACTGTGTGTGATACATTGACTAACATAACGTTATGTATAGGTACCTCATGCAACCCTGCTTAAAAAAAATCACTTGACAAAAAGTATGAATAAGGTAGCGAACTGCAGTGGACGCAACAGATTGCCGTGTTTGCAATGACGTTATAACCATAGACATCTTATAAGTGGACACAGCATTGGCTGCTGTGACGCGAGAAATTCGGCCGCCATCTTGAAGTGGTGATGAGGAGCTGGCGAGCAGCCTAAACTGACAGTTGACAGGTAGAAAACAAAGGTGCCGGGCTGGTGTTCAGCGTTTTCCTGCTCAAATGAGTGGACTGTTCAAAATAGGAATCGGGGGATTACTTTTCACAACTAAGATTTAACATTAATGTACTATTGGTTGTATTTTGTGAAAAGAATATTAACACAGAGTTGAGAAGGAGCAAAGATCTTCAATAGTACTGAAATCGTAGCCACTAGCAAACAAGAGTATGACCATAATAGAATTGCTTGTCAATTAAATTAATTAAATTTAAAAATGTCATACTTGAATAACATAAAGTTGAAATAAATGATGAAGATAAAGATTGTAAGACAGAATTGGGTTTTATTCTGAATCCAGTGAAACAGATTGGTTGTTTTTGCTTATATAAAGACTTTCAGGTGTTTATATATGTTTATGTTTAAGTATTTGGCAGACGCTTTTATCCAAAGCGACATACATAAAAAATACATATAAAACAATCACTGTAAACATTATCATTTAAGGAAAGAATGTAATACAAAATATCAATACAAAGTGTCAAGACAGAATAAACTCTCTGCTGCTGCAGCAACAGAGATACAGTCTATAGGTCCCTAAGATATATAGATATCTAATGTATTCATACATTGTTTATGTAGGATATACGCATGTATATATAACCTAATCTTATTGTTTCTTGAACTTAAAAGTAGCTGACCGTTTTTTTCCCCCTTCTCTGGGATTATATTCCCAGTTTTGATCTCTGACATCTGGTCACTTATAGCATATAAGAATATTATATTACTGTTAAGCAAACTATGAATAATAAATCACGCCAAAGCATGTGTCCTTTATCATAGCTACACGTATGACAAAAAAGCGCGTGAAAATCAGTGGAATTCAGTGAGGTAAAATGAATTAAATGCGCTGACAGCACATTGAGTGGAGCGGATCACCACTCCAAGATGGCGGCCTTGTGTCTCGTCAGCGCCAGTAGGCAGCTTATAAGATGTCTATGGTTATAACGTTAGCAGTGAGTTTACAGCCTCACTGATTTAACTACACAGCAAATAAAAGTTACGTTACTTAGCCAATAAACATTAGCTTACATTCAAAACTTACCCTTCTTTGTGCAACTTCAAATGTCGAATAAAGTTGGATGTTGTTGCGTCTCCGTCTGTAATCTTCGAACCGCATGTTTTGCATACTGCAATTCGTTTTTTTTTGACCAAGTCGTAGTTTTTATACCCGAACGAAACTATCTTTGGCATAATTTTTCCTCACTGTTTGACAGCTCTTCTTCGTTGGTTGTCCTGCAATTTGATTGGATGAATGCTGTGGGATGAAAACAACGTGGATGTAATTTGATTGGATGTTGTTCTGACAGCACACTCCCTGACAGACACACACACGTACACAATGAAAGATACAGAGCGCTCATGAATCACTTTTTAATCTCAGGGTTTTGGGGAAAGTAGCAAGTCTTGTCAAGTCAAAAGCCTCAAGTCCAAGTGAAGTCACAAGTCATTGATGTTAAAGTCTAAGTCGAGTTGCAAGTCTCTTTACATTTTGTCAAGTTGAGTCTAAAGTCATCAAATTCATGACTCGAGTCTGACTCGAGTCCAAGTCCACACCTCTGCTTATTAGTAACCCTAACCCTAACCCTAACCCTCATATGTACCCCTAGTGTCCAAATAACTCTAAATTAAGTCATTGTTACTTAGAATATGTTCCCCATACTAAAGTGTTGCCAAACTTTGATTATTTTTTTAAAAATCACATTGTTTACACTTTTGAATTTTGATTAAAGTACCAGGATAATGGAAAAACAAGTTGACTTTATATGCTGAATAATGTTTCATTGTATCCGTTAAACAATATCAAATTACTGTATTTTTTGGACGATAAGGCGCACTTAAAATCCTTTAATTTTTCTTAGAAATTGCGCCTTATAACCCCGTAATTCTGGTTGTGCTTACCGACTTCCAAGCAACTTTGTTTGGTGCCTCGTGTGACCAGTAGATGGCAGTCACACATAAGAGGTGCGTGTGAACTGCGGGTTGACGCCTGTTCAAAAAATAACGCTACTCAGTGGCATAGTGGTTAGAGTGTCCGCCCTGAGATTGGTAGCTTGTGAGTTCAAACCCCGGCTTAGTCATACCAAAGACTATAAAAAATGGGACCCATTACCTCCCTGCTTGGCACTCAGCATCAAGGGTTGGAATTGGGGGTTAAATCACCAAAAAATTATTCCCGGGCGCGGCACCGCTGCTGCCCACTGCTCCCCTCACCTCCTAGGGGGTGAACAAAGGGATGGGTCAAATGCAGAGGACACATTTCACCACACCTAGTGTGTAAGTGACAATCATTGGTACTTTAACTTTAACTTTAGCAAGTACCCGTAAGCAAGTAAGCCCACAACTTTGATCTTTCATTGAGAATGTAGAACATCACACACAGCGCTCAAAAATCTGTCAAAATGTAGACACAGGCTACAAAAAGAAGACAGTAAATGAACGTATGTATTTGTAAACGCTCTGAAGTGGGAAAGGGGTAGGATTAAATAAGCTTTGCTTCTTCCTACTCCTTTTCGGACATGATGTAAAGTGAAATGATATGACATTGTGTGATGTATTATACTGTAAAAAAAAGAAATAAATAATATTTTAGGATGACTTTGGTAAACTACAAAGGCGCACCGCTTTGATGGATTGTCGGCGCATTACGGCTACCATAGTCAGACGTACTGTGCTTCAACACGCGGTCATTATTATGATGTGTGTATAAGGACCCCAAATTGGCATCTATGAGACATATTGTCTTACGTTTTGGTTTGCAATATTATGCAAAACCAACTTTTCTTACCTATTAGTACCTGCTGTTGTGTATTTGGGATCTGCATAAATCTGGAAAATCTGCGCCTGTCAGCCATTGTCATTGTTGTGGGGCATTCATCCTCAGCTGTTGCCATTTCTAATACAAAGTAGCTTACATTTCTTACTTATATCTGTATGTAGACTCGCTATGGCAGCGCTAAAAAAATACAGCTACAACAAAAGATGGCAGGGAGAAGACGCATGTAAATAAGGCAGTCAGAAGATGGTATGTAAAACATAATCTATGCAACATTTTGACCAAAGAACCACCATTACATGTTTTGTAGACAAAAGGAAGTGTTTAAAAATGTAAAAAATAAATAAATAATATGACCCCTTTCATGTGCCTTATAATCCGATGTGCCTTTTGTATGAACATAGACCTAAATAGACCCGCACATCGGCAGTGCGCCTTATAATTCGGTGCACCTGGTGGTCCGAAAAAAATGGCATCTTCCCAATCTGCAAAGTATGTGAAAATACCGTCCACAAAATGCCTCCGTTTCATATGTGCATTTTGAATATTCCACACCAAATGTCTCCGGCAATTTCCGTACGTTCGTCTTCTGATGACATCACGGTGGGAACTTGTCTGCAGATCAGTCATACTGGAAATTGGCAAAATTTGGAAAGAGATGTGCTGTTGATCATTCACAATCCTTATGTAAGACCCATATGTTTGGCTTTTTTTATGCATTAGAAATTGTAAATAAAATTTAAAAAAAAACAAGTCAGCAAACAATGGCGTCAATAGTTGCACCAACAAAGCTCTGTAGATAACCATCCAAAAACCGCAAACAATACTTCATTTACACCTCGTTACCTGAATATTACCAAGTTTTAGTGATATTGTCATTATAAGTGCTGACACAGACAACCTATTTTCTCGGTGCATTGTGCTTCTATATGATTTTTGTTTTATTTTATCTTTTATTTCGACATACTAGTGCACATTATGTAGTATTTACTACAGTTTTTTTTGTTTTTCATTACGTTTTACTTCTGATACTGTATGTACAAAGCATTGTTGGATAAATAAAATTATATACTATTCTATCCTATATTGTTGACACACTGCCTGCAGCTGCTGGTCACCTCTTAAATTGGTAAAAGTTCATTCTCGATTATTATTCATGCCTCACCTGGATAGCAGAAAGTTGCGGCGATGGACTCCTAAAAAAATAACTGATGCGGTAATTTAGTAAGTATGGATTGTTTTAGTTATATTGTAAAACTTACAAATGTTGCTTAGAGTGATGAATGATGAATCCGTGCCAGTAGAAACGCTATGGACGGCTAGAAGACTGAATGGTCCTTCTACTTTGGTTGAAAGCACTAAATGCAAGGACATGGCAGCGCAGTGATCTCGTCCAAAAGGTGGCGCCATAGCGCAAACAATAAAACACATTTTAAGTGTATTTGCTTTTTTCAAAATAATCTGTATTATGGATGACACCTTTTATAAGCCGCAGGATTCAAAGTGTAGGAAAAAAGTAGTGACTTCTTCGGGAATTAACGGTGTTCACCCGAATTCTCAAACAGTGTGGATATTTGTGGTCGCCTGTTCGAGCCCAGCATGTACAGGATGCCCATTGTTACTCACAGTAAACTGTCATGATCCGTGGTCATGTTTTGTGTTTGTTTTGGACTCCTTTAGTTCCTGTTTGTGCACCTCCTGAGTTTGTCCCCATGGCTACTTATTATTTGCACCTGCCTCTTGTGTTCGGGACGCTCACCTGTTGCTCATCAAGAGACATTATTTAAGCCTGCCTTTGCCAGTCAGTCGGTCTGGCTTCTTTGTTTGCTTCATGCTCACAAGTTTTGCTTGTCCCCTAGCCTATGCTAAGTTTAGTTTCGAGTGCAATTGGCACTTTGTTCCGTCGGTTGGTTTTCTGTTTTTGTACCTCTCGAGTGTTTTATGAGAATTAAATGATGTTCCTACCTGCACGTCCTGTCCGGAGTCGTCCGGGAAAACGAACCGCGCAGTAAGCCGCAACCAAACCGTGACAGTAAACAATGTGAGTAAGATGAATACACCAGAATGACAATGTACATACATATTGTATTTTTTTAAAACTAATAAAATATTGCACAAATAGTGACCTTTCTTGTTTTTAGGCCACACCCTCACGGGTGGATTTGCATGGAGCCATACTGAAGGCAGGAGCTGAGCACACATAGATGCACATTGTAAAGTGTGTTTGTTATAAATTAAGGCCCCGCATGCGAAGAAAACTTCTTTTTTACAGTGAGGACTTTTGGGTGGATGCATGCATAGAAAGGTACACATATGATTCATTCCTGAGTTTCTCCCACAACCTTTGTGATGAATGCAAACATCACATTTTTAGCCACCGGTCAAGACTAAGATATTAATACAAAGTGTTATTTATACTGAATGCTGCTGAGTGTGTTCCAGGAAGTGGCCTATTGTGAGCTGCAGCTCAGCCTCAGTTAAGTCTCACACCAGGGAACTGAAACTGGAGAGTCAGTGGGTATATCTCTTATTTTGAAACCCGTTCAGATAGGTCAACGCTGGTGTCGGCTTACAGTGCAGTACAGTAATCACCATGATAGGTAGTAAGTAACAGGATCTTATTTTTTGTGGTTCTAGTTAGATTTGGACAAACCTCATTACGGGACAAGAGTAAAGAGATTCAACTTTGATACAGCTTAGAGTAGTCCGGGTGCAGCTTGTATGACGGTATACATTCACTGACCCACCAAACGAGATTTTAACACTTACAGTAATTATTGTCTTAATTCCCTGGACCTCTTTCAGAGATGTGTGAAAATGGAAAAAGATGAAGAAAAAAATAATAATTTTGTTTTAATATATTTTCTGTAGGAGGACAAACATGACACAAACCTTCCTAATTGTTAGAAATCCCACTGTTTATGTTATATATGCGTCACTGATGACAGTATTTGGCAAGCACCGTTTTGTCCTACTCATTTCAGCGGTCCTTGAACTCATCATAGTTTGTTTACATGTACAACTTTCTCCGGCGCTGCCACAGAAAGATGTGTTTTGTGCCACTCCTTCTTTGTCTCAATTCGTCCACCAAACGTTTTATGCTGTGCGTGAATGCACAAAGGAGAGCTTTGTTGATGTTATTGACTTGTTTGAGTGTTAATTAGGCATATTTGGTCACTGCATGACTGCAAGCTAATCGGTGCTAACATGCTATTTGTACATATTGCATAATTATGCCTCGTTTGTAGGTATATTTGAGCTCATTTAATTTCCTTCACTTACGTCCTCTGTGTATTTAATTTATATTTGCATGTGTTGCCTTCATTATAACACGTATATAAGACTTTTATTTTTTTGCGGCTCCAGACAGATTTTTTTTTTTGTATTTTTGGTCCAATATGGCTCTTTGAACATTTTGGGTTGTCGACCCCTGTCTTAATGCATGGGTATGTCCAAATTGCATCCATCTTCATTCGGCTTGAGAATGCTTCAAGGGTTCTCAAACAAAGAGAATGTCAGACTGTGACTTACTGTATATGTTGCAATTTATGTTTCACTCACTAAACCACAGATTGCCGGTAATAATAGGTGTTTTATTTTATTTCAAATGACTCCACCGATTGTTTTTGTGTTTCTTAAATTGATTTATTGCCAACGTATACATTTGTATTTAATTGTATTTGATTGTATTTTATTATATTATATTAGATGATACATTTCATATTATACTACACTATGCTAATAAAATATAATTTAAATAATTTATCAATATACAGTTTTCTATTATTATTATTATAATATTATAAATCATCCAGTCATCTATCCATGTTCTAATCATATGATATTTAAATAAATATAAAAAAATAATATTATATGTAAATATAATAAATATTGTAATATTTACAACAGATTGCAACAAAAAAAAATCATCGTAACCCACAAAAACAAAGACTCTGAGACTGATTTTTGTGGCTGACTGTTAAATTACAAAAAATAGGCTTGATTTACTAAAGGTTTGCGTGTGCTAAAACACATGCAAACCTGAAAGCACACGCAATGCTGATCTACTAACGTGTGCAAAGTGGATTGCGTCTGTCTCCATTAATAAGCAAAATATATGCTGACCATCAAAACGCCCACACTACTGGAAGGAGGAGATGCAAATATAATTATTTAGCACACACCATGTGATTTATCAACACTCATCACTGTTTTGTGAGCAATTTTTGGCATTTTATTTAGCACCTGTGAGAAGGACGTGCAAACTGACATTTCCACACTCGGGCGCAGGATCAATGCTCGCGCTGCATGGACAGACGATGGACAGACGAGAATCCTGAACATGTTGAATGCTCAGAAATAAAAAATACTAGACATTTTGTATTCAGCAACAACATTTTATAATTTTAAAACAAATTCAACTGATGCATTTTGGTGTTCTTTAGTGTTTGTTTTTAATTTTTTTTATGAAATATGAAATGAGGGCTTTACTTTTTCCAAATTTTGTTATGTTACAGACTGATTACAAAATGAAATAAATTCATTTCTGTCCTCAAAATTCTACACACAATACCCCTTAACGGCAGAAGTTTTTTTTTACTCTATTAAAATGGCAAAAAAATTAATAAATAACATGTACAAAAGTATTCAGACCCTTTGCGCAATACTGTGTTGATGTACCTTTGGCAGAAATTACAGCCTCAAGTCTTTTTGAATACGATGTCACAAGCTTGGCACACCTATCTTTGGGCAGCACCTCTCAAGCTCCATCAGGTTGGATGGGAAGCGCTGGTTTTCATCCAGAATGTCTCTTTATCGTGCTGCATTTATCTTTCCCTCTATTCTGACTAGTCTCACAGTTCTTGCCGCTGAAAAACATCCCCACACCATGATGCTGCGACCACCAAGCTTCACTGTAGGGATGGTGATGAGCGGTGCCTGGTTTCCTCCAAACATGACGCCTGGGTTCAAACATTGACTCATCAGACCAGAGAATTTTGTTTCTCATGATCTGAGAGTCTTTCAGGTGCATTTTGGCAAACGTCTTACTAAGAAATGGCTTCCTTCTGGCCACTATACCATACAGGTGTGATTGGTGGATTGTATTATTATTGAACTGCTCACCCCCAAATCCTCCACACGACACCTCCGCTCCAAACAGGCTAACCTCCTCCAACCTCCAAGGACAAAGCTACGAACTATGGGAGATCGGGCTTTCTGCTCCACTGCTCCCAGTCTGTGGAACGCTCTCCCTGACCACCCGAGGGCACCTCAGACTGTGGATGCTTTTAAAAAAGGCTTAAAAACCCATATTTTAAAAAAAGCATTTTTATAGATATGCATGCTGGTTCTAGCTATTGGGCTGTTTCTAGTTTTATATTTTATTTATTTTTATTATCTTTTATTATTATTATTATTATTACTATTTTCTTTTTCTTTTTTTAACACTGTGGCACTTTGAGGTTGTTTGCTCAACGTAAAGTGCTTTTTACAAATAAAATCTATTGTTATTATTATTATAAAGTTATATAATTTAAATTTTTAATAAAATTGCAAAATAAAAAAAAACACCTTTTCACATTGTCGTTATGGGGTATTGTGTGTATAATTTTGAGGACAAAAATGAATTTATTACATTTTGGAATAAGGCTGTAACATAACAAAATGTGGAAAAATATAGCAAAGTGAGTACTTTTCGGATGCACTGTAACTTCATGGACCTAACTATAGTTAATAATCAATTTCCCAAAAAAGTAATTAGCTACTTGGGGAAGTAATTATGGTGTTACTTTTGTGAAAAACCTTGCAATATGTGATGTGTGCCGTTGTTTCATGAGATTGGACCAGTGCTTCTCATTTATTTCTTCTTATTTCCCCTCCTTGTTGACATAATTTTTTTACACCCCTCCTAAACTTAAATACGATTAAGAACCTGATCAAATTTATTTTTGACCCGTACAAACTGTCACCGTTTGGCAAGTGTTGCATGCAGCGTGACCCCCAAGGATGCAGAAAATGGCAGGTGAAACTAATGTAATTGTCACATGAAGCAGGGAACAGCACACCAAGCAACAGTCTACAAAGTCAAATGATCCGGCGCTGAAAGAGGGACCTAAATAGAAGTAATTAATCAGAATCAGGTGTGCTGGCAAAAACACGGAAACCAAACAGGAAATTGTCAAAACAAGAGAACCAAGACAGGTTATCTATGTTGTGGAGAGGATATATTGAACTACATTGTTTGGGGGCCACATTTTCAGGGAGTTAAGGACCGGCAAGCCACACTTCTCCCAATAAATTGTAGAGAAAAATGTTTTTCCGTATATTACCCGCACCAGACTATAGATATGTTGTGAAATTAGTAATTTTCACAGAAATATTTGTCTACATAACTTAATTGTTTCCAAACAGTGTCTGTAACACGGCAGTAGAACGGCTGATCAAACAAAACAGAAGTCATCGTCATGGACCCACTAGCTAGCTCTCCAATCTGCTAAACCAGGGGTGTCCAAAGTGCGGCCCGGGGGCCATTTGCGGCCCGCAGGTCATTTTTTAACAGCCCCACGGCACATTTTAAAAATACGATTGAAAAAAATAAAAAACATTAAAAGTGGTATTTAAAGAGCAAACAGGTGAAATGTAACAAGAAAATGTAGCAATGTTTACTCTAATCACACAAAGCTGCCATGTAGGCTGTTTCTTTCTTTAAAAAATAATAATGAATCAAAATCAATGTCATTATTAATTATTGACCTATTCAAGTCACATTAAATATTTTGAGATATTTTTTGGGGAAAATGTTGCATATTTTGTGTTTGCCATGTAAAAAAACGAGCTGTTTTTTAAAGAAGGGCCTAAAACGAACAAACAAAAACATAAACAATAAAACTTATAATTGACGGATAGATCTGAAGTTGATATCGAGATTATTGTGTTAAAAGTAAACAGTAAAAAAAAAAAAAATTATAATTTATTTTTTAACACTTTAATGAGTAGGACCCTTTTGGATCCCCTACAATTTTAGTGTGATTAGTTTTTAAGTGTCATTGCTCAAAAAATAATAATGAATTAAAATCAATGGTGTTATGAGTTATTGACCTTTTTAAGGCTCCAATTATTATATAATCTCAAATATCCCACTTAAAAATTTTATTGGGTTAAAATATTGCATATTTTGTGTTTTTTTCATTTAAAAAAATGGTTTTCTTTGACAAAAAGAGCATACAATTTAAATCTTTAAAAAATGTTATATTGACAGATAGACCTAATGTTGATCTAGAGATTTAAAAACTTGAATAATAACACAAATAATAATACTGAATAATGACACATTTTTTACATTTTTTTTACCAAAACCCTTTGGGGTCCCCGGGATCAAGCCTGAGTGTAAGCCTAAATGTATATTTTTTATACATATATTGTACTGGTTTTTAAAATAAAAAATATCAAAATGGCCCCTGCTAGCTTTGATTTTTCAATGTGCGGCCCTCAGTGGAAAAAGTTTGGACACCCCTGTGCTAAACAGACCCAATAACTCCACGGTCACGTTTTGGTGAATTTACGGAGGAATTCGTAAACTGAAACGATACAAAAATAATGCCGTTGTAAGTTAATAATACTAACACAGGCACTCTTAAACATGTTAGCATATTAGCTACCGTATTTTTCGGATTATAAATCGCATCCGGAGTATAAATCGCACTGGCCGAAAATGCATAATAAAGAAGGAAAACAACATATATAAGTCGCACTAGAGTATAAGTCGCATTTTTTGGGGAAATTTATTTGATAAAATCCAACACCAAGAATAGACATTTTAAAGGCAATTTAAAATAAATAAAGAATAGTGAACAACAGGCTGAATAAGTGTACGTTATATGACGCATAAATAACCAACTGAGACGTTTGCTGATATACGCCTAGTCTCTTATGTAAATGAGATAAATAATATTACTTGATATTTTACGGTAATGTGTTAATAATTTCACACATAAATCACTCCATAGTATAAATCGCACTGGCCAAACTATGAAAAAAACTGCAATTTATAATCCGAAAAATACGGTAATGCTAAGAACGCTCGCTTGATTACATTAAAGTAGCGCGTACAAATATGCACGAAGACACTCCTAAAAAAATAACTTGTGCGATGATTTAATAAGTATGGATTGTTTTAGTTACATTGTAAAACTTACAAATGTTGCTTAGAGTGATGAATGAGGACTCCATACCAGTGGTAACGCTATGGACGGCTAGAAGACTGAATGGTGAATAATAGTAAATAATACTAACACTGTTACCATATTAGCGAATGCGCACGAGGCTAGCTCATTGTATTACGATAGCGCGGGCAAATGCGTATGAAAACACTCCTACAGACATCACACTTGGGATGGTTTAGTAAGTAAACATTGTTTTAGTTATATTGTAAAACTTACAAACATTGCTTGGAGGGATGAATGAATAATCCATATGAGTAGAAATGCTATGGACGCCTAGAAGACTGAACGGTACTTCAACTACCGGTTGAAAGCACTTTAAGCGTTCAAAGAACTCCGGCTTATTAGTGATTCCCAGAGCCCAAAAAAAGTCTGCGGGCTATAGAGCGTTTTCTATTCGGGCTCCAATTCTATGGAATGCCCTCCCGGTAACAGTTAGAGATGCTACCTCAGTAGAAGCATTTAAGTCCCATCTTGAAACTCATTTTTATACTCTCCTTTAAATAGACCCCCTTTTTAGACCAGTTGATCTGCCATTTCTTTTCTTTTCTCCTCTGCCGCCCTCTCCCTTGTGGAGGGGGAGCACAGGTCCGGTGGCCATGGACGAAGTGCTTGCTGTCCAGAGTCGGGACCCGGGGTGGACCGCTCGCCTGTGCATCGGTTGGGTACATCTCTGCGCTGCTGACCCGCCTCCGCTCGGGATGGTCTCCTGCTGGCCCCACTATGGACTGGACTCTCACTATTATGTTAGATCCACTATGGACTGGACTTTCACAATATTATGCTAGACCCACTCAACGTCCATTGCATCCGGTCTCCCCTAGAGGGGGCCGGGGGGGGGGGGGGGGTCACCCACATCTGCGGTCCTCTCCAAGGTTTCTCATAGTCATTCACATTGACATCCCACTGGGTAGTGAGTTTTTCCTTGCCCTTTTGCGGGCTCTGAACCGAGGATGTCGTCGTGGCTTGTGCATCCCTTTGAGACACTTGTGATTTAGGGCTATATAAAAAAAACTTTGAAGGACACTGCAGCACCTGAGCGAACTCGTCCAAAAGATAGCGCCATAGCACAAACAACAAAACACCTTTTCAATGTATTTGCTTGTTTTGTTTTTTGAAGGATTTGCGAAGAAAAAATGAAGAACAATCCATAAATTAGCCGCATCCTTTTATAAGCAGCAGTGTAGGAAAAAAGTAGCGGCTTAGTCCAGAATTTACGGTAACCACTGCTAACCGCACTGCGTGACCGAATTCTCGATCACTGTAGTGTAGATAAATGTCGTCGCCTGCACAAGCCCAGCATGTACAGGGCTGGACTGTGCATTATGCCCATTGTGGCAAAATCCATACGTTAGCCACAGCGTTTTATTAGCCGCAGGGTTCAAAGTGGAGGAAAAAAGTAGCAGCTTATAGTCCGAAATTCACGGTAGTCTTATTTTGTCTATTCCAGAGAACCATCGTTCTCTACAGTAAAATGTCTACTGGAGAGGACGCTGGTTCTTTGGAGTATACGATTTTGGTCTATTTATTTTGTCAGAATTACGGAAGCGCTCTGCTGTTTTTAAGGACTGTCAGGTTCAAACACTGATGACATCTATTAAACAAGACAAGAGGCAAAGAATTAAACAGAGACAGAATTCAATTTGGACTTAATATTGAGGAGAGTCGTCTGTACACTGTACCCTCCTGCAGTATCTCAGTACGCTCTGCCAAAAGATTGCATGCCTCCTTCTTTTATTTTGGACCGCTGTTTCCAAAGGACAAAGGTCGCAAAAAGTTCAGAGAAAAGGTCGTAAACAATTCACAGAAAAGGTCAGTTCAAAAAGAGTCCATAAAATAGTTCAAAAAGACGTTCGTAAACCAGTTCGAAAAGGAGGTTCAAGAAGAGGTCACCTGGAGGGGAGTCTGGTCCTGCTTCCTCTCCGCTTTGAAGTCCTTGGGTTAGAACAATATCTTTCTGTTGATTACCATACATGAAAGAAAACAGGAACACCTTCATTTTGCTTTCCCCCCCCCCACACACAGTGGAGTTTTACGAGCCTTACTCTTGGTAGGTTTCAAAGACAGCTTTCGTCTTCTCACCAGACCCACAAAGTTTTTGTGATAATTTAGAAACAATTATTCTAACAAGGACCTTCTGCAAAAAAAAAATTAGTCAGAGATTAGACAGCATTTTAGTGTTTTTAAGAATTTCCTGCAAAAATGTGAGCCTCTCACAGGTTGTTTTTTTAACAGAACTCGTGAGCCACCTGTTGAATGGCCCAAATGATGAAAAAGAGAGGAACTTAAATGGAACCTTGTGGAACACCGCCAGCACTGCAAAACGTCAGTGTTCAAAAACAAGAAAAAAATGTACAAAAATTAGGGGTATTTGATTTGAACTAAGAAAAATTATCTGCCAATAGAACAAGAAAATTTGGCTTGTCAAGACTTTCCAAAACAAGTAAAATTAGCTAACGGTATAGCTCGGTTGGTAGAGTGGCCGTGCCAGCAACTTGAGGGTTCCAGGTTCGATCCCCGCTTCCGCCATCCTAGTCACTGCCGTTGTGTCCTTGGGCAAGACACTTTACCCACCTGCTCCCAGTGCCACCCACACTGGTTTAAATGTAACTTAGATATTATGTTTTACTATGTAAAGCGCTTTGAGTCACTAGAGAAAAAGCGCTATATAAATATAATTCACTTCAATTCACTTCTAACTTCAATTAACCCAAAAATACCTTAAAATAAGTATATTCTCACTGATAACAAGTGCACTTTTCTTGGTAGAATTTTTTTTAGACCTTTTTGCTCAATATGTTGAAAAATATTCTTAAATTAAGTAAATGCTAGTGCCATTATCTTTAATTGATTGATTGATTGAAACCAGCAAACTTATACTAAAAACAAATGTATTGTTCTTAATGGCAACAAGGCAACCGCTTGTTACTCTCGGGGTTTACTAGCCGCTCAGGCAAATAATATGGTCTGAAAATGCATTTTTCCATCGATAACGTGACATCATCGCGCTCTTTCAGTCAATTAGTGCGCATATGTACAGCCCGGCCCCTGGCCAAACATTTTTTAATTGTAATTTTGAAGAATTCATCTGAATCTGTTCAAAATTGTTAGAAATGTCACATGTTAAATGTTTAAATATTAACTGTCAGTTTACTGTACTACTTTATGAGTAGGTATTTTCTATTGTTTCATTGAAAATAAAACAGCAAAGTCCATTCGGCTGTCATCTGTTTGAATTATGAGACAACATTGTGTCAAAGTCATGATTTTTTTTTTCATGCTTGAAATAAAAAATTATTACTTTAAAAAAAGTCGTTTTATTCTTGTGAGTGTTGATGACACAGATTTGCAACAGTTGATATTCTAGTTTCAAGCATGTTTTACTCAATATAGGTCATAAAATCTCAGCTACAAGCTGTAATATCTTACTGAGATCATTTAGGACCAAAACCCTTAAAACAAGTAAAATCTGCTTAGTGAGAAGAAGTATCTTATCAGACAGAAAATAAGCAAATATCACCCTTATTTGAGATATTTAATCTTACTTAGATTTCAGTTTTTGCAGTGTACTAACCGTATTTGAAGTAAACAAGCTACCTTCACCACTGCTTAATTCCTCCGGGGTTGTGGGGGCTGAGTAGCGCTTTAATAGCGGCAGCCGGCCTCCAGGGTCCCAACTACCCCCTCCTCTGTTGCGAGTTGTTGTGATTACATGTACCATGTTTATGTGTGCCATGCTATGTGAGGTTTTTTCCTCGGACTCAGTCTGGACCACTCCTGAGGGTCCAGCCTCAGACTGATATTTTTTTTACTCTTCCCCCTTTCCCAATGTCACCTTTTCCCCACCTTTTTAAGGAGCGCTGTAAGTGGCTGATCCGTTGGCGGTGTCGTCTTGTCCCCCTGTAACGTATGTCTGCTCTTAGCGGGCTTGTGCCGAAAATTTAATTTCAGTTCTTATGTGTCTTGTACATGTTAAGAATGGACAAAATAAAGCTGCTGTCTGCTGTCATACAGCTTGTTCGAAAACATTTTTTAACTGCCAAAAAACGAGAGGACTAAAAGGGGTGCCTTGAGGAACGCCTCAGTTATGTAAATCAGTGGTCCCCAACATTTTTGTAGCTGCGGACCGGTCAACACTTGAAAATTTGTCCCACGGACCGGTGTGTGTGTGTGTGTGTGGGTGTGTGTGGGGGTGGGGGTGGGGGGGGGGGGGGGGTATTTAAAAAAAAAAAAAAAAAAAAATTAAATTTTTTTTTTTTTTTTTACATAAATAAATACAATCATGTGTGCTTACGGACTGTATCCCTGCAGACTGTATTGATCTATATTGATATATAATGTATATATTGTGTTTTTTATGTTGATTTCATTTAAAAAAAACAATAAATAAATACAAAATTAAATTCTTGTGCGGTATTTAAAAAAAAAAAAAAAAAAAAAATTTAAATTTTTTTTTTTTTTTTACATAAATAAATACAATCATGTGTGCTTACGGACTGTATCCCTGCAGACTGTATTGATCTATATTGATATATAATGTATATATTGTGTTTTTTATGTTGATTTCATTTAAAAAAAAAATATAAATAAATACAAAATTAAATTCTTGTGCGGCCCGGTACCAATCGGTCCGCGGACCGGTACCGGGCCACGGCCCGGTGGTTGGGGACCACTGATGTAAATCACATGTTTGGACCCCAGCGTTCTGTGTTTGTTAGCAAGGTTAAAATTTCAACGCAAGGATCTGCCAATTGTTGTGATCCAGTGGTCCAAGTTCCTCTATACAACAGGACTACTCTTGTGTTTTTAGGAATTTGTGCAAAACTGAACTTTTAACTGAACTTGGGTGTCAGGTATTGTGTCATGACCGGGCTGGATTTGGCCCCTGTGCCCTGGGTTGATGTACATCGTTGGATCTTGAGCACTGTTGTTGACGTGATAAGGTCAGAATGAAGTTGAACGCACTCTGTACGTCACAATCGCTCATGACAGGTTTGCCTTGTTTGTGTTGTTTTCCTGTGTTTGAGTATTTAGTTCCTGTCCAGTGCTCTTATGTTTTCTTCCACTTCCTGTTTGCTTATTTGTCAGCCACTTTACTTCTGGCTTTAGCACTGGTTCTCAATGCTTGCTTCTGTTTAGTAATCAGGGGGACACACCTGCCTCTGGTCACTAATCAGGGGACTCACCTGCCTCTGATCACTAATCGGGGGGATTTATCAGTTTTTTTGGTTGGAATTTTTGCTTTGGCTTTGCCTTATTTATGCCATTTGTATTCCACTTTTGGTCCACTGCTGGTGCTCCCTTCTTTGGTACTTAATAAACTGACAGGCTCAAACACTGATGACATCTATTAAACAAGACAAGAATCAAAGAATCAAACAGAGACAGAATTAAATTTGGACTCAATTGAGGAGAGACGCCGTCCACCTGTAACCTCTTACAGTGTCTTAGCACGCTCTGACGAAAAAGGTTTACGTATCCTCTTTTATTTAGATATTCCATGTTTACACAACAACACATGTCTCAACAGAAATGGGGGGTATGTAAACAGCTCTTGTTTTTGGTCACATTAAAGACAAAAGAAGAAGATGCCTCGGGCTTGGGCTCGTCCTGGATTCGGCTTGAGCAGGTCTTCGATGACAATAGATAACCCCTCCCGTCTCCTCTCATCGTACACAGTGGAATTTTCCAAGCCTTTGGCTTGGTGGAACAAAGACAGCTCTCATCTGTTCACTGGAACTCAGAACGGAAAGTTTTTTGATAATTTACATACAATTTTTCAGACATATCCTGTCTGATTTATGGACATTATATCATTTCCTTACCTGCACCTTGCCTGCAGAGTTCCTGCTGCATCTTGGGAGAACGACCCTACGCAGTAAAATGCAAAAACAGGAACATAAAACAGGAACTGAGGGTGTCAAAAAACTAAACAAACAGGATCCGGGCAACGGATCATGACAGTGTTCCTGTTGGGGTGCGACAATAATAACGCACCACATTTCACTAACCGCGTTTACCCGATATAGGAAAACAAAAACAGCATTACTAACCGTTATTCCTAACAGTGGTCCCCACAAAGTTAAACACATAGAGTGTGTTACATTTTCAACGGTCTACTTAGGTCTTAGAACATGTTGTCCACATAGGGCCTGATTTACTAAGATACAAACACCACGCAGTAAACAGTGTGTGCAATCTATAAAAATAGTGTGTACTAATAGTGGACGTGTTGAGTGTGATTTACTTTTACTTTTATTTACTGCACACTCATGTTATCATGCTCCTTCCTGTGCCGTTTTACTATGTTTTCAATCATGGTCAACATCCATCACTTTTTATGGGCAATTTCGAAGCACTCATGCAGTGCATCTACAAAACCCAAAACCAGTGAAGTTAGCATGTTGTGTAAATCGTAAATAAAAACAGAATACAATGATTTGCAAATCTTTTTCAACCTATATTCAAGTGAATAGACTGCAAAGACAAGATATTTAATGTTCGAACTGAAAAGCTTGTTTTTTTTGCAAATAATCATTAACTTAGAATTTAATGGCAGCAACACATTGCAAAAAAGTTGGCACGGGTATTTTTACCACTGTGTTACATGGCCTTTCCTTTTAACAACGTTTGGGAACTGAGGAGACCAATTTTTGAAGCTTTTCAGGTGGAATTATTTCCCATTCTTGCTTGATGTACACCTTAAGTCCAGGGTCTTCGTTGTGGTATTTTAGGCTTCATATTGCGCCACATATTTTCAATGGGAGACAGGTCTGGACTACAGGCAGGCCAGTCTAGTACCCGCACTCTTTTACTATGAAGCCTCGCTGTTGTAACACATGGCTTGGCATTGTCTTGCTGAAATAAGCAGGGGCGTCCATGATAACGTTATTTGGATGGCAACATATGTTGCTCCAAAACCTGTATTTACTTTTCAGCATTAGTGGTGTCTTCACAGATGTGTACGTTACTCATGCCTTGGGCACTAATACACCCCCATACCATCACAGATGCTGGCTTTTTAACTTTGTGCCTAGAACAATCCGGATGGTTCTTTTCCGCTTTGTTCCGGAGAACACGACGTCCAGAGTTTCCAAAAACTTCAAATGTGAACTCGTCAGACCACAGAACACTTTTACACTTTGCATCAGTCCATGTTAGATGAGCTCGGGCGCAGCAAATCCGGCGGCGTTTCTGGGTGTTGTTGATAAATGGCTTTGGCTTTGCATAGTAGAGGTTTACCTTCCATTTAAAGATGTAGCGACAAACTGTAGTTACTGACAGTGGTTTTCTGAAGTGTTCCTGAGCCTATGTGGTGATATCTTTTACTGTTGGACAATTTGCTCACGCATTTGTTCACAAAGTGGTGACCCTCACCCCATCCTTGTTTGTTAATGACTGATTATTTCATGGAAGCTGCTTTTATACCCAATCATGGCACTCACCTGTTCCCAATTAGCCTGTTCACCTGTGGGATGTTCCAAATAAGTGTTTGATGAGTATTCCTCAACTTTCTCAGTCTTTTTTGCCACTTGTGCCAGCTTTTTTTAAACATGTTGGACAACTTAAGCTGTACATCAAGCAAGTATGGGAAATAATTCCACCTGAAAAGCTTCAAAAATTGGTATCTTCAGTTCCCAAACGTTTACTGAGTGTTGTTAAAAGGAAAGGCCATGTAACACATGCCCCTGTGCCAACTTTTTGGCAATGTGTTGCTGCCAATAAATTCTAAGTTAATGATTATTTGCAAAAACAAATAAAGTTTCTCATTTCGAACATTAAATATCTTATCTTTGCAGTCTATTCAATTGAATATAAGTTGAAAAGGATTTGCAAATCATTGTATTCTAGGCTCCTCCGGGTACTGCAGACCTGTTTAATGATGCTCACTTGTAATAATGCAACTTTTTGTTCAACAAAGCGTCTCCGACGTCTCTTTTGATCCAGCCGCACTGCCGGGTCACCCTTCTGTCCGGACGAGGATGACAAGACCAGAAATACACTTCATCCTAATGACAGCAGACATTGTACAGTAAGTGACATCTGTTGGCTCTCATGATGTCGGCAGTCAGTAATAATCAGTGATTTTGTGGGAGGGAAAAGCGAATGTTGTGATGCGTTTTTTTAATTAATGTGTCAAAATACGTAAATAGTACATGTTTTTATAAATGTGCTTGATACTACATTACATACATACTTACCGTGTGTAAATACAACCTTAAAGGCCTACTGAAATTATTTTTTTAAATTTAAACAGGGATAGCAGATCCATTCTATGTGTCATACTTGATCATTTCGCGATATTGCCATATTTTTGCTGAAAGGATTTAGTATAGAACAACGACGATAAAGTTCGCAACTTTTGGTCTCTGATAAAAAAAAGCCTTGCCCCTACCGGAAGTAGCGTGACGTCACCGGGGGAAGGGCTGCTCACATTTTCCCATTGTTTTCAATGCGGCGAGAGAGATTCGGACCGAGAAAGCGACGATTACCAGATTAATTTGACCGAGGATGAAAGATTTGTGGATGAGGAACATGAAAGTGAAGGACTAGCGTGCAGTGCAGGACGTATCTTTTTTCGCTCTGACCGTAACTTAGGTACAAGGGTTCATTGGATTCCACACTCTCTCCTTTTTCTATTGTGGATCAAGGATTTGTATTTTAAACCACCTCGGATACTATATCCTCTTGAAAATGAGAGTCGAGAACGCGAAATGGACATTCACAGTGACTTTTATCTCCACGACAATACATCGGTGAAGCTCTTTAGCCACGGAGCTAACGTGATAGCATCGGGCTTAAATGCAGATAGAAACAAAATAAATAAACCCCTGACTGGAAGGATAGACAGAAAATCGTCGCGGTATGATGACGTATGGCGCTGTTTCATCCGGGGAAAAAAATCAAGATGGCGGCGCCCTGAGATTAGCAGCCTCTCGGCTGCTCTATTTGTTAGTAAAACTACCCTTTTAACCACTCTTTAAACTGAAAAAACAGGATGGAGAAGAACATTAGAGAAATAAACAAAACGCTGGAGAGTTTGGCGAGAGAAGTCCGCGAAATATCGACCAAACAAAACCAACTCGTGGACCTCTTAACCGAGGTGCAGGGGCTCAGGAAAAAGATTGAAGAGAGCTCCCTAACGATAAAAACACTACAAACAAAGGTGGACAGTCTGGAGAAGTTCGAAAAGATAGTCCATGAACAGGAGAAAAGAGTCCAGGACCTGGAGCTTTTTACAAGGAAGGAAGATGTGATAATCAGCGGAATTGATGTGAAACCGAGGTCTTATGCTGCAGCTGCCGCGGCGGGGAACAATGGGGAACCCAGCGAGGAAGAACAGCTATCGCTGGAATCCCAGGTTGCTAACTTCCTGAACAGCATGAACATTAATTTCGACAAGAACAACATCTCAGCTTGTCACCTTCTTCCGAGAAAGGACCGAACGCTCAAACCCGCCATCATCATGAGGTTCGTGAATCGCAAACATAAAACGAACCTGCTAAGGCAGGGAAAGTTGCTCAAAGGAACCAACGTGTACATCAATGAACATCTCACATCAAAGAACGCCGAAATAGCCAAAGAGGCACGCATACTGCGAAAGGACGACAAGATCAAAGCTACGTGGACCAGAGATTGTAAGGTGCTCATTAAGTTGAATGGTGAAGCAGAGAAGGTGATCATGATACGCGAGTTAAAAGACCTCGACCCTTATAAATGACTATGTCTCCGTCTGTCTGGTTTGCCTGGGCTCAGTGGTGTGACTGTGAGCAGAAGAGGGGATTAGCACTGCTACTTTCAATCTCTCCCTTTTTACCATCTCCCAATATTTTGGTGTTTCTAGCATGGATCCTCTCTGAACAAGACGGTAGGCTAACTTTATTTTTTACAAAGCCCCATGGACACGAGCTGCACGAATGCTTTCACACTGGTTCCTCTGTGTCAATAACTTTTTTGAACGTTTTTTTAGTAGGCCTATGCGTTTTTTGCCAAGCTGAGTCACAGATTTTTGTGAACTGTTTTTGGGACACATTTCTCTCCACACCTCACTGGTGCGTGATCTGTCGGCCGTTTAACATACTGAGTCATGCAGGTCCGATGCTCTTTTCTGGACTGGAACATATTTTGTACTGGACGCTGGAACTGTTTTGGACTTGTTATTTTTACTCATTTATGCTGCTATTTTTGCGTTTGTGTGTCTGGAGTGAGTGTGTATATACTGGTATGAATGTGGCTGTGCTGTGTGAGTATGCGTGTGTAATGTGCACCGTGGAGTTATGCTCCTCGTATGGAAATATGAACACTAACGTCAATCTACACAGGAGATGTCATTCGGTGGTCGTAAGGGTGTGGAAGAATCCGATAGGGTATACCGTGGACGGTGCGGGATTGGGGACTTATGGGCATGGACATGGACACTGGATCCAAGTAATCAGGCTAAGGGGGGACCGCAGCCTGGGAAGGTATGAGTGGCACAACTACAGTACATCCATGTTAACCACCATGATGCCATCCTACAACCACAAATACTATGCCTATACTATATCAATCATTATATTTATATACTATACTATGACGTCATGCTATTTCTATATGACAACTATGATCATGTTTAGCTTTGGGAATATAACATCAGCATATTTATTATGTCATGAGTTTAGCATTGGGAATATAACATCAGCATATTTATTATGTCATGAGTTTAGCATTGAGAATATAACATCAGCATATTTATTATGTCATGAGTTTAGCATTGGGAATATAACATCAGCATATGTATTATGTCATGAGTTTAGCATTGGGAATATAACATCAGCATATTTATTATGTCATGAGTTTAGCATTGGGAATATAACATCAGCATATTTATTATGTCATGAGTTTAGCATTGGGAATATAACATCAGCATATTTATTATGTCATGAGTTTAGCATTGGGAATATAACATCAGCCTATTCAGTATGTCATGAGTTTAGCATTGGGAATATAACATCAGCATATTTATTATGTCATGAGTTTAGCATTGGGAATATAACATCAGCATATTTATTATGTCATGAGTTTAGCATTGGGAATACAACATCAGCATATTTATTATGTCATGAGTATATTTATTATATTATGAGCATATCAATTATTCTATTACTGTGCACTGGCAATATAACATCAACCCATAATGGCTGAGACAACTGAAAATCATCCGTCAGGATCTGAATATATAGATTACAAATTGCATGACTTTGAATGTCAAGTTGACCCAGATAAACATCTGTTCAACTCAATTAATTCCTTGTGTGATTACTATACAGAGGAACAGCTTAATGATAGTGTTAGTCTAGACAATAACTTTTCTCTAATACACTTCAACTGTAGAAGCGCATATGCAAATTTTAATAAAATCAAAGAGTATCTGAGTAACTTGAAAAGTAAATTCAAAATAATAGCTCTGACAGAAACATGGATAGATGAGGAGAGAGGTATCGACTTCTCCATCGATAATTATGAGCTGCATCACAGTAATAGAATAAATAAAAGGGGAGGGGGCGTGGCCCTGCTTGTCCACCGTGACTTGAAATGCAAAGCAGTAGAACGTATGACGATGGTTATTGATGATTTGCTTGAATGTATAACTGTGGAGATTGAGATGGAAAGGAAGAGAAATGTCATCGTTACGTGTGTATATAGGGCACCGAGGTCCAGAGTAGATGAATTTAATGATAAACTTGAAGAAATACTGTGCCATCTAAATGAAAAGAAAACATATGTCATGTGTGGGGATCTAAATATTGATTTGCTGAGCGCTCCTAGAAATACATCAACAAGCGAATATCTAGAGATACTGTATAGTAAAGGATTATATCCGTTGATCACCAAACCAAGTCGAATAACAACAACGTGCGCCACACTGATTGATCATATCTTTATAAATGTTGTAGAAAAAAACAAAATCAAGAGTGGATTGGTAGTTAATGATATCAGCGACCATCTACCTGTATTTTTTACTTATGAGTGCCAAATCAATGAGGGGGACTGTCAAGTCAACAGGGAGAGAGAAGAAACAGCCCACAAATATGTAAGGAAAAGATTAAGAACCGAAGCGACAATTGACATGTTTAGAAGCGACCTTCTTGTAAGGGATTGGATGGAGGTATATGTAGGAGAGGTAAATGATGCATATGAAGCTTTTTTAAATATATATTTATCACTGTATGAAAAACATTGCCCAAATATGCTATATAAACAAAAGGACAATTACAGTGAAACTCCTTGGATCACAAGGGGACTACAGAATGCATGTAAAAAGAAAAATAGACTTTACAAGGTATTTTTAAAATCTAGGACAAATGCAGCAGAAATTAAATATAAGGTTTATAAAAACAGGTTGACAACAATAATGAGACAAGCCAAAAAAGACTATTATAGTAACTTGTTAGAAAAAAATAAAGCCAATATCAAAGGAACATGGAACATATTGAAAAAGGTGATGGGAAGCACACCGGGACCTATCAGCCCGCCAAACCACTTTGTAAAAGAAGAAAAGATAATAAAAAATATGGACGAAGTGGCAAATGAGTTTAACTCATTTTTTGTAAACGTAGGTCCAAAACTAGCAGAAAATATAGAAAAACATGATGATGGGTCATTTCAGAATGGGTTGGGAGGTGGAGGCAGAGTACTTAAGTCAATGTTTTTGGGAGAAGTCAGTGAAAATGAAATTATAACAATTGTAAATAAATTAAAGAACAAAACATCAACAGACGATGATGGGTTAGATATGATAATTGTAAAAAAGACAATTGACTGCATCATTGAGCCTCTCTGCTATATCTTCAATCTCTCTTTCAATACAGGGACCTTCCCAGATAGAATGAAGGTAGCAAAGGTTATTCCACTCTTTAAAGATGGGGATAAGCACATGTTTACTAATTACAGACCGGTATCACTTCTGTCCCAATTCTCTAAGGTGCTTGAAAAAATATTTGTACAAAAATTAGACCATTTTATTGAAAAAAACAAGTTGTTGAGCGAGAGCCAGTATGGATTTCGTTCAAACAGATCTACTGCCTCTGCTGTGATGAACATAATTGAGGACATAACAACAGCCACCGATAGTAAGAAATACACAGTAGGGGTGTTTATAGACCTTAAGAAAGCGTTTGACACAATCGATCACTCTATCCTTTTATCCAAATTACATTCATACGGTGTGAGAGGAATAGTTTTAGATTGGTTAAATAGCTACTTGAATAACAGACAACAATATGTACAATATGCTGCTAATACATCTGAAAATATGAGTATTAAGTGTGGAATTCCACAAGGGTCTGTTCTGGGACCGAAACTATTTATTTTATACATAAATGATATCTGTGATGTGTCAAAATTACTCAATTTTGTATTATTTGCTGACGATACCAACTTTTACAGCTCTGGACATGACTTAAATGAATTACTAAAGAGTATGGAACAGGAAATGGTCAAACTCAAAAAATGGTTTGACGTTAACAAATTATCATTGAATTTGAAAAAAACTAAGTTCATGATTTTTAGTAAGAGAAAAAAGCCTGAAAATATTGTACTGTCAATAGCTGGAACAAGCATTGAAAAAGTCTCTGAGATTAGATTTTTGGGAGTGATTTTAGATGATAATATTAGTTGGAAATCGCATATCTCACATGTTAGAAAAAAGATGGCTAAAAGTATATTTATATTAAATAAGGTAAAAGATGTATTAGATTATAAAGCAATGCGTACACTGTATTGTGCACTTGTACTGCCTTATATCAATTATTGTGTGGAAATATGGGGTAGTACATATAAGAGTAACACAAAGCCACTGTACCTCCTTCAGAAGAGAGCGATCAGAATCATACACAAAACAGGTTATAGAGAGCACACAAATGGATTATTTATTAGCTCAGGACTTTACAAATTTTATGAACTAGTTGAGCAGCAGACATTATTGGTTATGTTCAGGGCTAGTAGTCAAGAGCTACCAACAAATCTACAAAAAAATTTCACTTTAATAGAAAAAGAAGGAAGAAGGAAAGGGCACTTTAAGCATCAGCTTGCACGAACAACATCAAAACAAATGTGTACATCAGTGGTGGGAGTAAAACTCTGGAACTCTCTCCACAATGAAATAAAGCAATGTAAAAACACATTTCAATTAAAAAAAGTCTTTAAAAACAGAACTATGATGTTATATGAGCACTGACAAAAGGGACGCAAAGGGAAAAATAAGGGGAAAAAAATAAAAATAAAAAATAAAAATAATAATAAACACACAAAAAAACAACGCTTACATTATCCTACATGACTGTAGGTATTGTATAGTCTAGCTTTCCTTTCATTTTTTTTTTTTTCTTTATCGACATGCACTATGGATCCTTGGTTGAATGATCACATTGTTCTTAGCTTTGTTTGGTTTGAATGATACCTTGTTATGATAGCCTTGTTCTATTCAGTTTTGTTTGGTTTGAATGATTACCTTATTCTTTTTCAGTTTGTTTGGTTTGGATGATTGCCTTGTTCTTTTTCAGTTTGTTTGGTTTGAGTGATTGCCTTATTTTTTCAGTTTTTGTTTTGTTTATTTATTTTTTGTTCAACTTATCTTGCTTGTTTATTCTTTTCATTGATTGTTTGTTCTATTAATTTCTATGAGTGTGTGCACTGGGTAGGGGTACAAACTTGTAGTTTTTAGGCAACAATAACTTTTTTTGTCAACTGGGTCATACATGTCCTGTAGCCTTTTTTACTACTCTAGAGTCTACGCCCCTGGTGGGTGGGTGCGTGTGGGTGTGGGTGCCTGTGTGTGCATATGTGATATATTGTTTTGTATTGATTTGTTGCATTGGATGTTCTAATGCACTACCGGCAAAGAAATACCAAGAAAATGTTTCTTTTGTGCGAAGGGGCAGGAAATATAAGATTTTCTTCATCCTGTTCCTTTTCGACATGGCTGTGTATTGAATGCAGTAAGGTATGTGAGATTGCTGAAATGTTGTTGAAATGTACACATCCAAGTACGAAATAAATAAATTGAATTGAAAATTGAATTGAATCATCAATACTATTAAACCATGGACATGTAACTACACGGTTAATGCTTTCCAGCCTGGCGAAGCTTAACAATGCTGTTGCTAACGACGCCATTGAAGCTAACTTAGCAACGGGACCTCACAGAGCTATGCCAAAAACATTCACCTACGCCAGCCAGCCCTCATCTGCTCATCAACACCCGTGCTCAACTGCGTTCCAGCGATCGACTGAGCGACGAAAGACTTCACCCGATCATAGATGCGGTCGGCGGCCCGGAGACGGAGGAAGTCAAGGTGAGGTCGGCGGCTAGCGCGTCTGCTATCCATCTCAAAGTCCTCCTGGTTGTGTTGCTACAGCCAGCCGCTAATACACCGATCCCACCTACAACTTTCTTCTTTGCAGTCTTCATTGTTCATTAAACAAATTGCAAAAGATTCACCAACACAGATGTCCAGAATACTGTGGAATTTTGAGATGAAAACAGAGCTTTTTGTATTGGATTCAATGGGGCCGAATACTTCCGTTTCAACGATTGACGTCACGCGCATACGTCATCATACCTAGACGTTTTCAACCGGAAGTTTAGCGGGAAATTTAAAATTTCACTTTATAAGTTAACCCGGCCGTATTGGCATGTGTTGCAATGTTAAGATTTCATCATTGATATATAAACTATCAGACTGCGTGGTCGGTAGTAGTGGGTTTCAGTAGGCCTTTAATGGAGTTGTTTGGATGTTTTTAGAGCGCTTTTTAGAGGGACTCACATTGGCTCCGTCGCATTTATTTACTATTTAGAATGCAATAAAAAAAAGAAAAACATATGTCTTACATGAGGATTGTGAATAAAAAAAAAAAAAAAGTGCAGTTCCCCTTCAAGCAAAAAAACTACCACATCAGCACTGACTGCCACTGTTTTGAAGTAAAAAACAAACAAACAAGTGTTTTTTTCCAATCATAAAAATTGCTTTTATTGCAACATTGCTTTCCATATTATTTGGTCGTCTACTTCATATATACACTATATTGCCAAAAGTATTTGGCCACTTGCCTTGACTCACATATGAACTTGAAGTGCCATCCCATTCCTAACCCATAGGGTTCAATATGATGTCGGTCCACCTTTTGCAGCTATTACAGCTTCAACTCTTCTGGGAAGGCTGTCCACAAAGCTGCGGAGTGTGCTTATAGGAATTTGCGACCATTCTTCCAAAAGCGCATTGGTGAGGTCACACACTGATGTTGGTGGAGAAGGCCTGGCTCTCAGTCTCCATTCTAATTCATCCCAAAGGTGTTCTATCGGGTTCAGGTCAGGACTCTGTGCAGGCCAGTCAAGTTCATCCACACCAGACTCTGTCATCCATGTCTTTATGGACCTTGCTTTGTGCACTGGTGCACAGTCATGTTGGAAGAGGAAGGGGCCCGCTCCAAACTGTTCGCACAAGGTTTGGAGCATGGAATTGGCCTGTATTTGTAGAAAGAGTCTCCATGCCTAAGTGCTTGATTTTTTATACACCTTAACACAGGGGTGTCCAAACTTTTTCCACTGAGGGCCGCACATGGAAAAATTAAAGCATGCGGGGGCCATTTTGATATTTTTCATTTTCAAACCATAACAAAATATATGGATTTTGTTTTTTTTTACCTTTAGGGCTCCCGGGGACCATAAAGGGTTTAAGTCATTAAAATGTAAAAAAAACAAGTGGAATTATTATATATATATATATATTTTAACGCTTACAGTAAATCTCTACAGTATATCAACTTCAGGTTGAAATAAAGTTAAAAAAACCAAAAAGGTTTTATGCCTTTTCTGTCGAAGACAACTTTTTTTTTTATAATAAAACTGAAATATGCAGTATTTCCCCCACTGCCCAAAACATTGAAAAAGCAATGTTTGATGTGAAGTAATCAATCAATCAATCAATCAGCTTTATTGTCCATTCTTACATGTACAAGACACATAAGAACTGAAATTACATTTTCGGCACAATCCCGCTAAGAGCAGACATACGTTACAGGGAGACAAGACGGGACCGCCAACGGATCAGCCTCACTTAGGCGCTCCTCAAAAAGGTGGGAAAAAGGTGACATTGGGGGGAGGGTGGAAGTAAAAAAAAATATCAGTCTGAGGCTGGACCCTCAGGAATGGTCCAGACTGAGTCCGAGGAAAAAAAACCTCACATAGCATGGCACACATAAACAAGGTACATTTAATCACAACAAACTCGCAACAAGGTCATCCAACAGGACCTTGGAGGCCAGCAGCTGCTGTTAAGCGCTGCTCGGCCCCCACAACCCCGGAGGAATAAAGCATTGGTGAAGGCGTTGATTGGGGAAGGGTATGTGCGTGCATGTATGCCCAATTAACTTGGGTGAGATGTTGGATTGTCTTTATGGGCCGAGGCCGGCCCCAAGAGTTCAAGAGTTCAAGAGTCCGACCCAGGTGCTTTTGAAGAAAAGGGAAAGGTCAAAAGCGTCCATCTTTGAGGAGTCCTCGGGGGTGTGTTTTCAAACAGCCTGTTCCTCAAGGCCATTCGAGGGAGTCAAATCGTAGATTAAGATGTTGTTTTTTTCTTCGAGCAGTCAAAACAATGACATTCCTGCTCTATATGCTGGCTCTGACAATTCCAATTTATTCTTTCTGTAACATCATCAAGATCGAATCTACCTTGCGATTCAAATCAGCAATCGCTCCAGTCTGTGATCCCACAGCACGACCCATTCCTTCCATTGCGTTGAACAGCCTGTTGGCCCCTTGAGTGGCTGCCATCGTCTTCCGAATTTGACGATACACCAGAGCAATGCCCAGCCCAATCAGCAAATGCCCTGCGATCACAGCTCCAAATAGGTAGATGTCTTCCACGTCCTCGATGGAAAGGACTGAGAGGCACATGATTCTCCAAGTATTCCAGGAATCTCTCACGTACCCCGCAGCAATGGTTCCATCAGGGCAGCCAGGCTCCCCCGAGCCTCTTTTCCTTGTCGAAAAGACTGTGTCAATTGCGTCGAGAGTCCAGTTGATCAAATTCATTTTGATGTTTAGATTTGAGGACAGCTCAAGAAAAGAGGCTTCAAAATAGTTCAAACAAGACAAAAACAAAGAGAGCAAGCAGGGAGGGAAGGAGGGAGCGGAGAGAGATGCGACCGCCCTCACCAGTGGCAAGACAGAAAAAAAAAATTAGAGCCTTAAAAAGATCAATAATGCAGGACACCATTCATTATTATTTTCGAGTAATCACAGTGTGAAGACAAATAAAATCCCATTAAATATATTTGGGACCCAAAAGGTTTGTATCATAAAGTGATACATTTTTATTAGTTTTTTTTTTACTTTCAACTCTTAAGTTACGAGATCAACTTCAGATATATCTGTCGATTTTACGTTTGAACTATTATTTTGTTTGTTTTATGCTCTTTTGTAAAAGAAAACATTTATGTTTTTGTATGGCAACCACACAATATTTGTCATGTCTGTTGATCATGTTTTTGTTTGGCCATGTGCTGTTTGTTTTGTGGACTCTTTTTTTAGTTCCTGGTGTCACTTCCTTGTTTGGTTTGGTTTCCATGGTCACCCATTAGTTTTCACCTGTCATGTCACGCACCTGTTTCACGTTTTGAGTCACGCACCTGTTGTTAATCATGTCTGTGTTATTTAAGTCTTTCTTTCTGTTCACTCGTTCTGCGTTCATTGTCTTTATGTCACACCAGTTCAGGTATCATTCTGACCAAGTAAGTTTTCATAGTCCATGTCATAGTTTCTGTTAACTAGCAGCTTTGTTTGTGTTTTAGGCACGCTTGCCTTTTTTGTTGTATTTTTGTGGTTATGGTAGTGATTTATTTATGTTAAATAAATCCAAGCCTACCTTTACGCTGTCGTCCGGAGCCGTCTTTGCACTGGAAGAACAACCCCGCAACACGCTGCGACCCCCCCTCGTGACAGAATGAACGCAGCAGACGTTCTTCCGCAGACGAGCCATGAGGAGGTGATGGAGACGCGCTGGCGAAGATGGAGGCCAGCCAGAAAGGCTTCTTTTCGCCAGCATGGCGCGTCGTTCCCCCAGGATCCTCCTCCAGACCACAGGATTCCCCAACCAGCCCAGTCTTCCTCGCCGCCGCAGGAGACCCGTGCTGATGACGTCATCCCACCCACTGGTCATGACGTCAGAGACCAATAATTTTTTTTTGATTCTATTTACACCCTCTGTCAGCCGCCCACTAAGGACTTTGTTTAAAAAAAAAATCCTTTTGAGAAGTTTTTTTTCTAAATTTAGATTTTTTCATACCCAGTCTAAAGTGGAGGTGGTGAATAGACATTTTGGACAATTTAATGGGGAGGATTCTGCCCCCCTCCTGACCTCCCTCCACCCACCCCAAAAAACGGTTCCAGACGGGGAGCGCGTCTGGTATCCGCTCCTTGAGGGGGGGGGGGGGCTAGGGCCAGGTGCTGTAATAGTGGGGTGACTCAGCTGCACCCAGCCAGGCAGCAACGTCCGGCCCGTCCACCACCACCGGTCTTTCGGCCTGACAAGCAGCAACCCCCAGCTAGGCCACCTGCACCACGTCAAGTTCCTCCACGCCAAGCTCCAGTGCTGCCAGTACCAGCTCCACGCGGCCAAGCTCCAGTTCCTGCACCACGCGGCCAAGCTCCGGTTCCTGCACCACGACGCCAAGCTCTGGTTCCTGCACCACGACGCCAAGCTCTGGTTCCTGCACCACGACGCCAAGCTCTGGTTCCTGCACCACGACGCCAAGCTCTGGTTCCTGCACCACGACGCCAAGCTCTGGTTCCTGCACCACGGCGCCAAGCTCCGGTTCCTGCACCACGACGCCAAGCTCCGGTTCCTGCACCACGACGCCAAGCTCCGGTTCCTGCACCACGCCAAGACCAAGACCCTCGCCTAGACCAAGACCAAGTCCAAGACCAACCATGCCAAGTCCAAGACCAACCATGCCAAGTCTAAGACCAACCATGCCAAGACCAAGTCCAAGACCAACCATGCCAAGACCAAGTCCAAGTCCAAGACCAACCCTGCCAACACCAAGACCAACCATGCCAAGACCATGACCCACGCTGCCAAGACCATGACCCACGCTGCCAAGACCATGACCCACGCTGCAAAGACCAAGACCGCCAAGGCCAAGACCACCCATGCCAAGACCAAGACCACCCATGCCAAGACAAAGACCCCCCCACGCCAAGCTTTGCCGCCTGACGCACCACGCCAAGCTTCGCCGCCTGCCACGACAACGCGCCCACCTCCTCGTCGGCCAAGGATGTGGCCATTCCATTGGCGTCCGCCACGCCAGGTGCGCCGACCTCCTCGTCTGCCACGAATGTGGCCATTCGCAGGTCGCCCACCTCGTCAGGTTCAGCGGCGGTCTACCCGCCGCCGCCACCTGACTCTGCCCCGGTGGATTCGGGGACACCTGGTCTGGCGACCCACCGCCATGTCCCCCTCCCGCCCTCCCATGACTCTTGATCCTGCCTTGTTTTTTTTGTTTTTGGACATCTGGGATCTGTCCTTAAGGGAGGGGCTCTGTCATTTCTGTTGATCATGTTTTTGTTTGGCCATGTGCTGTTTGTTTTGTGGACTCTTTTTTTTTAGTTCCTGGTGTCACTTCCTTGTTTGGTTTGGTTTCCATGGTCACCCATTAGTTTTCACCTGTCATGTCACGCACCTGTTTCACGTTTTGAGTCACGCACCTGTTGTTAATCATGTCTGTGTTATTTAAGTCTTTCTTTCTGTTCACTCGTTCTGCGTTCATTGTCTTTATGTCACACCAGTTCAGGTATCATTCTGACCAAGTAAGTTTTCATAGTCCATGTCATAGTTTCTGTTAACTAGCAGCTTCATTTGTGTTTTAGGCACGCTTGCCTTTTTTGTTGTATTTTTGTGGTTATGGTAGTGATTTATTTATGTTAAATAAATCCAAGCCTACCTTCACGCTGTCGCCCGGAGCCGTCTTTGCACTGGAAGAACAACCCCGCAGCACGCTGCGACCCCCCCCCTCGTGACAATATTTTCCACATAAAACATTTTAAAGTTAAATATTTGAAATAATTGGAGCCTTGAATAGGTCAATAATTCATTATAACATTGAGTTATTTTTTTCTTTTTTATTAAGAAATGGCAAAAAAAGAAAAAAAACAGCCTGCATGGCAGCTTTGTGTCAACATTGCAACTTTTTCTAGTCAGATTTAACCTCATTCCACTTTTTTTATTTTTATTTTTTTATTTTTGCAATAGCATTTCCAGAACGTGTGGCGGGCCGGTAAACTACTGGCTGTGGGCCCCAAATGGTCCCCGGGCCGCACTTTGGACACCCCTGCCTTAAGACATCTGATTCTAATCAATTGGATGGGTGGCCAAATACTTTTGGCAATTTAGTGTAGCTTTTTTTTTTTTTTTTTTGATTGATTGTACTAATCTCTCGCAGCAGATAACAGTTTGTCGCTGGTGTGGTACCCTAAAAAAGTACTGCTTTTGAAACATGCATATAGCTCTTGGGCCCTGGAAAAGGTACAAGTTTTATACAGGAGTCCAGCAATAAGCCCTATGTGGTCCATGAGTACCAGAAGGGACATTTCGATTGTACCTTGATAGATCTGGCAGTGTTTGCGAGGTAGGTCGCCATCTGACGCTCAAAATATAAGTTATCAACTTGTACACAACAATGGCTGTACCCTAAATGGTCATACAAGCTTGGAGGGAACCGGCTTGACTCACATCCTCCTTGTCAGTCAGACACTTCCCAATCAACCTATCAAAAAAGTCGCAAACTGTCACAGTGACAATCCAAAGTGAGAAAAAAAAGAGGCCAAAAACCCCTATACAGTGTGTTTTAACAAAGAACCCCTATACAGTGTGTTTTAACAAAGAACCCCTATACAGTGTGTTTTAACAAAGAACCCCTATACAGTGTGTTTTAACAAAGAACCCCTATACAGTGTGTTTTAACAAAGCATCCCCGTGGTCACTCCTGGCCCGTGCGGTCCGGCCCATCCCCCCCTCGTCCCCCTCGTCCAGTTCCAGCTGCTCGTCCTTCTTTTTGATGTAGCGCTCGTAGAGCACCATGATGACCCCCATTACCCAGGCCGACACGGTGCCCGCGGCGAAGATGACGAAGCCGATGATCACGAAGAAAAGGTAGTCCCAGGAGCCCAGAGTGGGGTGACACAACGTCCGTAGTTGGATCCCCATCTCGCCGAGACGACGGTCCTCCAGGTCGTCCGGGGAAGCGCACACGGTCTGGCCCTCGTCTGTAACATAGACAATAGACCGGGATAAGAGGACTCAGGTGAGAGCAGAATATCAGAGCATCTTATTGCATGCAGGAGCAAAGGTCACCGCCTCTGGCAATGGTGTCGAGGGCGGAGCACCATCAGCTAGAGGCGGGGCATGTGCGGGACGGCGAGACACAGCTGGCAGTTGATTAGATTCCACAGGTGGTACGTGTTAATCTAATCATCTGTTGTCTTTAACAGTAAGCAGTCGAAAAATCTGTTTGAAAACATTAAAACTTTGTTAAACCTGCACGCTGGGTTCTTGTGCCGTGTCTACAGTGGAGCTGCTAGGAAGCGACTTCCACTATTATGTTTTCTCTCATGCAGGTAGAGAAACATTAGAATCACTTATCAGTGTGATGCACTGCAAAAAAAAAAACATATTGTTACCATCCTACGTCAACATATAATTTTAGTTCAGTTTAGTTTATTAAAGGCCTACTGAAAGCCACTACTACCGACCACGCAGTCTGATAGTTTATATATCAATGATGAAATCTTAACATTGCAACACATGCCAATACGGCCGGGTTAACTTTTAAAGTGACATTTTGAATTTCCCGGCAAACTTCCGGCTGAAAACGTTTCGATATGATGACGTTTGCGCGTGACGTCAACGGTTGAAACGGAAGTATTCGGAGCCCATTGAATCCAATACAAAAAGTTTTCATTGCAAAATTCCACAGTATTCTGGACATCTGTGTTGGTGAATCTTTTGCAATTTGTTTAATGAACAATGAAGACTGCAAAGAAGAAAGCTGTAGGTGGGATTGGTGTATTAGCGGCGAACTACAGCAACACAACCAGGAGGACTTTGAGATGGATAGCAGACGCGCTATCCGATGCTAGCCGCCAACCGCATCTATGATCGGGTGAAGTCCTTTGTCACTCCGTCAATCGCTGGAACGCAGGTGAGCACGGGTGTTGATGAGCAGATGAGGGCTGGCGTACTTGGAGCGCAAATGTTTTTATCATAGCTCTGACGAGGTCCCGTAGCTAAGTTAGCTTCAATGGTGTCGTTAGCAACAGCATTGTTAAGCTTCGCCAGGCTGGAAAGCATTAACCGTGTAGTTACATGTCCATGGTTTAATAGTATTGTTGATTTTCTGTCTATCCTTCCAGTCAGGGGTTTATTTCTTTTGTTTCTATCTGCATTTAAGCACGATGCTATCACGTTAGCAGGAGGAGGAGCTCGACGAAGTGGCTGGGGAGAGGGAAGTCTGGGTTTCCCTGCTTAGGCTGCTGCCCCCGCGACCCGAATTCGGATAAGCGGAAAAAGATGGATGGATGGATGTCCTTAAATAACTAGTGAACATACCAGAAAATGTGTCTTTTACTAGTAAGTAAACAAACAAAGGCTCCTAATTAGTCTGCTGACGTATGCAGTAACATATTGTGTCATTTATCATTCTATTATTTTGTCAACATTATGAGGGACAAACTGTAAAAACGGATTATTAATCTAATTGCTCGTTTACTGTTAATATCTGCTTCCTTTCTCTTTTAACATGTTCTATCTACACTTCTGTTCAAATGTAATAATCACTTATTCTTCTGTTGTTTGGATGCTTTACATTAGTTTTGGATGATACCACAAATTTGGGTATCAATCCGATACCACGTCGTTACAGTGGATGTTAGGTGTAGATTCACCAATGGCGTTTGTTATCATTTTGACGCTGGTGAGCTACGGCGTGTAGTGAAGCGTGTTTAGCAATTCCTCGTCCTATTGCGAAACAAAACACCAGTTGATGTCTCCTAATTGGTGCCGTTTTGGGGTCCTTATACACACACACCATAATAATACCTGTATTATTATCCGTATTTTTCGGACTATTAGGTGCACTTAAAATCCTTTCAATTTCTCCAAAATCGACGTGCGCCTTATAACCCGGTGCGCCTAATGTACGGATTCATTCTGGATGTGCTTACCGACCTCAAAGCAATTTTATGTGGTACATGGTGTAATGAGTAAGTGTGACCAGTAGATGGCAGTCACCCATAAGCGATACGTGTGGACTGCAGGTTGATGACGCCTGTTCAATAAATGACTAGCAAGAAAGCCCGAAACTTTGATGTTTCATTGAGAGTAAAAAAAAAAAATACACACGGCGCTAGAAAATCTGTCAAAATGTTTTAGTATGACTTTGGTAAACTACGAAGCCGTGCCGTTGATGGATCTTCGGCGCATTGCGGCTACTATAGTCGGACGTACTGTGCTTCAACATACGGATATTATTATGGTGTGTATATAAGTATATAAGTACCCAAAATAGCACCTATGAGACATGTTGGAAGAGGAAGGGGCCCGCTCCAAACTGTTCCCACAAGGTTGGGAGCATGGAATTGTCCAAAATGTTTGGATGTCCTGGAGCATTCAAAGTTCCTTTCACTGGTACTAAGGGGCCAAGCCCAACTCTTGGAGCGGGCCATTTCCTCTTCCAACATGACTGTGCACCAGTGCACAAAGCAAGGTCCATAAAGACATGGATGACATAGTCTGGTGTGGATGAACTTGACTGGCCTGCACAGAGTCCTGACCTGAACCCAATAGAACACCTTTGGGATGAATTAGAACAAAGACTGAGAGCCAGGCCTTTTCGACCAACATCAGTGTGTGACCTCACCAATGCGCTTTTTGGAAGACTGGTGGAAAACTCAGACTATAAACACACTCCGCAACCTTGTGGACAGCCTTCCCAGAAGAGTTGAAGCTGTATTAGCTGCAAAAGGTGGACCGACATCGTATTAAATCCCTATGGGTGAGGAATGGGATGGCACTTCAAGTTCATATGTGAGTCAAGGCAGGTGGCCAAATACTTTTGGCAATATAGTGGATGTCCAAAACGCTTACAAGGATGAACAGTTAGATCTCATTACAAGATCAGAACTTTGCGTGAGAGTTTTAACGAGCCTGGAAAACTCTAAGAACCAAACCCAGCTGCAAGTTTTTATCTGTTTTTTTGGGGGGTGAAACACGCCTGTTCTGATCAACTATTAACAGCATCTCCGAGGTTACATGGAAGAGCGCGCGATGAATAATTTCGGAGTTGCGTAATGTTTTGCGACCAATTTCACCAGTCGTGTGGCGAGATTGCGCGTGCATAACGACGTTTACCTTCTTTGTCATGAAAACAACCGGCTTTGCGTGTAGCACACGCTCGACTTCACGCTGCAATAAATTACACACACACACACACACAAAATACCGAGGATGAATTATTCAAAGCCCTTTTCTTGCTTAGAGGATCGAGCGTGACGCCGGCTTCTGTGTGAGATTAAAAGGGACTGACTAAGACTGAGACCTTGCAGACATTTTTTTTTACAAATCTAAATAGAGATTGTCTGCTGCCAAGGAACTACATTAGATGTACAGTACATATTTTCTGAGGCGTGTTTGTTAGTTTTAAACTGATTAACTCAGCTTTTTCCTACAGTTGGCATTGATTGGGGAAAACACATCATGATAGCTTCCCCCAACCCACACACACACAGATTTATTCCCTTGGAGGGAATTCCCAGAGGGTAGCTGAAGAATTTTCCACTCAGGGTTTCCTGTGACACTCTATTTGCAACAACAGCCCAAAGACACGCCAGCTCTCATTTCTCTGCCATCATTTGCTGGGGTGGTGACAGCAGAATGATTGTTTATTTCACGGGAAAAAAATTAAAGTGAGTGCTATTCTACCGCGATAATTTAAAGTCAGAATGACTCAATCTTTATACATTTTGTAATATCTGACGACAGAAACTTTATAAATGTTTACGAGTATTGTAAGGCACACTTAAAGGCCTACTGAAATGAGATTTTCTTATTTAAACGGGGATAGCAGGTCCATTCTATGTGTCATACTTGATCATTTCGCGGTATTGCCATATTTTTGCTGAAAGGATTTAGTAGAGAACATCGACGATAAAGTTCGCAACTTTTGGTCGTTGATAAAAAAAAGCCTTGCTTGTACCGGAAGTAGCGTGACGTCACAGGTTGTGGAGCTCCTCACATCTGCACATTGTTTACAATCATGGCCACAAGCAGCGAGAGCGATTTCCCCATTAATTTGAGCGAGGATGAAAGATTCGTGGATGAGGAAAGTGAGAGTGAAGGACTAGAGGGCAGTGGAAGCGATTCAATCAATCAATCAATCAATGTTTATTTATATAGCCCTGAATCACAAGTGTCTCAAAGGGCTGCACAAGCCACAACGACATCCTCGGTACAGAGCCCACATACGGGCAAGGAAAAACTCACCCCAGTGGGACGTCAATGTGAATGACTATGAGAAACCTTGGAGAGGACCGCATATGTGGGTAACCCCCCCCCCTCTAAGGGAGACCGAAAGCAATGGATGTCGAGTGCATACTTGCCAACCCTCCCGTTTTTAGCGGGAGAATCCCGATATTCAGCGCCTCTCCCGACAACCTCCCGGCAGAGATTTTCTCCCGACAAACTCCCGGTATTCAGCCGGAGCTGGAGGCCACGCCCCCTCCAGCTCAATGCGGACCTGAGTGGGGACAGCCTGTTCTCACGTCCGCTTTCCCACAAAATAAACAGCTTGCCTGCCCAAAGACGTCATAACATCTAGGGCTTTTAGAGAGTGCACAACTGCGCACACAACAAGGAGACGAAGCAGAAGAACGAGGAAATTACAGACATGGCGGCCGAAATGATATACTCATCATGAACGGAGAAGTTAAACAGGACAATACTGCCATCTAATGGATAGCCACTGGAACACTGAAATTCAAGTTTTTTGTTTTTTTTTCTATGTAAATAAAATTAAAAAGTATATATATATATATATATATATATATATATATATATATATATATATATATATATATATATATATATATATATATATATATATATATATATATATATATAGCTAGAATTCACTGAAAGTCAAGTATTTCATACATATATATATATATATATATATATATATATATATATATATATATATATATATATATATAATTAAAAAAAAAAATATATATATATATATATATATAATGAAATATATATGAAATACTCGAGTTGGTGAATTCTAGCTGTATATAACCACGCCCCCAACCACACCCCCCGCCCCCAAACAACTCCCCCCCCCCCCCACACACCTCCCGATATTGGAGGTCTCAAGGTTGGCAAGTATGGTCGAGTGGGTCTGACATAATTTTGTGAAAGTCCAGTCCACAGTGGATCCAACACATCAGCGAGAGTCCAGTCCATAGTGGGGCCAGCAGGAAACCGTCCCGAGTGGAGATGGGTCAGCAGCGCAGAGATGTCCCCAACCGATGCACAGATTCAGATAGGGAAGATGCTGTGAGAGGCGGGTGAGACCTGATATTCAGCTGGGAATGACTAAAACAGTAAATAAACACAAGACATATATATATACTCTATTAGCCACAACACAACCAGGCTTATATTTAATATGCCACAAATTAATCCCGCTTAACAAACACCTCCCCCCTCCCGTCCATATAACCCGCCAATACAAATCAAACACCCGCACAACACACTCAATCCCACAGCCCAAAGTACCGTTCACCTCCGCAAAGTTCATACAGCACATATATTTCCCCAAAGTCACGTACGTGACATGCACATAGCGGCACGCACGTACGGGCAAGCGATCAAATGTTTGGAAGTCGCAGCTGCATACTCACGGTAGCGCGTATCCAAGTCAAAGTCCTCCTGGTAAGAGTCTCTGTTGTCCCATTTCCACAAGCATGCGTATCCAACTCAAAGTCCTCCTGGTAAGAGTCTCTGTTCTCCCAGTTCTCCACAGGCCAATGGTAAAGCTTGACTGTCATCGTTCGGGAATGTAAACAATGAAACACCGGCTACGACGTAGCCGCTACGTTTGTGTTGCTGCAGCCGTCCGCTAATACACCGCTTCCCACCTACAGCTTTCTTCTTTGCTATCTCCATTGTTCATTAAACAAATTGCAAAAGATTCAACAACACAGATGTCCAGAATACTGTGGAATTTTGCGATGAAAACAGACGACTTAATAGCTGGCCACAATGCTGTCCCAAAATGTCCGCTACAATCCGTGACGTCACGCGCAAACGTCATCATACTGAGACCTTTTTTTAGCAGGATATTTCGCGGGAAATTTAAAATTGCACTTTACTAATCTAACCCGGCCGTATTGGCATGTGTTGCAGTGTTAAGATTTCATCATTGATATATAAACTATCAGACTGCGTGGTCGGTAGTAGTGGCTTTCAGTAGGCCTTTAAAATCCTTTCATTTTCTCAGAACTCGACAGTGCGCCTTATAACCCGGTGCAGAATAATTTTGGTTGTGCTAACCAACCTCGAAGCAATTTTATTTAGTACAGGGTGAAATGATAAGGGTGGCCAGTAGATGGCAGTCACGCATAAGAGATACGTGTAGACTGCAATATGACTTAAGTAAACAACACCAACATTTGATATGTTCCATTGATAATATAGAATGTTACACACGGTGCTCAAAAATCCATCTAAATGGTTTTAGTACGACTTTGGTAAGCTATGAAGCCGCACCGCTTGATGGATTGTACTGTGCTTCAATATACGAGTATAATTATGGTGTGTGTATAAGGTAAGACATAATATCTGGCGTTTTGTTTCGCAATATTATGCAAAAGCAACCTTTCTTACCTTCCGGTACCTGCTGATCTGTATTTCGGATCTGCATAAGTCCTGAAAATGTGCGCGTGTCCGCCTTTGTAGTCGTTAAGCTTCTTCTTTTTCTCTATCTTCTTGTTATGGGACTTTCTCCGCTGTTGTAAAAGGTCAGTTAATGAATGACAGGGAACTAGTCCCCTAGTCCCCGGTGGGTTAAGGTTAGGGTTACCCTTTAAAGTTGTTATTTTGCACACAAAAAATATGTATTTTTGAAAAATGTATTTCTAATAAATTAGTTTTAGTGTAAAACATGCATCAAATTAAATTTAACTTGAATTGAAGAAGTATCAAATGTTTCACTTCAATAAAATTTAACAAGGTCGAAAAATTTTATAATTGAAAATATAGAATTCTGCTTAGGGCCCCAATTTAGACAGATTAGCATGATTATCACTGTGTATGTATACTGCATGTCACAGTTTTGGAAACAAATCTTCAAAATCAGAACGTGTCCATTAATGGGTCACACACCTGTTGTACTGAAGTTTAGTCAAAGTTCAAATTAAGTGGACTCGTAAAGATAATAATTTTACACTGATCTCGAGCCAAATATCCATAGCTTTTCATAAGTAATGTGCGCATTAAAGTCCAACTTGTCAAAAACAATAATAAAAAAATGTTTAAAGTTAAAATACCACTAATAGTCACACATACACTAGGTGTGGTCAAATTACCCTCTGCATTTGACCCATCCCCTGTTCCACCCCTGGGAAGTGAAGGGAGCAGTGAGCGGCAGCGGTGGCCGCGCTAATGGCAAATATTCTTCAAATTTACCTGAAAATATTAATATATTCGCATCCATGTGACTGAACAGAGTGAAGATTGCAAATCCAAAGACAGTCAGTGTGGTCGACAGCCGGTGTTAGCCAATGACCGTCATTTTCGGACTACAAGCCGCTACACTTTTCCTACACTTTGAAACCTGTGCTTTATACGATGCTATGGCTAATTTATGGATTTATGGGTTCACAACCTTAACACGCCGCCAATAACTATCCTTGTCCTGTCAGACCAATGAAATTGCCAAACAGGTCAAGGTGGACCAATAAAATCATTAACATTAAATAAAACACACTCACACAATCATTCTGTCAGCCATTAGCGCACTATGGACTCACCCTCATCATGGAGAAGAAAATGCACAACACGGAGCCCTAAAGCCTAAGATGAACAACCGGCCATCGTAAAAAGGAAATAGCCGCTGCCTGGAACGGAAATCCACCACCACTAAGGGGCCCAAAAATGCCGGACCGCCATGCGCCAAAGAAGATGACTTCAGCGGTTTCAGGCGGAGGAGAAAGACGAAGTCTGCGCTCATGACCTCTAAGGTATGCTACAGTATTTTTCGGACTATAGGGCGCACCGGGTACAGGTGGGTTCAAGGACCGCCAAAATTAGTAGGACAAAACGGCGCTCGCCAAATAGTCTCTAATCCAGGGGTGTCAAATGTACGGCCCGAGGGCCGGATCAGGCCCCCGAACAGGTTTTATCCGAACCGCGGGATGAGTTTGCTAAGTATAAAAATGAACCTGAAATTTTTCAATGAAAGAAACAGCTGTTCTAAATGTGTCCACTGGATGTCACAATAGCAATTCTTTGTATCTTTGTAGATGATGCTACATATGTACAAAATAAACCACATGATGTTAGTACATCAGTCAAGGAAAATGATCACACTGTAAAAAATTTTTTATCTTGATAGATTAAAAATGAACACCAATGAGTTGACTGATGAACATTATCATATCATTTATTCAGAAAATATAAATAACGACAAATAAAGGTTGAATACTACTAAAGGCCTACTGAAACCCACTACTACCGACCACGCAGTCTGATAGTTTATATATCAATGATGAAATCTTAACATTGCAACACATGCTAATACGGCCGGGTTAACTTATGCAATTTTAAATTTCCCGCGAAACTTCCGGTTGAAAACGTCTATGTATGATGACGTATGCGCGTGACGTCAATGGTTGAAACGGAAGTATTCGGACACCATTGTATCCAATACAAAAAGCTCTGTTTTCATCGCAAAATTCCACAGTATTCTGGACATCTGTGTTGGTGAATCTTTTGCAATTTGTTTAATGAACAATGAAGACTGCAAAGAAGAAAGCTGTAGGTGGGATCGGTGTATTAGCGGCTGGCTGCAGCAACACAACCAGGAGGACTTTGACTAGGATAGCAGACGCGCTATCCGACGCGAGCCGCCGACCGCATCGATGATCGGGTGAAGTCCTTCGTCGCTCCGTCGATCGCTGGAACGCAGGTGAGCACGGGTGTTGATGAGCAGATGAGGGCTGGCTGGCGTAGGTGGATAGCTAATGTTTTTAGCATAGCTATGTGAGGTCCCGTAGCTAAGTTAGCTTCAATGGCGTCGTTAGCAACAGCATTGTTAAGCTTCGCCAGGCTGGAAAGCATTAACCGTGTAGTTACAGGTCAATGGTTTAATAGTATTGTTGATTTTCTGTCTATCCTTCCAGTCAGGGGTTTATTTATTTAGTTTCTATCTGTAGTTAAGCCCGATGCTATCACGTTAGCTCCGTAGCTAAAGTGCTTCGCCGATGTATTGTCGTGGAGATAAAAGTCACTGTGAATGTCCATTTCGCGTTCTCGACTCTCATTTTCAAGAGGATATAGTATCCGAAGTGGTTTAAAATACAAATCCGTGATCCACAATAGAAAAATGAGAAAGTGTGGAATCCAATGAACCCTTGTACCTAAGTTACGATCAGAGCGAAAAAAGATACGTCCTGCACTGCACTCTAGTCCTTCACTCTTACGTTCCTCATCCACAAATCTTTCATCCTCGCTCAAATTAATGGGGTAATCGTCGCTTTCTCTGTCCGAATCTCTCTCGCTCCATTGTAAACAACGGGGAATTGTGAGGAATCCTACCTCCTGTGACATCACGCTACTTCCGGTACAGGCAAGGCTTTTTTTTTTTCAGCGACCAAAAGTTGCGAACTTTATCGTCGTTGTTCTATACTAAATCCTTTCAGCAAAAATATGGCAATATCGCAAAATGATCAAGTATGACACATAGAATGGATCTGCTATCCCCGTTTAAATAAGAAAATCTCATTTCAGTAGGCCTTTAAGTTATCGTGCTGTGATTTTACCAGTCCGGCCCACTTAGGAATAGATTTTTCCCCACGTGGCCCCCGATCTAAAATGAGTTCGACACCCCTGCTCTAAAGGATTCTGTGACCAAATACAAATACATGCCAGTTCACAATCACAAAGACAATGGTACACGGTATAATTCACCTCACCTGCAACCGACGGAGACGATTCCAAACCTTCTCTGATCCTGACAATGGATGCTTAGCACTAACTTCCCTTTCCCGTTCATGCCCAGTCTCCAAATATTTGTGCACGTGTCTGACAGCTAAGACGGAAACCCCTCTGGCTCCGTATCATCACCCCCCCCTCCCGAAAGAACTGGCATCCAAACGTGAGGGCTTTCCCTTTCGCCTACCCCCATCCCTGCTCCGCTCTATTTCTAGACGCTCCCCTTATATAAGAGCTGCTAATCTAACCAAGAAGGACAACACAGAGGAGAATCTGTTGGTTCCTTCCTAAAGCTTTGTCGGTCTTGTCAGTGATGCGTCTTCTGAACCGAGGAGACAAGCCCGACATGTTGTGCAAACCAGATGAGACCCAAATGAGACATAACGAGAGCTTGGTGACACAAACGCAGGTGCCTCCAAAATGTGCGTCGCATCCAACGCCCCCCCCAGGGCGTTCAAAGTGTTCCCACGGTGTACTCTTTAAGACTGGTTCGGGAGACAAAATGGGAGAGAATGAGGTACAGTCTGGAGCAGACCTGGGAAAATTAAGTATTTCAATGGTTGGAATCTGCGTTTTTGCATGATATACTAGTTACTAGGTGGCATGATATACTAGTTACTAGGTGGCATGATATACTACTTACTAGGTGGCATGATATACTAGTTACTAGGGAGTGCGTCAGCGCGCCTGCAGGAGCAAAGGTCACCGCCTCTGGCAAGGGTGTCGAGGGCGGTGCACCATCAGCCAGGGGCGTGGCATGTGCGGGATGGCGAGACACAGCTGGCAGGTGATTAGATTTCACAGGTGGTACATGTTAAGCCAGGGATGTCCAAAGTGCGGCTTGGGGGCCATTTGCGGCCCGCAGGTAATTTTTTAACGGCCCTAAGCACATTCTAAAAATACGATTAAAAAAATGAAAAACATAAAAAGTGGTATAAAAGAGCAAACGGGTGAAATGTGACAAGAAAATGTTGCAATGTTGACTCTAATAACACAAAGCTGCCGTGCAGGCTGTCCTTTTCTTTAAAAAATAATAATGAATCAAAATCAATGTCATTATGAATTATTGACCTATTCAAGGCTCCAACTACATCACATTAAATATTCCACTTTGAGATATTTTTTGGGGGAAAATATTTTGTGTTTGCCATATAAAAAACAACATTTTTTTGTTGTTTTTTTCTAAAGAAGAGCCTAAAAAGAACAAAAAAAAACAAATAAACAACAATAAAAGATATAATTGACGGATGGATCTGAAGTTGATCTCAAGACGATTGTGTTTAAAGTAAACAGTTAAAAAAATGTATAATTAATTTTTTAACACTTTAATGAGTAGGACCCTTTTGGATCCCCAATAATTTTTTGTGTCAGTGCTCAAAAAAACAAAACAAATTCAAATCAATGTTGTTATGAGTTGACATTTTTAAGGCTCCAATAATTAAATAATCACAAATATTCCACTTTAAAATATTATTGGGGAATATTAAAAAATAAATAAATAAATTAAATAAATAAAAAAATATATATATTTATATTTATATTAAATATATATTAAATATTAAATATATATATATGCATATTTTGTGTTTTTTCCATAACAAAACAGGGTTTTCTTTCACAAAAAAGGCATACAACTTAAATCTTTAAAAACATTATATTGACAGATAGACCTAATGTTGATCTAGAGATTTTAAACCTTGAATAATAATAATACAAAATAATGACACATTTTAAATATATTTGTTTTAAATATTATTGGGGGAATATTAAAAATAATAATAATAATAATAATAAAATATATATATAAATGATAAATTGGTTATACTTGTATAGCGCTTTTCTACCTTCAAGGTACTCAAAGCGCTTTGACAGTATTTCCACATTCACCCATTCACACACACATTCACACACTGATGGCGGGAGCTGCCATGCAAGGTGCTAACCAGCAGCCATCAGGAGCAAGGGTGAAGTGTCTTGCCCAAGGACACAATGGACATGACTAGGATGGTAGAAGGTGGGGATTGAACTCCAGTAACCAGCAACCCTCCGATTGCTGGCACGGCCACTCTACCAACTTCGCCACGCCGCCCCTATATATATATATTTATATATTATTGGGGGAAACTATTGCATATTTTGTGTTTTTTCCATAACAAAACAGGGTTTTCTTTCACAAAAAAGGCATACAACTTAAATCTTTAAAAAAGTTATATTGACAGATAGACCTAATGTTGATCTAGAGATTTTAAACCTTGAATAATAATAATACAAAATAATGACACATTTTAAATATTTTTTTGACCAAAATACTTTGGGGTCCCTGGGATCAAGCCTGAGTGGAGGCCTAAATGTATATTTTTTATACATATATTGTATTGTTTTTTTAAATTAAAAAAATATCAAAATGGCCCCCGCTTGTTTTGATTTTTCAGTGTGCGGCCCTCAGTGGAAAAAGTTTGGACACCCCTGTGTTTAGCTAATCATCTGTTGTCTTTAACAGTAAGCAGCCGGGTGCAGTACTGAAAAGTACTGGTTATGTCATGTTTATAAACTCAGGAAATATGTCCCTGGACACAAAGGGACTTTGAATATGACCAATGAATGATCCTGTAACTACTTGGTATCGGATTGTTACCCAAATTTGTGGTATCATCCAAAACTAATGTGAAGTATCAAAACAACAGAAGAATAAGTGATTATTACATTTTGGGACCCATTACCTCCCTGCTTGGCACCCAGCATCAAGGGTTGGAATTGGGGGTTAAATCGCCAAAATGATTCCCGAGCACGGCCACCGCTGCTGCTCACTGCTCCCCTCACCTCCCAGGGGGTGGAGCAAGAGGATGGGTCAAATGCAGAGGGTAATTTCACCACACCTAGTTTGTGTGTGACTATCAGTGGTAATTTAACTTTAACAGAAGTGTAGATAGAACATGTTAAAAGAGAAAGTAAGCAGATATTAACAGTAATTGAACAAGTACCGTATTTTTCGGAGTATAAGTCGCACCGGAGTATAAGTCGCACCTGCCGAAAATACATAATAAAGAAGGAAAAAAACATATATAAGTCGCACTGGAGTATAAGTCGCATTTTTTGGGGAAATGTATTTGATAAAACCCAACACCAAGAATAGACATTTAAAAGGCAATTTAAAATAAATAAAGAATAGTGAACAACAGGCTGAATAAGTGTACGTTATATGACGCATAAATAACCAACTGAGAACGTGCCTGGTATGTTAACGTAACATATTATGGTAAGAGTCATTCAAATAACTATAACATATAGAACATGCTATACGTTTACCAAACAATCTGTCACTCCTAATCGCTAAATCCCATGAAATCTTATACGTCTAGTCTCTTACGTGAATGAGCTAAATAATATTATTTGATATTTTACGGTAATGTGTTAATAATTTCACACATAAGTCGCTCCTGAGTATAAGTCGCACCCCCGGCCAAACTATGAAAAAAACTGCGACTAATAGTCCGAAAAATACGGTAGCTTAATAAATTATTTTCTACCACCAATAGAATGGAAAATGACATAATATGTTACTGCATACGTCAGCAGCCAAATTAGGAGTCTTTGTTTGCTTATTTACTACTAAAAGACAAGTTGTCTAGTATGTTCAATATTTTATTTAAGGACAAACTTGCAATAATAAACATTTGTTTAATGTACCCTAAGATTTTGTGTTAAAATAAAGCCAATAATGCCATTTTTTGTTGTTCCCTTTATTTACAAAATTATCGAAAAGTACCGATAATTATCGAAATAATTTTGGTACCGGTACCAGTACCAAAATATTGGTATCGGGGCAACACTACTAGTTATTATAGTAATCTAAGTCACAGACAGACGAGGAAGGACATTTTTACAACAAAGTTCTGCAGCAGGGGTCCCCAAACTTTTTGACTCCGGGGCCGCATTGGGGTAAAACAATTTGGCTGAGGGCCGCGCTATATATATATATATATATATATATATATATATATATATATATATATATATATATATATATATATATATATATATCAAGATAGAACCTTTATTTAACCAGATAAGAAAACCCATTGAGATCACGATCTCTTTCACAAGGGTGACCTGGCCAAGAGGTCAACAGCACATGTCACAGAGCAGTTTCAAAAATAATACATTAATGACGGCATGCTGATACAATTGCCGTCACAGAAGGAAACACCTCCTAGGTAACACATGAGCCAATCACCACGCCCCCACGCCTGCCTGTACCCACCCGCTCTGTGCCCTATATAAACCATGGTATGTGAATGCTTCCATTAAAATCTCCTGAGGATTGAGGAAACCCCTCATGAAACAGGCCTGTAGAGATGAAATAGTCTTGTGATTTTTTTCCCCCACACATACATTTTACGCTCTACCACGGTATCGAGCACTATTTTTTATTTTTTTTTGGATAATTTAATTAAGACATATATATATATATATATATATATATATATATATATATATATATATATATATATATATATATGTATTCATACATATATATTATATTATATTGATATATAATATAATAATAAGTCAATTATACTAATTGACTTAAAGAGTGCACTTGCTGCATGTCACGTTATCGATGGTAAAATGCATTTTTAGACAATATGATTTGCCTGAGTGGCTAGGAGACAGTAGAAAATGGACTAGTAAGGACAAATTTAAAAAATAATAATAATACAAAAAAAAAAAAACGTTTTTTTTTTTTTTTTACTTTGGACTTCCCGCGGGCCGGATTTTGGACGCTGGGGGGCCGTAGTTTGGGGACCCCTGTTCTAAAGCTTAGTGATATATCAGATCATAGGTGTTTGTTTTTTTTACCCTTTGCGTTCATATTTCGCTGTGTTTGTTACATTTTTGTTGCGTTTCGCTTGATTGTAAAATATGTCGATCGAGAGGGGGGGGGGGGGGTGACGTTCATATGTTGTCAATATTCAGTGTTTTATCGTTCATAGTTAATAGTGTAAATAACACATTCTTTATTTACATGTACATTCTAGGTGTCTCATTTAGTATAAACAATTTAAAATTCCATTCCGTTTTTTAAGGTTGTTAGCATTCAATCAGTCATTATTGTGAGAATTGTGAAAATCAGATATACCGGCCCCTAGACACACTTTTTTCTCTAATTTTGGGCCCCCTAGTCAGAATAATTGCCCAGGCCTGGTCCGGAGTTTGTGGACTGAGAGATGATCAGACAGAAGTGTCCTCCTCCTCCCGTACTGGCAGCTGTCACTGCAAGGGACTCCGCTCCAAATTAAGTTAGACAAAAGGCAGTGAGCTGCACGGAACTAGGCCAGCTCTTTCAGGACTCCTTTCGGACTTGGAAATTCGCTGCAGGGTTTGTGCGTGAGTGGGCGTCCATGTGCATGGGAAACGGAAGCAGGGGATGCCTGTTTAGTAAGCATGTAACGGTGGTGTTAGAATTATGACTGCCTGCTTTGATGAGTCACCCTATAAATAGCAGCTGGGCTTTTACATAAGGCCCTTTTCCAACGCGGGAACTTTTACAGGAACTTTCCCACGTAAATAAAGTTGCCCTTGTGTTTCAACCAAAAACTACCCAGATGGATTTAGTTCTTCGGGAACTTTTTTTTTTTTAGTTCCTGCCATCGAGCTGGGGACTTTTGGAAGGCTCCTAAAATCTTATCAGAAGCGGGCTGTGCTGTCGCACGGTGATTGGTTAAAGGCCTACTGAAATTAATTTTTTAAATTTAAACGGGGATAGCAGATCCATTCTACGTGTCATACTTGATCATTTTGCGATATTGCCATATTTTTGCTGAAAGGATTTAGTAGAGAACAACGACGATAAAGTTCGCAACTTTTGGTCGCTGATAAAAAAAAGCCTTGCCCCTACCGGAAGTAGCGTGACGTCACAAGCTGGAGTGCTGCTCACATTTTCCTATTGTTTACACCAGAAGTGAGAGAGATTCGGACCGAGAAAGTGACAATTACCCCATTAATTTGAGCGAGGATGAAAGATTCGTGGATGAGGTACGTGAGAGTGAAGGACTAGAGTGTAGTGCAGGACGTATCTTTTTTCGCTCTGACCGTAACTTAGGTACAAGGGCTCATTGGATTCCACACTTTCTCCTTTTTCTATTGTGGATCACGGATTTGTATTTTAAACCACCTCGGATACTATATCCTCTTGAAAATGAGAGTCGAGAACGCGAAATGGACATTCACAGTGACTTTTATCTCCACGACAATACATCGGCGAAACACTTTAGCTTCGGAGCTAACGTGATAGCATCGTGCTTAACTGCATATAGAAACAAAAGAAATAAACCCCTGACTGGAAGGATAGACAGAAAATCAACAATACTATTAAACCATGGACATGTAAATACACGGTTAATGCTTTCCAGCTTGGCGAAGATTAACAATGCTGTTGCTAACGACGCCATTGAAGCTAACTTAGCAACGGGACCTCACAGGGCTATGATAAAAACATTAGCGCTCCACCTACGCCAGCCAGCCCTCATCTGCTCATCAACACCCGTGCTCACCTGCGTTCCAGCGACCGACGGAAGGACGAAGGACTTCACCCGATCATCCGTGCGGTCGGCGGCTAGCGTCGGCTAGCGCGTCTGCTATCCAAGTCAAAGTCCTCCTGGTTGTGTTGCTACAGCCAGCCGCTAATACACCGATCCCACCTAAAACTTTCTTCTTTGCAGTCTTCATTGTTCATTAAACAAATTGCAAAAGATTCACCAACACAGATGTCCAGAATACTGTGGAATTTTGAGATGAAAACAGAGCTTTTTTGTATTGGATTCAAAGGTGTACCAATACTTCCGTTTAACTACTGACGTCACTCGCATACGTCATCATACAAAGACGTTTTCAACCGGAAGTTTAGCGGGAAATTTCAAATTGCACTTTATAAGTTAACCCGGCCGTATTGGCATGTGTTGCAATGTTAATATTTCATCATTGATATATAAACTATCAGACTGGGTGGTCGGTAGTAGTGGCTTTCAGTAGGCCTTTAAACCAGGGGTGTCAAACTCATTGTAGATCAGGGGGCCACATGGAGAAAAATCTACTCCCAAGTGGGCCGGACTGATAAAATCACGGCACGATAACTTAAAAATAAAGACAACTTCAGATTGTTTTCTTTGTTTAAAAATACAACAAGCACATTCTAAAATTGTACAAATCCTAATGTTGCTGGGGTTTTTTTACACTTACATGTTGCGGTTAATAGTATTCTACCTTTATTTGTCCTTGTTTATATTTTCTGAATAAATTATATGATAATGTTCATCAGTCAAGTCATTGGTGTTAATTTTCAATCTATCAAGATAAAAAAAAATGTTTAATCAAAATCAAATTACAGTGTGTTATTTATGTAGTTTGATCATTTTCCTTGACTGATGTACTAACATCCTGTGGTTTATTTTGTACATATGTAGCATCATCTACAAAGATACAAAGAATTTCTATTGTGACATCCAGTGGACACATTTAGAACAGCAGTTTCTTAGATTAAAAAATTCCAGGTAAATTTTTATACTTAGCACCAATCATTCAGACCTTTCAAGTTTCGTACCATTAAAAATGTTAAACTAATTCCCACTTTTCCTGAAATTTCCAATTCTGTTCAGGAATTGTGTGTTCTACTTCAACAATTCTAACGAAAAAAAAAAAAATCCTTTTTTTTAAATTTTTTTTGCAATTTCCCCATTCAAAATGAATTGGCCATTTTTCAAACTTCCACAATTCCCACATTATTCAACCCATTCAAACCATTCCCCCATCAACACATTCAACTCATCCTGGACATTCAAACTACCATTTTTCCACATTCAACAAATTTCCAGGGATTCCCGTTTTTTGGTAACCTATTTCCACCCTTAAGTTCGACTACTACTCCTTTCACATTTTTCAACCCATGTCAACCGTTCCACCGTCAAAACACTCCTTATATTCAGGACAAAAAACAAGTTGGTTAAGGAACTAGAAAAATTACCCGATTTCCAGAAATTCCAGGAATTTTTCAATTAAAAACTGTTACTAATTCAACATTTGTTGACCGATTTAAACAATTCCTACACCAACCAATTCAGCTCATTCAGGACATTCGTGCTCCTAATCATTTTTTTAAAAATCCCGCTTTTCCCAAAATTCTCACATTTCCAGGAAGTTCCCATTGAAATGAATGGGACCTTTTTCCAAGTTGCACAATTCCCACATTTTTCAACCTATTCAAACCATCCCATCATCAACACATTCCACTCATCCCGGACATTCAAACTAACACTTTCCCAAGGTTCGAACCAAATTCCGGTTATTTATTTATTTTTTTTACCTGATATCAGCTACTAAACCACTTCAGCCTGATTTGTCTAAATTACCCTGAACTGTGAAATGTGTTGGAAACACAAACCACACACTTCTAAAGGAACCTAAAATTCCTGAACTTTTGGTGGAAAAGGGCCTATAGTCACACATCCCGACCAACTTTTCCAGTAGTTCAAAAGACAAATTGACAGCCCAGTCAAAAAAAACCAAAAAAACTAAAAGGACCAAAATCTGATGTTGGAGATGAATCCTAATTACTAACACCTAACCCGAATCAGGTGAACTAAACATAGAAAATTCAGGGATGTAATACTGAGTTTTTGCATTTTAGCCGGCAGATGTAAATAAATGAACACAGATGGGATAGCTTCCTGCCCGTTCTCCTCCTTTTATCCTTACGCTTATTATTGTCCTCATGCTCCTCTTCCATCAGCTGCCTCTCTTGGCAGATGTCTTTACGCAACCTCTCCGACAATGATACACCTTAATAACGTGATATCATGTCTATCTGCACTCAAGCATGCCATGATAACATTTAACACTCAGGGCCGGATTTACTAAGATCCAAACACCAGACGCTGAACAGCGTGTGGAATCTATAAAATAGTGTGTACTAGGGTTGTACGGTATACCGGTACTGGTATAATATCGCGGTACTGGTATAATATCGCGGTACTAATGAATTAAAAACGGTACTAAAAAAAAGTACTGGTTGCCGGGCCTGACGGCGCGTCGTCACGTCATGACATTGCTGGTTTTGCGAGCAGAGGAGCATGTTCGGCAGTGCACAATCACAGAGTACTTATAAGCAGACACAGTGTGTAGACAGAAAAGGGAGAACGGACGCATTTTGGTCTAAAAACTAAAGATAAAGGTGAAGTTATAACACTTAAACGCCCTCAGGAAGAGGTGCTTAAAGACATGGCTAGCTAGCTAGCAGTGAACGTCCATGCACAGTCGTGTTTTAGCTACGTCTAAATCACTAATCCTCTCCTCCACGGTGACGAATTAAGTACGTTTCTGTCATAACGGGGTTTTCGCAGCTTACTGCGAGGTTTGTTCTCCCGGGATGCAATCGGACTATTCCGGACAAGGCTTGCAGGGAGGAATATATTTATTAATCTAACTACAAAATAACAGGCAAAAACTCTCTAACTGTGGCATGAAATAAACAAGACTTACGTAGAGGGTTGCGTGACAATAGTGTGAAGCAAACAACTAGCATAAACTATAGCATAGCAAGAAACAAACAACTAACATAACTATGGCATGGACCAACTATGAAACTGTGGCATGAAATCAACTACTAGCATAACTATAGAATCAGACCTGAAACGAGCAATGACGCCAGACAAAGGCGGTTTAAATAGTCTCTTGATTATAGCCAGGTGAGCGTCCGAACACCAGTGACAGGTGAAAATCATATGTCACCATGACAACCAAAACAAACAAGAGTGCACAAAAAACAGGAACTATTGCAGTTAAACTAACAGAACATAACAAAAACATGATCCGGACCACGGATCATGACAGTTTCTTACAAGTATCATCTCTGCAGGATGAGGAATAGCTAAACATGCTTCCCTACACACCTTAGGAGGATACGATAGCTAACTGCTAACAGCAAGCTAGCACCCTGAATGTAAACAAATGCCATGGGTGGATCTACACCTGACATCCACTGTAATGATACCAAGTACAGTATCGTATCTAGTCGATACTACTATGATTACATCGATATTTTTTATCGTCACAAAATCTGTTTTTCTTTTTTTTAAATTCATATTATGTTTATAAACTCAGGAAATATGTCCCTGGACACATGAGGACTTTGAATATGACCAATGTATGATCCTGTAACTAAAACACTATAAAACTGTAATACTTACACAAAAATAATTGCAGCACAAACCAGCACAAATGTTAATAACATAAACAATATAATAACACAAAAACAATACTATTTCACAAAAACAAGCACACACAATTTTGCCAATGTGACAATGGTTACAAAATAATAACACGGTAATAACATAAAAACTCTAATAGCTAATAAAATAACAACTATAATAGTTAGATAAAATAAATGTTTCTAGCACAAAAAGTACCACAAACGTCTGAACAAGTTTGGGGAGATTCTGATGGCCGGTTATGCATAATAACACATCAATAACAAAAAACAATATAATAGTTAGACACAAAAAAACATTTGGGACACGTTTGGGGGGATTTTGACAAGGATGACGTCACGAAAATGTATTTTAGGATAACTTAAACACCGTAACTTTTTTTTTACAGCACAAACCAGGGGCAGTTTTATTTTATTATTTGCAATGATAAGGAGAGGCAACATTACACAGGTGCACAAAACTTGCAGCAAATTGGATTTAAAAGCCTAAAAGTCGTTTCAAGTAAGTACCAAAAATTTCCACATTTTTTGTCCAAATATTCTGCTTAGGGCCCCAATTTAGCCTGGGGTCAGTCAAAAGGTAAAAAAGTCAAAAAACACATAAAGCACAAATGTTTAAACAGGTTTGGGGAGATTTTGACGATAACATGTTAAAAACATAAAAACTAAAATACTATAAAACTCCAGTACTTAGACAAAAAAATTGCAGCACAAACCAGCACAAATGTTAATAACAAAAAACATAATAACATGAAAAGTATATTATGTTGACAAAACAAGCACAAACACGTTTCTGGGAGATTTTGCCAATGTAATAACATAAAAACTCTAATAGTTAATGACATAACAACTATAATAGTGAGATAAAATAAATGTTTGGAGCACAAAAAGTACCACAAACGTTCTGATGGCCGGTTATGAATAATACCACATCAACAATATATATAAAAAAAACAACTATAATATTTAGAAAAAACATTTTTTGCAGCACAAATGTAGCACAAACATTTGGGACATGTTTGGGTGGATGTTAATAACACAAAAACTACATTAGTTAGATAAAAGAAAATTGCAGCACAAACCAGCACAAATGTTATTAACATAACAAATATAATAACATAATATATAATAGAAAAATATAATAACATAAAAACGATATTAAGTTTCTCTGAGATTTTGCCAATGTAATAACATAAAAACTCAAATAGTTAATAACATAACAACTATAATAGTTAGATAAAATAAAAGTTTGCAGCACAAAAAGTACCACAAACGTTCTGATGGCCGATTATGAATAATACCACATCAATAACATAAAAAAAAAACTATAATAGTTAGACCAGAAAAAAATGTTTGCAGCACAAATGTAGCACAAACGTGGATGCCTTGATGACATCACGAAAATGTATTTTAGAATAACTTAAACATCATAACATTTGTTTACTGTCATGTCTGTGTTCATGTTTTTGTTTGGCCATGTGCTGTTTTGTTTTTTGGACACTTCCTTAGTTCCTGGTTTCACTTCCTGGTTTTGTTTGTCACCATAGCAACCATTAGTTTCACCTGTTCCACGTTTGGACTCACACACACCTGTCTCACGTTTTCACAGTCATGTCATGCACCTGTTCACAGTTAGTCACGCACCTGTTTTCACTTTTCATGTCACTATATAGGCTTTTCTGTTTCTGTTGTTCGTGGTGGCGACATCACCCATTCATGCCATGTCCACAGTTCCTTGTCACGTTAGTTCTTGTTTCATCTCTTGTCACGTAAGTTTTTGTTTGTTTAATGTTCATAGTTCTCCGCCATTGTGCGCGCCTTTTGTTTTCCTAGTCAAGTTTTTTACCTCCGCTGTGAGCGCCTTTTGTTTGTACCTTTTGTTTGAGTTTATAGTAATAATTAAACTATGTCTTTACCTGCACGCCACATCCGTTCCAATTCTTTTGCACCACGGGAGAGCAAACCACGCCAAAGACCCAGTTATGACAGTTTACAGCACAAACCAAGGGCAGTGTTATTTTATTATTTTCAATGACACATTACACAGGTGCACAAAACATGCATCACGTTTAAATTCGATGTAAAAGTCGTTTCAAGTAAATACCAAAAATGTCACATTTTTTATCCAAATATTCTGCTAAGGGCCCCAATTTAGCCTGGTCATTTCACCATCATATGCATAGGCACCGATCACGTGGGTGCTTCGGCCCGAGCACCCACGTGGGATTGATGGCAACTTTCAATCTTGAAAGTACTTTTTGAAAAATCAATCTTGTTTTAAATACTTTTTTTTTGGCAAGTTTGGTTCGTTTTACATAATGAAAAAGCCACAATTCATATAGTCTATAATCAACAAAGCCTAACCAAGACATCATTATGCCCGAAAATGATCTAATGACATAATCGTCTTTACTTTATTCATACTGAACACGAGCGAATGAAGGGCATACTTACTCACCAGCCATATATGTCACACTAAGGGTGGCAGTATGAACAACGCCAACACTGTCATAAACATGTGCCCTATAGTGAAACCACACTAAACAACAACGACAAACACATTTTGGAAGAATATTTGCACCGCAACACAACATAAACACTACAGAACAAATTTCCAGAATTCCCTGCAGCACCAACTCTTCCGGAACGCTACAATACAAACAAACGCCATTGGTGGATCTACACCTAACATCCACTGTAATGATACCACGTACAATAGCGTATCTAGTCGATGCTACTGTGATTACATCGATATTTTTTAACATCACGAAATCTTCTTTCTTATATTTTGTTTATAAACTCAGGAAATATGTCCCTGGACACATGAGGGCTTTGAATATGACCAATGTATGATCCTGTAATTACTTGGTATCGGATTGACAACCAAATTTGGGGTATCATCCAAAACTAATGTAAAGTATCAAAGAACAGAAGAATAAGTGATTATTACATTTTAACAGAAGTGTAGATAGAACATGTTGAAACAGAAAATAAGCAGGTATTAACAGTAAATGAACAAGTAGATTAATAATTCATTTTCTACCACTTGTCCTTAATAATTTTGACAAAATAATACAATGATAAATGACACAATATGTCCTAGCAGACTAAATTTGGAGCCTGTGTTTGTTTACTAACTAGAAAAAGACAAGTTGTCTAGTATGTTCACTATTTTATTTAAGGACTAACTTGCAATAAGAAACATATGTTAAATGTACCCTAAGATTTTGTGTTAAAATTATGCCAATAATGCCATTTTTTGTGGTCCCCTTTACCATCGGGCAGGCGCTACAGGTGCATCAGAGCCAGAACAAACAGGCTCAGAGACAGCTTCTTTGCCAGAGCTGTCACCATCTTGAACTCTAACTTATAATAATAATTCACCCCTATACAACATCCTGCCCTAATACCCTACTGTGCAATATTACCCTTCAAGTGCAATACGTTCGACACTGATTGTCATTTATTACTCCGGTACTCTTGTCTTGTTCTGTTTCTGTATATTGTACAGTATTTTGTATTTCTACAGTGTTTTGTATATTGCACAGGATTGCTTATTATTTTTATTGGATAGTAGTCTGTTTATTTAAATTGTTAGTTTAAAAAAAAAATAAAAAAAAATCTTTTTTTCTTTCTTTATACCTCTTGTGTAATTTATTTTTACCCCATATTTGTTAAGTTGGAGTCCTTAATCTCGTTATATGCAAATATAATGACAATTAAAGCTGCAAGCAGCGATGGACGGGACCGACTTTGAGGGCTCATAAAATCCAAACCGGAGCAGTAATTAAAACTCTTTCATCAACTTTTAATCAGAAGGGTTCAATCTCTCTCCTGTGCTAATTTGAAGCCGAGGAGATAATGTTTGAAAAAAGGTGACTGTTTTTAATCAACTTTTGTTTTGAAGGGGGAATTGCAAACTTCCTGTTGATTTTTGCTGGGGGTTGCCAGTGTATGAAATCTAGGTCTAAGTGAGACCTACATAGAGGTTTTTGTTTCTTGTCTCTACGACATTCCTACTGGGAGTTAGAGGCAGTTGTGTCTGTGTTTTCTTCCTAGGGGGCGCTAGAGCGCAATTTTGAGTTTTGGGTTTTGGTTTTTTGATTAGATCGTAATTTTTGCCAGTCCGGATGTGTGTGTCCAATTTGGTGAGTTTTGAAGCATGTTAAGGGGGTCAAATTACAGCTCAAAGAGGCGGCGGTATAATAATAAAACGCTAGAAATTCAATAGGGTCCTCTGTCCCAAAAGGCCTACTGAAATCCACTACTACCGACCACGCAGTCTGATAGTTTATATATCAATGATGAAATCTTAACACTGCAACACATGCCAATACGGCCGGGTTAGATTTGTAAAGTGCAATTTTAAATTTCCCGCGAAATATTCTGCTGAAAACGTCTCGGTATGATGACGTTTGCGCGTGACGTCACGGATTGTAGCAGACATATTGGGACACCATTGTGGCCAGCTATTAAGTCGTCTGTTTTCATCGCAAAATTCCACAGTATTCTGGACATCTGTGTTGGTGAATCTTTTGCAATTTGTTTAATGAACAATGAAGACAGCAAAGAAGAAAGCTGTAGGTGGGAAGCGGTGTATTAGTGGCCGGCTGCAGCAACACAAACACGTAGAGAACTGGGACAACAGAGACTCTTACCAGGAGGACTTTGAGTTGGATACGCGCTACCGTGTGTACGCAGCTGCGGCTTCCAAGCATTTGATCGCTTGCCCGTACGTGCGTGCCGCTATGTGCATGTCACGTACGTGACTTTGGGGAAATTAATGTGCTGTATGAACTCTGCGGAGGTGAACGGTACTTTGGGCTGTGGGATTGAGTGTGTTGTGCGGGTGTTTGATTTGTATTGGTGGGTTATATGGACGAGAGGGGGGAGGTGTTTCTTATGCGGGATTAATTTGTGGCATATTAAATATAAGCCTGGTTGTGTTGTGGCTAATAGAGTATATATATGTCTTGTGTTTATTTACTGTTTTAGTCATTCCCAGCTGAATATCAGGTCCCAACCGCCTCTCACAGCATCTTCCCTATCTGAATCGCTTCCACTGCCCTCTAATCCTTCACTCTCACTTTTTCCTCATCAACGAATCTTTCATCCTCGCTCAAATTAATGGGGTAATCGTCGCTTTCTCGGTCCGAATCGCTCTCGCTGCTGGTGGCCATGATTGTCAACAATGTGCAGATGTGAGGCGCTCCACAACCTGTGACGTCACGCTACTTCCGGTACAGGCAAGGCTTTTTTATCAGCGACCAAAAGCTGCGAACTTTATCGTCGATGTTCTCTACTAAATCCTTTCAGCAAAAATATGGCAATATCGCGAAATGATCAAGTATGACACATAGAATGGACCTGCTATCCCCGTTTAAATAAGAAAATCTCATTTCAGTAGGCCTTTAAAAGGGACTCTGTCCCTAATAAGTCCATTCTATTCTACTGTATTCTATTCTATTTAGAAAAGTACCGAAAAGTATCGAAAAGTATTGAAATAATTTTGGTACCGGTACCGGTACAACACTAAATTCAAGTTTGATTCAAAAGTCCATCCATCCATCCATTTTCTACTGCTTGTCCCTTTCGGTGCAGCTGAGATTGAAAAGTCGTTTCAAGTAAATACCAAAATTTGGAGATGTCCGATAAATACGTTAAAATGTAATATCGGAAATTATCGGTGTCGTTTTTTTTATTATCAGTATCGTTTTTTTTTTGTTTGTTTGTTTTTTTTATTGTTTTTTTTAATTAAATCAACATAAAAACACAAGATACACTTACAATTAGTGCACCAACCCAAAAAACCTCCCTCCCCCATTTACACTCATTCACTCTCATTCACATTAAAGGGTTGTTTCTTTCTGTTATTAATATTCTGGTTCCTACATTATATATCAATATATATCAATACAGTCTGCGAGGGATACAGTCCGTAAGCACACATGATTGTGCGTACTGCTGGTCCACTAATAGTACTAACCTTTAACAGTTAATTTTAGTAATTTTCATTAATGTCTAGCATTAAAAGATTACAGTTGGTACAAAATGCGGCTGCAAGGCTTTTGACAAAAACAAGAAAGTTTGATCATATTACGCCTATACTGGCTCACTTGCACTGGCTTCCTGTGCACTTAAGATGCGACTTTAAGGTTTTACTACTTACGTATAAAATATTACACGGTTTAGCTCCAGCCTATCTCGCCGATTGTATTGTACCATATGTCCCGACAAGAAATCTGCGTTCAAATAACTCCGGCTTATTAGTGATTCCCAGAGCCAAAAAAAAGTCTGCGGGCTATAGAGCGTTTTCTATTCGGGCTCCAGTACTCTGGAATGCCCTCCCGGTAACAGTTAGAGATGCTACCTCAGTAGAAGCATTTAAGTCCCATCTTAAAACTCATTTGTATAATCTAGCCTTTAAATAGACCCCCCCTTTTTTAGACCAGTTGATCTGCCGTTTCTTTTCTTCTCTCCTCTTCTCCCCTGTCCCCTTGCGAGGGGGAGTTGCATAGGTCCGGTGGCCATGGATGAAGTGCTGGCTGTCCAGAGCCGGGACCCCGGGTGGACCACTAGCCTGTGCATCGGTCGGGGACATCTCTGCGCTGCTGACCCGTCTCCGCTCGGGATGGTTTCCTGTTGGCCCCGCTGTGGACTGGACTCCCGCTGATGTGTTGGATCCACTGTGGACTGGACTTTCACAATGTTATGTCAGACCCACTCGACATCCGTTGCTTTCGGTCTCCCCTAGAGGGGGGGGTTACCCACATATGCGGTCCTCTCCAAGGTTTCTCATAGTCATTCACCGACGTCCCACTGGGGTGAGTTTTTCCTTGCCCGTATGTGGGCTCTGTACCGAGGATGTCGTTGTGGCTTGTACAGCCCTTTGAGACACTTGAGATTTAGGGCTATATAAATAAACATTGATTGATTGATTGATTAATTACTAGTTTCTATGTAACTGTTTTTGTATTGTTTTGCTTTCTTTTTTATTCAAGAAAATGTTTTTAATTTATTTATCTTGTTTTATTTTATGGATTTTTTTAAAAAGTACCTTATCTTCACCATACCCGGTTGTCCAAATTAGGCATAATAATGTGTTAATTGCACGACTGTATCGGTTGATATCGGTATTGGTAATTAAAGAGTTGGAGAATATCGGAATATCGGCAAAATGACATTTCCGGACATCCCTACAAAAAAGGTGACATTTTTTGTCCAAATATTCTGTTTAGGGCCCCAATTTAGCCTGGGGTCAGTCAAAAGGTAAAAAAAAAAAAAAACAACAATAAAAAACAAATGTACCTTGGAACTTGAAGCCCTCCAGGTGCACCCAGAGGCAGAGCTCCTCCAGGACGCACTCGCAGCTCCAGGGGTTCCCGCTGAGTCCCAGGGAGCGCAGGGCCGGCAACGCAACGAGCGACGTGACGTTCAGCTCCGTCAAATTGTTCCTGCTCACGTCCAGAACCTGCAGGGCGAGATTTTCCGCGAAGGCGTCCGGGTGGATGTCGGACAGCTGCGGGTTGTCCGTCATCCTCAGCATGATCAGGCTCGCCAGGGGCCCGAAGGTCCGGTCCTGGATCCGGGTCAGGGTGTTGAAGGACAGGTCGAGATAGGCCAGCTTCCGTAGATTCCCGAACGTGGACTGGGAGACCTCGGTCAGGGAGTTGTTGCTGCAGTCCAGGTAGACCAGGTCCGAGAGGTAGTTGAGGGCTAAGGGCGGGAGCTCCGCGATGAGGTTGTCGGAGATGATGAGCTGCCGGGTGGCCAGCGGCAGGTCCGCCGGGAAGCCGCTCAGGTGCTGCCCGGCGCACTGAACCACCAGCTGGTCGTCGCACACGCACCTGTCCGGGCAGCCCGACGACAGCAGCGGGGACGCGAGCACCCCCGCGGAGACCAGGAGGAGCACGACGGCGAGCCGCAGCGGGTGCGCGCTCTGCTGCGGGGCAAGACGCATGACACCGTCCGGGGCTTCATGCAGCCCGCTTGGAGAGATCCACGCACGCTCACATTCTATCACGTACCTCGGGATAGGAGGGTTACTTCCACCGGGTCAAAAATGTTTTCAGCTCATCCCGTCAGGACTGTTATTGCTGGGTCTGATCCACGTACGGGTTGCGCGCGTGCGCGCTCACAACGGTGTGCACGGCCGGTGGTGATCGTGCACGCCGGACCGAATATTCCGTGTCATGCGTGGATTTTGTGTGCGTTCGCATGACCCAGATCGGGGGTCGGCAACCCGCGGCTCTAGAGCCGCATGCGGCTCTTTAGAGCCGCATGCGGCTCTTTAGCGCCGCCCTAGTGGCTCTCTGGAGATTTTTCAAAAATGTATGAAGAATGGAAAAAGATGAGGGGGAAAAAAATCAATTTTTTTGTTTTAGTATGGTTTCTGTAGGAGGACAAACATGACACAAACCTCCGTAATTGTTATAAATCACACTGTTTATATTAAATATGCTTCACTGATTCAAGTATTTGGCGAGCGCCGTTTTGTCCTACTTATTTTGGCGGTCCTTGAACTCACCGTATAGTCTGTTTACATGTATAACTTTCTCCGACTTTCTAGGACGTGTTTTATGCCACTTCTTTTTCTGTCTCATTTTGTCCACCACACTTTTAACGTTGTACATGAGTGCACAAAGGTGAGTTTTGTTGATGTTATTGACTTGTGTGAAGTGCTAATCAGACATATTTGCTCACTGCATGACTGCAAGCTAATCGATGCTAACATGCTATTTAGGCTAGCTATATGTACATATTGCATCATTATGCCTCATTTGTAGCTATATTTGAGCTAATTTAGTTTCCTTTAAGTCTTCTTAATTAAATTTATATCTCATGACACATGTAATATGGCTTTTAATTTTTTGCGGCTCCAGACAGATTTGTTTTTGGTTTTTTTGGTCCAATATGGCTCTTTCAACATTTTGGGTTGCCGACCCCTGACCTAGATCGAAGGTCTGCAACCCGCGGCTCTAGAGCCACATTCGGCCCTTTAGCGCCGGCTTAGTGGCTCTCTGGAGCTTTTTCAAAAAATGTGTGAAAAATGGAAAAAGATGAGGGGAAAAAAAAAAATTTGTTTTAATATGGTTTCTGGAGGAGGAAAAACGTGACACAAACCTCCCTATTTGTTATAAAGCACACTGTTTATATTAAACATGCTTCACTGATTCAAATATTTGGCGAGCGCCGTTTTGTCCTACTAATTTTGGCGGTCCTTGAACTCACCGTAATTTGTTTACATGTATAACTTTCTCCGACTTTCTAGGACGTGTTTTATGCCACTTCTTTTTCTGTCTCATTTTGTCCACCAAACTTTTAACGTTGTGCCTGAATGCACAAAGGTGAGTTTTGTTGATGTTATTGACTTGTGCGGAGTGCTAATCAGACATATTTGGCTTTTTTTTTTTTTTTTTTTACTTTATATCAACCTGAAGTCGATATAGAGATTTAATGTAAGTGTTAAATAAAAAATAATAATAATTCGACTTATTTTTTACATTTTAATGACTGAGACCCTTTATGGTCCCCGGGAGCCCTAAACTAAAAATCCATATATTTTGTTAAGGTTTGAAAATGTAAAATATCAAAATGGCCCCCGCATGCTTAAATTTTTCCGTGTACGGCCCTCAGTGGAAAAAGTTTGGACACCCCTGGTTTACATGTATAACTTTCTCCGACTATCTCGGACGTGTTTTATGCCACTTCTTTTTCTGTCTCATTTTGTCCACCAAACTTTTAACTTTGTGCATTAATGCACAAAAGTGAGTTTTGTTGATGTTATTGACTTGTGTGGAGTGCTAATCAGGCATATTTGGTCACTGCATGACTGCAAGCAAATCGATGCTAACATGCTATTTAGGCTAGTGATATGTACATATTGCATCATTATGCCTCATTTGTAGCTATATTTGAGCTAATTTAGTTTCCTTTAAGTCTTCTTAATTAAATTTATATCTCATGACACATGTAATATGGCTTTTAATTTTTTGCGGCTCCAGACAGATTTGTTTTTGTTTTTTTTGGTCCAATATGGCTCTTTCAACATTTTGGGTTGCCGACCCCTGACCTAGATCGAAGGTCTGCAACCCGCGGCTCGAGAGCCACATTCGGCTCTTTAGCGCCGGCTTAGTGGCTCTCTGGAGCTTTTTCAAAAATGTGTGAAAAATGGAAAAAGATGAGGGGGAAAAAAAAAAAAAAGTTTTAATATGGTTTCTGGAGGAGGAAAAACGTGACACAAACCTCCCTATTTGTTATAAAGCACACTGTTTATATTAAACATGCTTCACTGATTCAAATATTTGGCGAGCGCCGTTTTGTCCTACTAATTTTGGCCGTCCTTGAACTCACCGTAATTTGTTTACATGTATAACTTTCTCAGACTTTCTAGGACGTGTTTTATGCCACTTCTTTTTCTGTCTCATTTTTTCCACCAAACTTTTAACGTTGTGCCTGAATGCACAAAGGTGAGTTTTGTTGATGTTATTGACTTGTGCGGAGTGCTAATCAGACATATTTGGCTTTTTTTTTTTTTTTTTTTTACTTTATATCAACCTGAAGTCGATATAGAGATTTAATGTAAGTGTTAAATAAAAAATAATAATAATTTGACTTATTTTTTACATTTTAATGACTGAGACCCTTTTTGGTCCCCGGGAGCCCTAAACTAAAAATCCATATATTTTGTTAAGGTTTGAAAATGTAAAATATCAAAATGGCCCCCGCATGCTTAAATTTTTCCGTGTACGGCCCTCAGTGGAAAAAGTTTGGACACCCCTGGTTTACATGTATAACTTTCTCCGACTATCTCGGACGTGTTTTATGCCACTTCTTTTTCTGTCTCATTTTGTCCACCAAACTTTTAACTTTGTGAATTAATGCACAAAAGTGAGTTTTGTTGATGTTATTGACTTGTGTGGAGTGCTAATCAGGCATATTTGGTCACTGCATGACTGCAAGCAAATTGATGCTAACATGCTATTTAGGCTAGCGGTATGTACATATTGCATCATTATGCCTCATTTGTAGGTATATTTGAGGTCATTTAGTTTCCTTTAAGTCCTCTTAATTACATTTATATCTCATGACACACTATCTGTATGTAATATGGCTTTTAATTTTTTGCGGCTCCAGACAAATTTGTTTTTGTATTTTTGGTCCAATATGGCTCTTTCAACATTTTGGGTTGCCGACCCCTGACCTAGATCGAAGGTCTGCAACCCGCGGCTCTAGAGCCACATTCGGCTCTTTAGCGCCGGCCAAGTGGCTCTCTGGAGCTTTTTCAAAAATATGTGAAAAATGGAAAAAGATGAGGGGGAAAGAAAAGAAAAGAAAAACGTTTTAATATGGTTTCTGTAGGAGGACAAACGTGACACAAACCTCCCTAATTGTTATAAAGCACACTGTTTATATTAAACATGCTTCACTGATTCAAATATTTGGCGAGCGCCGTTTTGTCCTACTAATTTTGGCGGTCCTTGAACTCACCGTAATTTGTTTACATCAGGGGTGTCCAAAGTGCAGCCCGCAGCTAATTTTTTACCGGCCCGCAACACATTCTGCAAAAATTGCAAAATTTATAATATTGCAAACATTTTAAAAAACATTTAAAAAAAAGTGAAATCTAACAAGAAAAAGTTGCAATGTTGACACAAAGCTGTCATGCAGGCTGTTTTTTTTCTTTTGTCTTTGTTTATTTTTCTTTTTTTTGCCATTGCTAAAAAAAAAAAAAAAAGACTAAAAATGTATGTTATAATGAATTATTACTTAAAAAATATCACTTTAAAATGTTTTATGTGGAAAAAATATTGCATATATTGTGTGGTTGCCATAAAAAAACATCAAAGTTGTATTTGACAAAAGAGCATGATACAAACAAAATAATAGTTCAAACGTAAAATCGACAGATATATCTGAAGTTCATCTCGTAATTTAAGTGTTAAAAGTAAAAAAAAACTAATAAAAATGTATCACTTTATGAGTGGGGCACCTTTTGGATCCCAAATATATTTAGTAGGATTTTATTTAACATTTTACTGTGATTACTCAAAAATATTAAATAATTAAAATCAATGGTGTCCTGCATTATTGATCTTTTAGGGCTCTAATTACTAAATACTGCATATTTCAGTTTTACTATAAAAAACAAAGTTGTCTTTGACAGAAAAGGCATAAAACCTTTTTTTTTTTACTTTATATCAACCTGAAGTTGATATATAGATTTACTGTAAGTGTTAAATAAAAAATAATAATAATTTGACTTATTTTTTACATTTTAATGACTGAGACCCTTTATGGTCCCCGGGAGCCCTAAACTAAAAATCCATATATTTTGTTAAGGTTTGAAAATGTAAAATATCAAAATGGCCCCCGCATGCTTAAATTTTTCCGTGTACGGCCCTCAGTGGAAAAAGTTTGGACACCCCTGGTTTACATGTATAACTTTCTCCGACTTACTAGTACGTGTTTTATGCCACTTCTTTTTTATGTCTCATTTTGTCCACCAAATTTTTACTATCTGTATGTAATATGGCTTTAATTTTTTGCGGCTCCAGACAGATTTGTTTTTGTATTTTTGGTCCAATATGGCTCTTTCAACATTTTGGGTTGCCGACCCCTCTTTAGCACAGGCCTAGTGGCTCTCTGGAGCTTTTTCAAAAATATGTGAAAAATGGAAAAAGATGAGGGAAAAAAATACTTTTTTTTGTTTTAATATGGTTTCTATAGGATAGGGGTGTCAAACGTACGGCGAACAGGTTTTATCCTACAGGTGGGTTCAAGGACCGCCAAAATTAGTAGGACAAAACGGCACTTATCGCCAAATAGTCTCTAATCCAGGGCATACTTGCCAACCCTCCCGATTTTCCCGGGAGACTCCCGAATTTCAGTGCCCCTCCCGAAAATCTCCCGGGGCAACTATTCTCCCGAATTTCTCCCAATTTCCACCCGGACAACAATGTGCCTTAAAGGAACTGCCTTTATTGTCCTCTACAACCTGCCGTCACGTTCGCTTTTCCTCCATACAAACAGCGTGCCGACCCAGTCACATTATATATGCAGCTTTTACACACGCCTAAGTGAATGCAAGGCATACTTGATCAACAGCCATACAGGTCACACTGAGGGTGGCCGTATACACAACTTTAACACTGTTACAAATATGCGCCACACTGTGAACCCACACCAAACAATAATGACAAACACATTTCGGGAGAACATCCGCACCGTAACACAACATAAACACAACAGAACAAATACCCAGAATCCCTTGCAGCACTAACTCTTCTGGGATGCTACAATATACACCCCTGCTACCACCAAACCCCGCCCCCCCAACCCCGCCCACGTCCACCCCCCCCCCCCCCGCACCCCCTCCTGAACCCCCGAATTCGGAGGTCTCAAGGTTGGCAAGTATGATCCAGGGGTGTCAAACGTACGGCCCGAGGGCCGGATCAGGCCCACGAACAGGTTTTATCCGGTCCTCGGGATGAGTTTGCTAAGTATAAAAATGAGCCGAAATTCTTTAATGAAGGAAACTGCTGTTCTAAATGTGTCCACTAGATGTCGCAATAGCAATTCTTTGTATCTTTGTAGATGATGCTTAGGGCTGGGTATCGGTACTCGATACCTTTCAGTTTCGGTACTCGATACCTTTCAGTTTCAGAAACAACCCGACACCAAGTAGTATCAAAACTGCGTCTGTCAAACGATACCTGCAATCGGTTCTTGTTGTACCCAGATCAAGAAAAATGTACTGTTTCTATGGTTTTGCTCGCAGCCAATCACTGCAAGCGTTCTTCGATTCAATGCGCCATGTGATTGGCCCACCACCGCAACAACAATAGTTTGTAATAATAATAATAATCATAGATTTTATTTGTAAAAAGCACTTTACATTGGGTAAACAACCTCAAAGTGCTACAGTGTACTAAAAAATAAAAAATAAAAAAATAAAATAAATAAAAATAAAAACTAGAACAGCCAAATAGCTAGAACTAGTATGCATATATCTAAAAAAAAATATGATTTTTTTTTAAAAATAAGGGTTTTTAAGCCTTTTTTAAAAGCATCCACAGTCTGTGGTACCATCAGGTGGTCAGGAGAGCGTTCCACAGACTGGGAGCGGCGGAGCAGAAAGCCCGGTCTCCCATTGTTTGTAGCTTTGTCCTCTGAGGTTGGAGGAGCGGAGGTGTTGAGTGGAGGATTTGGGGGTGAGTAGTTCTTTGAGAATTGGTGTGATATGGTCATATTTCTGCACTCTGGCGGTAAAGAGGGTTGAAGCAGTGCAGAATTGGCAGAATTGGCTGGTCATCATTCCGAGATGCCGGCAGAAAAACGATCCAAGGTATGGTTGTACTAAGTTAAAGTTAAATTAAAGTACCAATGATTGTCACACACACACTAGGTGTGGTGAAATGTGTCCTCTGCATTTGACCCATCCCCTTGTTCACCCCCTGGGAGGTGAGGGGAGCAGTGGGCAGCAGCAGCGGCTGCGCCCGGGAATAATTTTTGGTGATTTAACCCCCAATTCCAACCCTTGATGCTGAGTGCCAAGCAGGGAGGTAATGGGTCCCATTTTATAGTCTTTGGTATGACTCGGCCGGGGTTTGAACTCACAACCTACCCGATCTCAGGGCGGACACTCTAACCACTAGGCCACTGAGTACATTGCGGCAAGATTATTTTGGGGAAAACGGGGAATACTAGCAATATGATTAAACACCTCATTAAGCACGGAGCAAACTGAAGGGTGGAGAACTGTACTGTGTTTAAACCAATGTTTTTCAACCACTGTGCCGCGGCACACTAATGTGCCGTGAGAAATTGTCTGGTGTGCCGTGGGAAATTATGCAACTTCACCTAATTGTCCAAAAAAAGTACAAAAAAAAAGTTTTGTTGTTGTTTTTTTTGTCATAAAGAAATACAATCATGTGTGCTTACGGACTGTATCCCTGCAGACTGTATTGGTTTATATTGATATATATTGTATATATTGTGTTTTTTATGTTGATTTCATTAAAAAAAAAAAAAAAAAAAGTTTTTATTTTTTTATTTTAAAAATTTTTTTTTAAATTTCTTGTGCGGCTGCGGCCCGGTACCAATTGGTCCACAGACCGGTACCGGGCCGCGGCCCGGTGGTTGGGGACCCCTGATCTAGTGGACACATTTAGAACAGCAGTTTCTTTCATTCAAAAATTTCGGCTCATTTCTTTACTTAGCAAACTCATCCCGCAGGCTGGATAAAACCTGTTCGCGGGCCTGATCCGGCCCTCGGGCCTTACGTTTGACACCCCTCTATTAGAGACTATTTGGCGAGCGCCGTTTTGTCCTACTAATTTTGGTGGTCCTTGAACCCACCGTAGTTTGTTTACATGTACAACTTTCCCCGACTTTCTAAGACGTGTTTTATGCCACCCCTTCTTTGTTTCATTTTGTCCACCAAACTTTTTAATGTTGTGCGTGAACGCACAAAGGTGAGCTTTGTTGATGTTATTGACTTGTGTGGAGTGCTAATCAGGCATATTTGGTCAGTGCATGACTGCAAGCTAATCAATACTAACATGCTATTTAGGCTAGCTGTATGTACATCATTATGCCTCATTTGTAGATATATTTGAGCTCATTTAATTTCCTTTAAGTCCTCTTAATTCAATGTATATTTAATGACACATTATCTGTATGTAATATTGGCTGCATTTCGGATAGTTGTTGTGCCATGTTGTTCCAGACCACAGCAAACGTTACCCAGCTTGCAAGGATTGAAATAGATCCATTAGAAGAAGACAGCCTGTCCTTTCCTTTAACTTGGACACACATCTATACCTTTGGTAATTCTAAGCCAGTAATTTCCAGGAGTTATCTCACCCTCTGAGAAGCCTCCATTTTACTAATGATTTCGAATGTTGTAAAAATGTGCCAAATAAATATTACATTTCAATATTTCTGTCAGCAAAGATTTGTGTCAGCCTGCGATACATAGTCATTTTGATAGTAGGCTAATATAGCTAATATAGACACTTACATGATGTATTGTCTTCATTATAACACTTTACATTTTTTGCAGCTCCAGAAATACTTTTTTTTGTATTTTTGGTCCAATATGGCTCTTTCAACATTTTTGGGTTGCCAACCCCTGACCTAGTTGCTCCAGCCGTGCACACTGACATCACCATCCGCACGTTCCTCACGTGAGTGTGCAAGCTGCTCCAGGATGGCTGTTCATTAAACATGTATGGATGTATATAGGTCGTGGTCCGTATACGTGTGGCCTTTACCGAGATTGTGTTGGACTTAATGAATCAAATTGAACCCTCCAAGACTCCAAATGTCACTGCTGTAGTGAACATGTAAACCAGGGGTGTCCAAACTTTTTACTTGGAAAGTTGGGGACCACATTTGGCTAAAATTAATTAAAGTAAAAATATCTATTTACACACACACAAAATGGCTGTGACGAGGATGGCAGAAGCAGGAATCAAACCAGGAACCCTCAAGTTGCTGACACAGCTACTGTGCCAACCGAGCAATGTCGCCCCTATATATATATATATATATATATATATATATATATATATATATATATATATATATATATATATATATATATATATATATATATATATATATGTATGTGTGGGAAAAAATCACAAGACTATTTCATCTCTACAGGCCTGTTTCATGAGGGGTTTCCTCATGAAACCCCTCATGAAACAGGCCTGTAGAGATGAAATAGTCTTGTGATTTTTTCCCACACATACATATTACGCTCTACCACGGTATCGAGCACTATTTTTTGGATAATCTAATTAAGACATATATATATATATATATATATATATATATATATATATATATATATATATATATATATATATATATATATATATATATATATATATATATATATATATATATATATATATATATATATATATATATATATATATATAGTACTTTGTTGATTCCTTCAGGAGAGTTTCCTCAGGAAAATTAAAATATATATATATATATATATATATATATATATATATATATATATATATATATATATATATATATATATATATGCTCCGAGAGGTAAAAGCAGTAGAAAATGGAAGGATGGACGTATATATATATATATATATATATATATATATATATATATATATATATATATATATATATATATATATATATATATATATATATATCCATCCATCCATATATATATATATATATTCTACCCCAATGGATGGGTAGAATATATATATATATATATATATATATATATATATATATATATATATATATATATATATATATATATATATATATATATATATATATATATATATATATATATATATATATATATATATATATATACATATGTGTGTGTGTGTGTGTATATGCCCCGATAGGGACAAGCAGTAGAAAATAGATAGATGGATGGATAGAAAATGGATAGATGGATGGATAGACTCGATACGTGTATATATTTGTATATACATGTATAGAGTCTATCCATCCATCCATCCATCCATGACCATGTGTGTTTATTTGCGCCATGAGTGGGAAAGGTTGTTTGGACTGAGTCACATAAGTAAAAATGCAGCCTCTACTGTCAGACTTCAAATGACAATTCATGGTCATTGACCTGATTATCACACATTATCCATAGGGTGGCAGCAGATTCGTAGCAATGAGACTGTCAGCTATTTAAAATGAAGCTGTTGGCACCAGATTACTTATTACTTATTGTCTGGACACCGCTGATGTAAACAATGTACATCGAAATTGACTCGAACAGCGTTAGACTCCATGCGAGTACAGAGTGTTTATGCCAGAAGTCTGCCTGCCTGAGCCCCAGGTGTGTGATCCATAAAGAGCAGCAGGTGCAGCCTCACTTCAAAAGCCCCTTGTGCAAAAGAGTCACCATGCTTAGTGAACTGCAGCTGTACATTACCTTTTTTGACTATCATTCACAATCCTTATGTAACACAAGAGCACATGTGCTTTTATTTTTTTATGCATTATAACTAGTAAATAAATGCTTGCAAAGGTCCGCTTACAATGGAGCCTATGAAGTCACTCTATTTTGCCTATAAAGCTCTAAAACATGTCCAAACACCTCCATTGATGTTTTATATACATGCTCTAAGTGTATATGTTATGTAGTAACAGGCACATTCATAATAACATTTAATATTTACGTGGCGCATTAAAGGCCTACTGAAATGACATTTTTTTATTGAAACGGGGATAGCAGATCCATTCTATGTGTCATACTTGATCATTTCGCGATATTGCCATATTTTTGTTGAAAGGATTTAGCAGAGAACATCGACGATAAAGTTTGCAACTTTTGGTCGCTGATAAAAAAAGCCTTGCCTGTACCGGAAGTAGCGTGACGTGGCAGGTTGAAAGGCTCCTCACATTTCCCCATTGTTTACACAAACAGCGAGAGCGATTCGGACCGAGAAAGCGACGATTACCCCATTAATTTGAGCGAGGATGAAAGATTCGTGGATGAGGAACGTGAGAGTGAAGGACTACAGTGCAGTGCAGGACGTATCTTTTTTCGCTCTGAACGTAACTTAGGTAAAAGGGCTCATTCTCCTTTTTCTATGGTGGATCACGGATTTGTATTTTAAACCACCTCGGATACTATATCCTCTTGAAAATGAGAGTCGAGAACGTGAAATGGACATTCACAGTGACTTTTATCTCCACAACAATACATCGGCGAAGCTCTTTAGCTACGGAGCTAACGTGATAGCATCGTGCCTAAATGCAGATAGAAACAAAAGAAATAAGCCCCTGACTGGAAGGATAGACAGAATATCAACAATACTACTATCAAGAGACACCGAACCAAACACTGGACCTGTAACCACACGGTTAATGCTGTGCCGCCTGTCGAAGCCTAGCAATGCTGTTGCTAACGACGCCATTGAAGCTAACTTAGCTACGGGACCTCGTCAGAGCTATGATAAAAAACATTAGCGCTCCACCTACGCCAGCCCTCATCTGCTCATCAACACCCGTGCTCACCTGCGTTCCAGCGATCGACGGAGCGACGAAGGACTTCACCCGATCATGGATGTGGTCGGCGGCTAGCGTCGGATAGTGCGTCTGCTATCCAAGTCAAAGTCCTCCTGGTTGTGTTGCTGCAGCCATCCGCTAATACACCGATCCCACCTACAGCTTTCTTCTTTGCAGTCTTCATTGTTCATTAAACAAATTGCAAAAGATTCACCAACACAGATGTCCAGAATACTGTGGAATTTTGCGAAGAAAACAGAGCTGTTTGTATTGTGATACAAAGTGTCCGAATACTTCCGCTTCAACCATTGACGTCACGCGCATACGTCATCATACATAGACGTTTTCAACCGGAAGTTTAGCGGGAAATTTAAAATTGCACTTTATAAGTCAACCCGGCCGTATTGGCATGTGTTGCAATGTTAAGATTTCATCATTGATATATAAACTATCAGACTGCGTGGTCGGTAGTAGTGGGTTTCAGTAGGCCTTTAATTTCACAAATGCATCTCGTTTGCTTTTTTTCTTCAACAATATCACTGATTACTACTTACTGCAGACTTCATGAGAGACAGCAAACATAATCAAATAACTTACTGTACAATGTCTGCTCTCACTAGGATGCTGACTGATGGGATGTCGATATTATTCCCGTTTAGATGAAGAATGACTCCTAATTCTTGTGGAAACAAGCGTCTTTTCTTGTCTTTCTCACCATTTTCGGGTCTAAATTGGATGTCAATTTTGACCAATTTATAGGATTATGTCCTCTTCCTTCTAGCATCAAGGTGAGAGGCATCAACTATGATGTCGAACAGGGGTGTCCAAACTAAGGCCAGTCGGCGTCTTAAGTTTAAGACCTTAATGAGGAATCTGGCCCGAGGGGTGTTTTCAAATTATTTCAAATCTTGAACAATCTGGTTGTTGAGAAATTATCGCCATAATCTGTACAATGTGAGCAAGTCAAGTTAATGACCATGAATTTAGTTTGAAGTGACATCAGCACAGCATTGACTTATATGCTCCAATCCAAACAACCTTCACTAGTCATGGCCCAAATAAATTGCAACCAACACAAAAAATCTACACACATGGCCACACCTTACACAAACTGCTCACTGAACTTTGTTGATATTATACAAATCCCAAAACCAGTGAAGTTGGCACGTTGTGTACGTGGTAAATAAAAACTGAATACAATGATTTGCAAATCATTATCAACCTATATTCAATTGAATAGACTGCAAAGACAAAATATTTAACGTTCCAACTGCAAAATATTGTTATTTGTTGCAAATATTAGCTCATTCGGAATTTGATGCTTCCAACATGTTTCAAAAAAGCTGGCACAAGTGGCAAAAAGGACTGAGAAAGTTGAGGAATGCTCATCAAACACGTAACACAGGTGAACAGGCTAATTGGGAACAGGTAGGTGCCATGATTTGGTATAAAAGCAGCTTCTATGAAATGCTCAGTCATTCACAAACAAGGATGAGGCGAGGGTCACCACTTTGTGAACAAATGCGTGAGCAAATTGTCAAACAGTTTAAGAATAACATTTCTCAACGAGCCATTGCAAGGAATTTAGGGATTTCACCATCTACGGTCTGTAATATCATCAAAAGGAAATCACTGCACCTAACATTGATCAAAAAGCGACATCAGTGTGTAAAGGATATCACCACAAGGGCTCAGGAACACTTCAGAAAACCACTGTCAGTAACTACAGTTGGTCGCTAAGTCTGTAAGTGCAAGTTAAAACTCTACTATGCAAAGCGAAAACCATTTATCAACAACACCCAGAAACGCCGCCGGCATCGCTGGGCCCGAGCTAATCTAAGATGGACTGATACAAAGTGTAAAAGTGTTCTGTGGTCTGACAAGTCTATATTTCAAATTTTGTTTGGAAACTTTGGACGTTGTGGTTGCAATTATGGACTTGGAAATTTGTAAACAGGATGTGACGTCGGGGGCCCGCCTCTTCAAAATTACATGCACAGGAAGTGAGTCACCGAGACATAATTGGCTCAATATAAACATTCGTAGACCCACAAAAAAACTCAAATACAGGCGTCGTGAATTGAAGTTTCACTTTGTTTGAATTATAATTTTGGTATCATACATACATTGGTATTTTGTGTTATTTGTTCCAACTTTTTCTCATATGTTCTCGGAGGGAGAGACTGGACGAGTTACAAAAAGGAACAGTTGCACTGCAAATTATTTGCCACTTTTTCTAGAAATGTTCCTGGTTTTAAGAGCTATTTACTTATTTGTAGTCTTTGACTTTACAACATAATCTTAGCATAGTTTAGCATAAATAATAATGTTTTGTCTATTCTGGGAAAATAACAATTATAATAAATAATAATAATTTTTCGGACTATAAGGCGCACTTAAAATCCTTTCATCTTCTCAAAACTCGACAGTGCGCCTTATAACCCGTCGCGCCTAATATACGGAATCATTTTGGTTGTGCTTACCGACCCGGAAGCTATTTGTGAGTTCAAACCCCGGCCGAGTCATACCAAAGACTATAAAAATGGGATCTATTGCCTCCCTGCTTGGCACTCAGCATCAAGGGTTGGAATTGGGGGTCAAATAACCAAAAATGATTCCTGGGCGCGGCCACAGCTGATGCTCACTGCTCCCCTCACCTCCCAGGGGGTGAACAAGGGTGATGGGTCAAATGCAGAGAATAATTTCACCACACTTAGTGTGTGTGTGACAATCATTGGTACTTCAACTTTAACTTTATTTTATTTGGTACATGGTGTAATGATATGTGTGAACAGTAGTGACAGTCACACATACGTGTAGACTGCAATATGACTCAAGTAAACAACACCAACATTTTATATGTTCCATTGAAAATATAGAACATTACACACGGCGCTCAAAAATCTGTCAAAATGTTTTAGTACGACTTTGGTAAGCTATGAAGCCACACCGCTTGATGGATTGTACTGCGCTTCAACATACGAGTATTATTATGATGTGTGTATAGGGTGAGACATATCATCTGGCGTTTTGTTTCACAATATTATGTTTCCCTCGTACACACATGTAAGAGGGATGTGTGCTATGGCAGTGGTCCCCAACCTTTTTGTAACTGCGGACCGGTCAACGCTTGAAATTTTTTCCCACGGACCGGGGCGGGGGTATGGTATTTTTTTATTTTATTTTTTTTATTTTATTTTTTATTTTTTGGTTAATAAAAATATACAATCATGTGTGCTTACGGACTGTATCCCTGCAGACTGTAGTGATATATATTGATATATAATGTAGGAACCAGAAATATTAATAACAGAAAGAAACAACCCTTTTGTGTGAAAGAGTGTGAATGAGTGTAAATGGGGGAGGGAGGTTTTTTGGGTTGGTGCACTAATTGTAAGTGCATCTTGTGTTTTTTATGTTGATTTAATAAAAATTAAAAAAATAAATAAATGAATGTTTTTATTTTTATTTTTATTTTTTTTATCGATCCATGGACCGGTACCACTGTGCTATGGCTATGAGTTGTTTCTTTCCCTTGGCCTCAGTCTGGACCCCCTCTCCAGGGGCCCAGGCTTAGACCGATTTTTTTTCTCTCACCCTCCAACCCCCCCATTGTTTACCTGTATCTCACCGTTTTTTGTAAGGGGCGCCGGAAGTTGGCAGACCCGTCAGCGATCCTGTTCTGTCTCCCTGTAATATTTGTCTGATCTTGAATGGGATTGTGCTGAAAATTGTAATTTCCCCTCGGGGATTAATAAAGTATTTCTGATTCTGATTCTGATTCTGAAAAGCAACGTTTCTTACCTTCTGGTACCTGCTGATCTGTATATATATTTTTTATAATATCCACAAAGTTTAGTGAGCAGGTTTATGTGGTTATGTGTGACCATGTGTGTTGGCCTTTTGTGTTGGTTGCATTTTTTTTCCCACCATGACAAGGGAAGGTTTATTTGAATTGGGTCATATAAGTAAATGTGGTGCAGAAATGTTCCACATTTCAAATTATTTTGCAAATTTCCCACAGGCCAAACTCATGATGTCTCGCGGGTACAACTGAAGGCGTAGGCAGGCCGTAGTTTGGACACCCCTGACTAAGAGGTTTGAATATAGGGGCATTCCTGCCATAAATAGGCCACTCTCTTGTATGTACACAGAAGTGAAAAGACAAAAAAAGTAATCCGTAGTGACATTTAGCTCTTGGCTGCACCTTGCTCCAATCCAAAATGAGCATATGCCGCCGCCGAGCAGATGACGGGAGATGAAATGGGACAGGGTGGTCTCAGGCAGCACTTGTTGTTCTCCTCACACAGTCGGAGTCTATTCTTGGTTCTCTGTGTAGGTGTTGAAGTGCTGAATCCCAGTCAGCGTGATAGAGGAGCTGTAGAGGAGGGCCTAGGGGGTGCAGATGTGCAGATGACAGCCCCGCTCAGAGAAAGTAACAATGAGTCTCACTCACAGGCACTGACAGAAGGTTGGGTATGTGTCATGTGACGTGTGTGTGTGTGTGTGTGATCCATTGACTATACATGCTCCACACCTACGGTGTAGCTCGTGTGATCTAATGAGGACATCTAGTGACAGAACCTGGTAGTGTCATACCACGTGACAGAGGACGGTCTCTCCAGACACAACAGACTTAGACTTAGACTTCATTTTTATTGTCATTCAAATTTGAACTTTGCAGTACAGATAAGAAGAACATTTCGTTGCATTAGCTCATGGTAGTGCAGGATAAAAAAAGCAATAAGGTGCAGATATAAATAAATAGATTACTGTACAGATAGATATATTGCACTTTTGCATATGCATCCACGTTTATGGATGGATGTTGTATTGTCTTTATATTCCAGTGAGTTAATCCATTTTTGGGGGGAATTGAGGGGATAATTATGATGCGTTCAAGAGTCTTACAGACTGAGGGAAGAAGCTGTTACAGAACCTGGAGGTTCTGCTTCGGAGGCTCTTTCTAGAGTCCAGCAGTGAAAACAGTCCTTGGTGGGGGTGGGGGTGGGAGGAGTCTCCGCAGATTTTCTGAGCCCTGGTCAGGCAGCGGCTTTTTGCGATCTCCTGGACATTTGGTACACCTGCACATTCCAATACAAGTCAACAAAACACTTACATAAAAATACTAGTTACCGAAAGAAAGACAAAATTATAATATTTTTTTTAAATACGATCATGTGTTTCTCGTTATTTGATTAAGTGATATAACACGTGTTGCTATGGATATACTGTATTTCATATGTTCTTATGTATTTTTATATATATTTCTTAGGGTCTTCAATTTATTTATGTTATTTAGTTTTTTTAATTTATTGCTATTATTAATAATATTATTCTCACTATTTTATGTTATTTAATTATTTATCAATGTTGAAAATATATTTTTCTTATATTATTAAAATATTGTTATTCTCCAGAAAAAAAAAATATAATTTTAATCATAATTTGAATGTTTTATGCCTGTGGTTCTCAAACTTTTTTCACCAAGTACCACCTCGGAAAAAACTTGGCTCTCCAAGTACTACCATCAGTAAAATACAGTACCGTAGTAGGCCTAAGTATGCTTTAAAAAACAAGGCATAGATTTTATTTAACAAGAATATATATATATTTTTTGGCCACTTTAACATTACACAGTTTGTGTTATGATCCGTTGCCCGGATCATAGTTTATTTACATTTTTGATTCACTTGTTGTTTAAGTTCTGTTTTCAGCACCCCCGTTTTGTGTTCTTGGTTGTCATGGGTGCTGATTATTTTCACCTAACTCTGATTAGTTCCCGGGCACTAATCAGAGAGCTATTTATTCCATCCTATCGCCTCACTCGGTCTGGTGCTTTTATTTGCTTACGTCGTTTTCCCTTTGTTAATAAAACCGATGTTTGCACAAAGAGCGATCACATGCTCGAGCAACAGTACACATTAGTAAATCATCCACCTTTCCGCCTTCATTCTGAGCTAAGCTTTGCTTTATGCTTTTCTTGTTAGTGCTTTGTTTGTTTGTTCCTGCCTGATTTATAAGAATAAATCACTGTCCTACCTGCATTTGCCTCCGGAGTTCCTGCTGCAATCTTGGAAGAACAATCCGCGCATCACCATGCGACCACGACGTTACAGTTTGAAAAGTAACAATTTGTTTCACTATAGGAAAATAAAACACTGTACTTTAATCAAGTGATTCTTTTGGCGTACCACTAGATGGAGCCCGCGTACCACTAGTGGCACATGTACCACAGTTTTTAGAATATCTGCTCTATGCAGTGTGTGGTGAATGATGATGCAAACACATTTTTTTTTTTTACATATTTAGAATTTTATTTTGAAGGATCAAGAGTCTACGGGGCCAGATGTGTGGCAATGTCCAAACGCTCCAAATATGGAAATCATCCAAAACGAAAATCACACAGACAAAATGCTGCAAGTTAAAAATGCTGCAGTCATGTAAACACGGTGTGAGCAAAACATAATTAGACCATTTCATTCTAGCAAATTTATCTCGCTCATGTCTTTAAAGATAGATATCTGTTGGGTCTGGCGCCCCCACTCCTGTTCTGTTTTGTCAACTTGCATTTCTCTCATGCAGTTGTTTGGGGGGTTTGTGTGTGTTGTTTTAGGCATTTGCACATGTTAATTCATCATTTGTTTCTCATTCTCAAGAATATGTGATGACAGCATTTCTATGTTGCAGCATTTTAGACTTAGACTTAGACAAACTTTACTGATCCACAAGGGAAATTGTTCCACACAGTAGCTCAGTTACAAGGATGGAAAGGATAAGGATGGAAAGGATAATGCACACAAGAGCACAAAAAGAGGGCAAAAACAAAAGGTCTAAAGTAGACTGAAAATGTACCATAGTAGCAATAAAAAAATATAACATATATGTAATATTTACATATTATATATACAGTATATAAAATATACTGATATATTATATTATTATATGATATTATATTTTTATATAATATATACAGTGTATAACAAATCCCAATTACCATGTACAATATTACAGTATATGTAACAGCTGCAGCAAAAAAAAAAAGGGCAGCATAAAATAGAGAGTATATCCAGCAGAAAATAGACATTATAAACAAAGAGAGGTAGCTAACATAGAAGCGGTCAGGTAATAAACAAACATATATTGCTCTAAGGTGAGTGATACTTTTGGCAATATAGTGTATATGCATTGCACACAGAAAAAAATCTATGTTTAACAACATTGTCAGCAAATATATTTGTGTCCCTTTATTATCAAACAGGATTATTACAATTTAACAGCCAAATATTCATCACTTTTGGATCTTAAGTAACAACACAACAACTTTGTGGGGGGAGATGTGGCCAGCGCTGTCTGCAGGAGCAAAGGTCACCGCCTCTGTCTATGGCGCTGAGGACAGAGCACCATCAGACGGGGGCGTGGCAGTGCTGACGGCGAGACACAGCTGGCAGGTGATTAGATTTCACAGGTGGTACGTGTTAATCTAATCATCTGTTGTCTTTAACAGTAAGCGGCCGGGAGCAGGAGGGGAGAGAGGATACGGACGTGACAGAAAAGTCACGTTCTGCGAGAGAAAATTTTTGTTAAAAACATATGATCATTAAAACCCTGTTAAAACCTGCACGCTTGGATCCTGTGCCGTGTCTGACAGTGTGACTGCGAGGACGCAACTTCCACAAACTTCTTTGTTGAAAGTGGCTTAGAATTTGACTTAGGCAAACTTTATTAATCCACAAGGGAAATTGTTACACACAGTAACTCAGTTTCAAAGGGTAAGGATGGAAAGGATAATGCAGGTATTAAGTAGACTAAAAATGTACCATAGTAGCAATATAACATATGTAATATTTACATATTATATATACAGCATATGATACTGATAAATATCATATTATATTTGTATATAATATATACAATATACAACAAATCCCAATTACCATGTACAATATTACAGTATATGTAACAGCTGCAGCAACAAAAAAAAAGGCAGCATAAAATGGAGAGTAGATCCAGCAGAAAATATACATTATAAACAAAGAGAGGTAGCTAACATAGAAGCGGTCAGGTATTAAACAGATATCATCTATTACTGTATGGCGAGTGATTACACAGCTGGATGGAGTGCGGAATGAAGGAGTTCTTGAATCGAACAATGTGGGAACGACGCTGAAGGAGCCTGTTGTAGTATGAGCTCCGCTATCCCTCAATTGTCTGGTGGAGTGGGTGGGCAGGATTGTCCATGATGGCGAGCAGTTTGTCCAGTGTCCTCCGCTCCCTCACTGACACAAACGCCTCCAACTGCTTGCCAATAGTTTGGCCGGCTTTCCGGATCAGTTTATCAATCTGGTTTAAGTCCCTTTTGCTGGTGCTGCTCCCCCAGCAAACCACTGCAAAGTACAGGGCACTGGCCACAACAGACTGAAAAAAGATCTCCAACAGCTTGCTGCACACATTAAAGACCTAAGCTTCCTCAGGAAAAAGAGTCTGCTCATGCCCTTCTTGCATACAGCTTTGCTGTTGTCCTTCCAGTCCAGTCTGCTGTTCAAGTGGACTCCCAGGTACTTGTACTGCCCCGCTACTGCCACCTCTCGGCCCTGGATTTTCCAATTGTATTTGTTTGGCACGCAGATGTTTTAGTTGACATTTCATCTCAATTGTTTACTGTATGTTACAGGTATTAGGAGTCAGGGGCATAGCACCAAATTCTGAGGCCCCTTACACAAGACTCCCGAAAGACCAACCAATCCCACCCTAAACTCAACTTCACTGTCTCATACATACAAACTTGATATGTTTACACGCACTAAAAAAACTAATTAATGCAGGATTTGGTTGTAAATGTACTTACTTTCTTACTTCATCCTCTTCGTCCCTGACGGGACATAAGGCTTCGACGATCTGCCTCCTCTGGACCTGTCTTGAGCAACATGCTGTGCCTCGCCCCAGGTTAGGTTCATCTCCTTCAGCTCGGCTGTCACCGTACGCCGCCACGTGTTCTTGGGCCGGCCTTGCTTCCTTTTCCCAGGTGGAGTCCAACGTAGTGCGATCTTGGGGATGCGGTCTTGGTCCATCTTCAGAACATGCCCAAGCCATTGGAATCGGCGGCATTTGATCTCTAGCACCACACTGTTGCCCTTGGTCTTCTTGTATAGATGTGCCTTGGATATTTTCTCGGGCCAGAAGATTCGACAGAGTTTCCTGAAGCATCCATTGTGGAAGGGTTCGACTTTTTTCATGTTACTCGCCAGCACTCCGAGCCGTACAACAATACAGTGTCATGATCCGTGGTCCGGATCATGTTTTGTTTAGTTATGCTGTTAGTTTTGGACTTCCTTAGTTCCTGGTTTCACTTCCTTGTTTGAGTTTGTTTTGTTTCCATGGTTACCCATTAGTTTCACCTGTTCCACGCAAGCTGCGACCCCCACTTGACAGATCTGTCAAGTGGGGGTCGCAGCTTGCTGCGGGGTTGTTCTTCCAACGCAAAAACGGCTCCGGACGACAGCGTGAAGGTAGGCTTGGATTTATTTAACATAAATCACTCATTGGTCAGAAAGAGCCGTGAACCGGTGTGACATAAAGACAATGCAGGCAGAACGAGTGATGAACAAAGGTAGGCTTAAATAACAGTGACATGATTGGTGACAGGTGTGTGTGAGTCCAAACGTGGAACAGGATCATGACATACAGATTATACATGTCACACCGTGGTGAGGGAAGTCCTGTTTTGGGGTTGTCTGGCACATTTCCTGTTTTACTTTGAAAATTCTAATCCTCCTCTCGTTTCAGGCCACTTGCCCTTCCTCCTGTGTCACTGGTCTGATGTCTCTCCTGATTGCCTGATTGTGCCCACCTGTGTCACCCTCCCTCATGTGTATATAGTCCTCGTCTTCCCCTGTCTTGTTGCCAGAGTATATCGTCTCGCTACGTACCTCCAGCCTTGTCCACAGCCTTGTTCACAGCCATCAACCAAGTTTGATAAGTATTGTCTCGCTTTGTTTATTGATTCCTTTGTTCCCTCTGAGAGAGTGATTTTCTTTTGCTAAGTTTTTGGTCAAGTCTTTTTGTATCAATTTTCATAGTGCCTTGTCTTCCTTTTTTTTCCCTCCTTCTGGAGCGCTTTTAGTTTTCAGGCCTCTCAAATACTTTATACATACTTTCTGTTTATAGCGTCTCAACCTTTTAGCATGAGATAATTTCCTTTTTGTAGATCATTATAGATTGTTGGTTTTTTTTGTGTATTCGACTCATATAACTTTTTGGCTATTGCCTGTTCCTCCATATGGAGTGATTTTCTGTTTATTGCCTTATGTCCTATGCTAATACCCTATAGGTGCTTGAATATATCTTAGATAGATTTTGTAGCCACTTTCTTTAATCACTCTGTCCTAGAGATAGCAAGGAATTGTTTAAATAAAGGTCTGAGTCAATTGTCACTCCTCTGCATCTGAGTCCTCATTTACGCCAAGACTTAACAGTATACTCTGGCCAGTATGGACTCAGCAGAGGCTAAACAACTGACGGAAATCCTGCACACCCAGGAATCACGGCTCGCCCGACAGGAGGAGTTTCAGACGGCGATGGCAGCAAACATGGGTCACCTGTCCTCCCAGCTACAAGGACTACTTGAGCAGTTTGCTCGACCGATTCCGGCGTCCCAGCCCCCCACGCCACCCGCTGCTCCCACCCTGTCTTCACCTCCTTCCGGAGCCGGATGCAAGCTGGCTCCTCCGGCGCCATACGCTGGCGCTCCCGGTTTGTGCAAGACCTTTTTGATTGACTGTGCTATTCATTATGAACTGATGCCCCATGCATTTCCCACTGACCGCTCCAAGATTGCTTTCATGATTTCCCATCTTACGGATAGAGCCAAAGCGTGGGCTTCGGCCGAATGGGGGCGGAACTCGTCACTCTGCCACTCATTTAAAGACTTTCAAGCTGCTCTAACAAGAACTTTTGACCCGGTGTCCTCCAGCAGAGAAAAGGCACAAGAGCTAAGCAGTATAAAGCAGGGCAGCGGCTCCGTGTGCGACTACGCCATCCGCTTCCGCACGCTGGCAGCTGAAAGTGGGTGGGACGACATGGCGCTCTATGATGTTTTTCTTAAGGGGCTCGGAGCTTCCATACAGGACCTCCTCATTCCCCTGGACCTACCCGATAACCTAGATGCCCTCATCGCGCTCGCTATCAGGACAACAGACTAGCCCAGCTCAAACGACAGCGAGGAGGAGGATCGGAAGCTGCAGGGAGAACCACCCGTCCTTTCGCACCTAGCTGGTCGACGACTCGGCGCCCACCTCCGGAGCTACTTCCTCACCTACGCACAAATCAGGAGGAGGAACCCATGCAGCTGGGGAGAGCCCGACTGACCCCAGAGGAGCGACGCAAGCGGCTGATGGAGGGAAGATGTTTCTACTGTGGAGAGGGTGGCCATCTTGTCGTTTCGTGTCCAACCAAGGGACCCCAGGCGGTGAGTCACATTCCGGCTGTTCCTCAGATGCCACGTATTCTTACCAAGATCACGATAACTCATCACACGACCACAATTCTAGAGGCGCTAATAGACTCTGGGGCAGATGAGAGTCTGATGGACTGGGGTTTAGCTAGGAGACTAGGACTCAAGTCAGAACCACTAGCTAAACCCATTAGGGCCAGTTCTCTAAATGGTAAGGAGCTTTTCACCATCACACACATCAGTGAACCTTTCCAAATGAACATAGACGGCCATCAGGAACAAATTTGTCCATACCTGATTATTTCTCCCTCTCATTCGCTAATTTTGGGGTATCCATGGCTGTACCAGCATAACCCTCGTGTTGACTGGAAAACAGGGAAGATCAGTGTATGGGGAAGGGAATGTACCCAGAAATGTAGTTTTTCTACTGTCCAAAAGAAAAATGTCAAGGAAATTAATCTTTTTTCTGCCAATCCTGCCACAGACTCAGAATTTCCGGACCTGAATTCTGTTCCCTCCTGTTACCACCACCTACGACAAGTTTTCAGCAAAACTAAGGCTCTGTCACTTCCACCCCACCGTTCCTACGACTGTGCCATTGAGTTACTGCCCGGGGCCACTATTCCCAAGGGGCGCCTGTACTCTGTTTCTGGTCCAGAAAGGGCAGCCATGAATGAATACATCTCTGCATCACTGAAAGCTGGCTTGATCCGCCCGTCATCATCGCCAGCAGGAGCAGGGTTCTTCTTTGTGAAGAAGAAAGACGGGTCGTTAAGACCCTGCATTGATTACAGCCCACTCAATGACATTACTATTAAGAACCGTTACCCTCTTCCCCTCATGTCCTCTGTCTTCGACCAACTCCAACAGGCCAAAATATTCACCAAACTGGATCTACGCAACGCTTACCATCTGGTCCGAATTAAAGAGGGAGACGAGTGGAAGACTGGATTCAACACACCCAGCGGCCACTATGAATACAGGGTCATGCCCTTCGGACTCACCAATGCCCCCGCCGTGTTCCAAGCTATGATCAATGAAGTTCTAAGAGACTTCCTGGACCATTTTGTGTACGTCTACCTGGACGATATATTGATTTATTCTCCTGACAGTGACACTCACCAAGTCCACGTAACCCAGGTTTTAAAGAGACTTTTGGACAATGACTTGTATGTTAAAGCTGAAAAGAGTGTTTTTCATGCCGACACTGTCTCCTTCCTGGGCTTCATTGTAGCTCCTGGAAGAGTGCAGATGGATCCGGCTAAAGTTAGCGCTGTGGCCGATTGGCCTACACCTGACAACCGCAAGAAGGTTCAGCAATTCTTGGGTTTTGCTAACTTTTACAGGCGGTTTGTCAGAAGCTTCAGCGCAATAGCTGCTCCTCTCCATGCTCTTACCTCTCCCCAGGTGCGGTTCCACTGGTCTCCGGAAGCAGAGAGGGCCTTCCAGACACTCAAACTCCGCTTCACCTCAGCGCCCATCCTCACCATTCCGGACCCGCAGCGCCAGTTCGTCGTGGAGGTGGACGCTTCTAATGAAGGAGTGGGAGCGGTCCTGTCTCAACGTTCTCAACAGGACGGCAAGATGCATCCATGTGCCTTTCTGTCGTGGCGGCTGTCCAAAGCTGAAAAAAACTATGATGTCGGCAATCGTGAGTTGCTGGCGGTGAAGCTCGCCTTGGAGGAATGGAGGCATTGGCTCGAGGGGGCCGAACACCCGTTCATCGTCTGAACAGATCACAAGAACCTGGAATACATAAAGAAGGCTAAGAGACTCAACTCTCGCCAGGCCAGGTGGGCGCTTTTTTTTAATCGCTTTTCCTTCTCGCTCTCCTACAGGCCGGGGTCCCGCAACGTCAAGCCAGACGCCTTGTCACGATTATTCGACCCCGACCTTGAGGCCAAGCAACCTGAGACTATCCTTCCACTGAACTGTGTGGTAGGAGCGGTAACTTGGCCAATAGAAACAGAGGTAAAGCAAGCTAACGGTGTGGCCCCGCCACCTAGGGGATGTCCTGTTAATCGATTGTTTGTCCCCACTGAGCTGCGTCCCCGGGTGATTCATTGGGCTCACACCTCGCTGCTTTCGTGCCATCCGGGAGTTAAAAGAACCATGTTTGTGATCTCCCGGCGGTTGTGGTGGCCAGCCATGGAGACGGAGGTCCGGGAGTACGTAGAGGCCTGTTCGGTCTGTGCCAGGAACAAAATGTCTTCCAGGTCTCGCATGGGACTTCTCCAGCCGCTCCCCATTCCCTCCAGACCGTGGTCAGACATCTCGATGGACTTCGTTACAGGCCTCCCGGTCTCACAAGGTAACACCACCGTCCTCACCGTGGTCGACAGATTCTCCAAAATGGTCAGATTCATTGCTATGCCTAAATTACCATCCGCCAAAGAGACGGCAGAGACTATGATGACTAATGTATTCCGAGTTCATGGATTTCCCAAAGACATTGTTTCAGACCGGGGACCACAGTTTGTATCACGGTTCTGGGGGGAGTTCTGCCGACTCATTGGAGCCAAGGCCAGCCTGACATCAGGATATCATCCAGAAGCCAACGGCCAGACCGAACGACTTAACCAGCAGCTGGAAACCGGCCTCCGGTGCTTGGTCTGCCAGAACCCCTCCACATGGAGCAAACACCTGGTCTGGGTAGAGTATGCGCACAATTCGCTGCCTACATCAGCCACCGGCCTCTCTCCCTTTCATTGTGCCTTAGGGTACCAGCCCCCTCTCTTCCCAGAGAATGAGTCAGAAGTGTCGGTCCCCTCAGCCCATGCCATGGTCCGACGTTGTCGCCGCATTTGGGCAGCCGCCCGTCAAGTATTGACCAGACAACAAGATCGGATGAAGAGAGCGGCAGACCGCAAGAGACGACCTGCGCCTGCATACGAACCCGGTCAGAGAGTCTGGCTTTCAGCCAAGAACTTACATCTCAAGGTCACATCAAGGAAACTGGCACCACGCTTTGTAGGTCCATTCCCAATTACCAAGCTCGTCGGACCTGCAGCGGTTCGGCTTCGTCTGCCTCGATCCCTCCGCGTCCATCCCACCTTCCACGTCAGTCAGGTCAAACCAGCCAAAGAAAGCACCATGGTCCCAGCCACCACATCCCCTCCACCACCCGAAGTAATTGAAGGTGGACCAGTATACAAAGTTAAACGCTTGTTGGCAGTGCGCAACCGGGGTCAGGGCAGACAATTCCTGGTGGATTGGGAAGGATACGGACCTGAAGAGAGACAGTGGGTTCCTTCCCGCCACATTGTCGACCCCACTCTCATCAGGGACTTCTACAGAGACCACCCCGAACAGTCTGGGCCGTCCGGAGTCGGCCATAGAAGGGGGGGTACTGTCACACCGTGGTGAGGGAAGTCCTGTTTTGGGGTTGTCTGGCACATTTCCTGTTTTACTTTGAAAATTCTAATCCTCCTCTCGTTTCAGGCCACTTGCCCTTCCTCCTGTGTCACTGGTCTGATGTCTCTCCTGATTGCCTGATTGTGCCCACCTGTGTCACCCTCCCTCATGTGTATATAGTCCTCGTCTTCCCCTGTCTTGTTGCCAGAGTATATCGTCTCGCTACGTACCTCCAGCCTTGTCCACAGCCTTGTTCACAGCCATCAACCAAGTTTGATAAGTAGTGTCTCGCTTTGTTTATTGATTCCTTTGTTCCCTCTGAGAGAGTGATTTTCTTTTGCTAAGTTTTTGGTCAAGTCTTTTTGTATCAATTTTCATAGTGCCTTGTCTTCCTTTTTTTTCCCTCCTTCTGGAGCGCTTTTAGTTTTCAGGCCTCTCAAATACTTTATACATACTTTCTGTTTATAGCGTCTCAACCTTTTAGCATGAGATAATTTCCTTTTTGTAGATCATTATAGATTGTTGGTTTTTTTTGTGTATTCGACTCATATAACTTTTTGGCTATTGCCTGTTCCTCCATATGGAGTGACTTTCTGTTTATTGCCTTATGTCCTATGCTAATACCCTATAGGTGCTTGAATATATCTTAGATAGATTTTGTAGCCACTTTCTTTAATCACTCTGTCCTAGAGATAGCAAGGAATTGTTTAAATAAAGGTCTGAGTCAATTGTCACTCCTCTGCATCTGAGTCCTCATTTACGCCAAGACTTAACAATACATTACTGTTGTAAAGTCAGACCTTTGTTCTTAAGCTATATTGCTTGGACTTCCAGATGGTGTGTAGCCTAGCAAAGCACCCTGTGCCTTTCCGAGTCTTGCTCTAATGTCCTTTTGTGCAGCGTTGTCCTTACTGACGAGACTTTCCAGATAGGTAAAGTTCTCAACATAGTCGAGAGTGTGTCCATTCACTGTGATTGGTACATCTGGAGTGGCATTAATGCACATCACTTGTGTTTTGGACACATTTATGTTCAGCCCTACCTGTTAGGCGAATTTGTTCAGTCTGTCAGTTTTCTCCTGCAGATGGATGTGCTTTGGTGCAAGGACAGCAACATCATCAACAAAATCTAGGTCTTCAAGTTGGGAGAACAAAGTCCACTGGATACCCCTGGGTCTGTCAGTTGTATTCCGCATGACCCAGTCTATGGCAATCAGGAAGAGAATGGGCGGAATAGTACACCCTTGCCGCACACCAGACTCCACAGTGAACCATGTAGACGGCTCACCATTAACAATGACGCTGCATTCAAAGTGACGGTAGAACATCCCTATGAGAGTGACCAGTTTTGGAGGAACTCCATAGGCCCCAACAATCTTCCATAGGGTGTCACGATGTAGGCTGTCAAAGGCTTTGCGAAAGTCGATGAAGTTGATGTGCAGAGGAGTGTTCCATTCTACACACTGCTCGATAATGTTCCTCAGAGCGAAGATCTGATCTATGCAGCCCCTTCCTCTCCCGAACCCTGCTTGTTCCTGCCGTAGCTTCTGATCAATAGTGGAACCGATTCTGCCGAGTAAAATCCTGCAGAAGACCTTAGATGGTACTGATAGCAGCGTGATGCCCCTCCAGTTGTCCAATTTTGGAGGTTTCCTTTCTTGGGGAGTTTGACAATCAGGCCTTTGTCCCAGTCTTGAGGTATTACTTCCTTCTCCCAGATGTCTTTAAAGAGATCAGTAAGCACATTGACAGAGGCGCCTCAGTGCTCTCGCCAAACCTGCGAACGAAGACTCAGACACCCAAGGCAAGTGGGAGAACATCAAAAAGTCTTACGTAGGGGCAGCCACCAAAGTCTTGGGCTATAGAAAGAGAGGGAACAAAGAATGGTTAACACCTGGTTGGAAATGTAATGTCATGTAAAACTCTTAATTAGGGTTTTGTCTTTTGGGGTCACATAGCTAGGACATAGATCCCCTCCCTGAATAATTTGATTTGGCTTTTTTTTACAAAAAAGTCCCAAAAAATATATCTAAAATGGCCAGAATATACATTTAAATAAATAATTGTATACCTTGTCATTATTTACCTAAATTATTTTAAATTCGACCCTAATCTGCCCAATTCCAATGCATTACATAAGAACCAAAACACATTAGATTGCTAAAATTAAAGTGAATAAGCAGTCTGGAGCTGCAGGGTAACACGAATCATAATAATACATCATTATATTATTAAGTATTATAATGATTATATCATTTTCTGCCCGTTACACCTCCCGCTGTCTTTAAAAACTAGTGACACCTCTCTTTCTATCTTAACTCAAGGGTCATTGAATGCACCACAGTTACAGTATGCCACAGATAGATTTATTTTAATTGTACCGTATACTTGCAACCTTATTATTGAACATTCACAGCAACATTTAATTTATTTCAGCATTTATGTTGTTGTTTTTCTGACTGACCTTTACAGACAGAAACAACAATATTCAAACTTTACAAAAGCCTATAGGGGTACCCAAAATCCCTATTTACCCCT
>NC_084744.1:49070370-49085370 GCF_033978785.1 Entelurus aequoreus
GAAACAAAAATTGAGCTGTTTGGCCACAATACCCAGCAATATGTATGGAGGAGAAAAGGTGAGGCCTTTAATCCCAGGAACACCAGGCCTACCGTCAAGCATGGTGGTGGTAGTATTATGCTCTGGGCCCGTTTTGCTGCCAATGGAACTGGTGCTTTACAGAGAGTAAATGGGACAATGAAAAAGGAGGATTACCTCCAAGTTCTTCAGGACAACCTAAAATCATCAGCCCGGAGGTTGGGTCTTGGGCGCAGTTGGGTGTTCCAACGGGACAATGACCCCAAACACATGTCAAAAGTGGTAAAGGAATGGCTAAATCAGGCTAGAATGAAGGTTTTTAAAACTGGGTATAACACATGGCACACTGACAAAGCTTAACCTCTAGTTACTATAACAATCTACAAGGTTAATGTAGCTGGTTTCTCTTTCTTCCCCTCCATTTATCTGCTTTCTTTTGTATTTCAAGTTATCATTACATATATGTATTGTTGCATTTGAACAATTGTATTGTTGATAATAGAGGTAAATAATTGTTATTATTCATTATCAATAGTGCTATTTCTATTGGTATTTGTATTGCTCCATTTGTAGTGTAATAATGCTCTGTGGGGGGGTGGACTGCGGACCTGCAGCCAGGACCGGCTTAGAGATCAGCGACAGGTGCGTAGATGACCCACCTGGGAGTGTTTATCTAATCACCTGTCGCACTGTTAAAGGCAGCAGCCAGGAAGGAGGGGGCAGTTGGAGCACGAGCGAGAGCAAGAACTAACGGCTGAAAAGCGCCAATACCACCAATAGAATCATGAACGCTGCTGTCATGTCCGTGATTGGTGGTCCAAAGAACCCGGAAGCACAAGACGTCCACATGCTCATTGTCATTTCTGTATTATTAATTATTTCACTAACTGCTTCTTGGCTATCACTTTTACTATCATATTTTTTCATATTGTATTTGCTGATGTTGTTCTATTGTTGTTGTTGTTGTTGTTGTCTCACTGTCTTATCCCCCTATTGTCCTCACAATGTCCCCCTCTGTCTTCCTTTTTCTCTCTTGCTATCCCCTCCTGCTCCGGCCCGGCTGCACCAAATGAAAATATAAATACATTTAATAAAGTCAAATACAAATAAGGCAGTGGTTCTTAACCTGGGTTCGATCGAACCCTAGGGGTTTGGTGAGTCACCCTCAGGGGTTCGGTCAAGACACACCCGACTCATTTTGTATATAAAAACTTCTCCCTATCGGTGTACTATGGATACCCCCAAAACAATGTTCCCTCTAATTTTCCATCTGATTTGCAGGTGTGTTATTTGTTGTGAGTTTATGCACTGTGTTGGTTTTGTTCTTTGAACGGTTCATTTTGTGCACCAGTAAAAAAAACATGTAACTTTGTCTTGAATTAAAAAAAAACAACTTTAATTTTTCACTAAAAAAAACTTTAATTTTTCACTAAAGAAGGGTTCGGTGAATGCACATATGAAACTGGTGGGGTTCGGTGCCTCAAACAAAGTTAAGAACCACTGAAATAAGGCAACAAGAGAAGTATCCCACATTTCTCTTTTGTAAAGTACATTTGTAGCTTGATGTGGTTTCTGTTATTTTAGGAGAGTTTATTGACAGTCATGATTTAGTCAATTTAATTAAAGTGGTCTGGTGTGGGTCACGGGCCGTGGGGGGCGGCTTCCTGGCCGTAGTTCCTGGTTGTCGGCCGCATGGACTGGGGGGGATGTCCGGGCCCTCTACTCCTCCTACTTATAGCACACACAGTCACACAAATATAGGACTTTGGGGGATTGTCCTGCGGGGAGGCATGGCGGGGGGTTGAGGATGCCTCCTATGGGGGCTCCAGTCCTCCTGTCTTGTCCCCTGCTCGTCCATCCCTCAATCTTAGCTGCATATTAGACACTTAGGATTTGGAGGGCTCGGCTTGGTTGGGACCCACCAAGACCTTGATGTCCCCCAATTTTAATCGCATTAATAGTTCCCACAAGCATACATATCTCACTCACACTACAGTACACACATTAATAGGGACTGGAGGTCGGCTGTAATGGCTGACCTCCTAATTTTAACTACACAGTAGACACTCTGGGGGCCTTGTACACATGCATGTGGGGAGGTTGGGGTTCGGCGCACCCCTCATTGCCTCGTCGGCCGGCGCGGATTCCGGGGACTGAATTCTGGTGGCCTGCCAGGCTTTTATTAATTTATTATTAATTTATTATTTATTATTGTGTATGTGTGTATATGTGTATGTGTATGTATATATATATATATATATATATATATATATATATATATATATATATATATATATATATATATATATATATATATTTTTTTTTTTTTTTTGATTTTTTTTTTTAAATTTATTTATTTATTTATTTTTATTTTATTTTATTTTTTTAAAATAATTTTTATTATTTACTTACTTTATTTTATTTAATTATTTGTATTTGTCATTTTTAATTTAATTTAATTTGTATTTCATTTTATTATTATTATATATATTTTTTTAATTATTATTATTTTTGTTTAATCTTATTATTTATTTGTGTGTGGCGTCGCGTGGGTCTCGCTTCCTGTTGGGTGGGGTCCGTGCCCGTGTGGCCCGACCTTGCGAGGTGGGGTCTCTGTTGAAAAACTTGATGTGGTGGCGGCGCGGCGCCCGTGTCTGGTCTGGATACTGTGTCTCGGTTGTTTGGGCGGTGGTGTGTTTGTGCGGGTTTGGGTTGGGGTGGTGGGGTCTTTTGGTGGGGGGGGGGGGGGGGGTGTTGGTGTCTCTTGTTTGCGTGTTGGCGTTTGGGCTTGCTGGCGGGCTGGCGCTGGCTGGTCTCTGTGATCCTGTTGGCGTGTGGTTGCCGGTCGCGTTTTTTTTTTGATCGCTTTGATCTCATTGGGTGGTGCTGGCTGTCTGGGGGTGTTGTGGCTGCTGTTTCTGCTGCCATTTGTTTGTGGTGTGGGCGCCCGTGGCTGCTGGGTCTGGTGCAGGGGGGTGGCTGATGTTGTGACTGGTGGTTGTCGGGGCTGACAAACTGTGTATATGTATGTGTATGTGTGTGTGTGTATGTATGTATGTATGTATGTATGTATGTATGTATGTATGTATATATATGTGTATGTGTATGCATGTGTATGTGTGTGTATGTGTACATGTGTATGTTTATGTGTATGTATATATATATGTATGTATATTTCTGGGGGTACGTTCTGGGCCTGCCTGTCGGGTGGGGGTCGGCGCCTCAGGCTACTGCATCCGGACTGCGTGTCTGGAGCTCCTGGGTCCCACCGTCCATCCCTTCCGGGTGCCCGTCTTGGTTGGGGCCTGCTGGGTCTGGTCCCTGCGTCTACTGTGGTAGCTTGGTGCTGCAGGGTATTCCGAGGTGCTGCGAGTCGGCCAGTTGTTGGGGTAGCGACCTTGTGTGTCAGCATGTCTGTGATCTTCTTTTAATTCTTTTTTTTTTTTTTTTCTTTTTATAAATAGATTTAATTATTTATTTATTCTTATTTTTTTAAAATATATTTTATTAATATTATTATTATTATTATTATTATTATTATTATTATTATTATTATGTATTTATTTATTTTATTTATTTATTCCCCTACCTCAGGGGGGGACTCGGCGGGGCGGTTGCTGGTTGTTCCATCTCCATCGTTGGGGTCCCTGCGGGTGGGGTGGGTGGTTCCTGTGGCCCCGTGCTGGGTGGTCCTGTGGCGGCCGGCTTGGGTGGGGTGGCCGTGGGCTGGCCTCGCCGCGCTCTCCGGGGGTGGGGGGGGCTCGTGGGGGCCCTGTTGCCGGTGGGGCGGGGGCGGTCTTCCCGTCCGGTTGCGGGGGGTCTCCGGGCCCCTCGGGCGGGGCGTCCCGCCTTTCTGTCCGTGTGGGGTGTGGTCTCTCGCTGGCTTGGGGTCTGGCTGCCCCCTGCTTTTCTCGTGCCTTGTCCTCTGCCGGGTGCGTCTGTCTGTGGCCTGCTGCTGGCCCTTGTGGGCGGCGCGGTGGGCCAGGCTCTGGGGTTCCTGTCGCTGTCCGGCTTGGCTGCGTGGGGGCGGTGGCTCCTGGTTCCCTGGGCACCACACCTACTGTTTGTGGGATGGGCTCTCGGGGAGGCTGGGGCCGTACTCTGGCTCCCGCACACACTGGGAGTCAAATGTATTGTACATGCAAATTCACATATACTCACACACATACATACAGACATACATAGGTACCTACGCTCCCACATACATATACAAATAAATACAGTACATATTTACACACTCAAAGTTCGTACATCCACACGCACATTCATTATACAAACATACTGTATACACATACTGTACATATACATTCACTGTAAAAACATACATATACACATACTGTACATATACACTCACTGTACAAACACACACATACACATACTACACGTATACATTCACTGTACAAACACACACATACATATACTGTACATATACATTCACTGTACAAACACACATATACACATACTGTACATATACATTCACTGTTCAAACACACATACTGTATACACATACTGTACATATACATTCGCTGTACACACATATACACATACTGTACATATACAAGTACATATGCACACAAACACTCATGCACATAATCACGTTTCATCAAACATATATTAACGTTGTTGCCCTAGGGTAAACTGGGTATAACACATGGCACACTGACAAAGCTTAACCTATTGTTACTATAACAATCTACAAGGTTAATGTAGGTTGCTTCTCTTTCTTCCCCTCCATTTTTATGCATTCTTTCGTATCTCAAGTTATCATTACGTATATGTATTGTTGCATTTGAACAATTGTATTGTTGATAATAAAGGTAAAGTATTGGTATTGTTTATTATCAATAGCACTATTTCTATTGGTATTCATATTGCTCCATTTTAGTGTAATAATGCTCATTGTCATTTCTGTATTTTTTATTTTATTTTCGCTAACTGCTTATTTGCTATTACTTTTACCATCATATTTGTACATGTCGTATTTGCTGATGTTGCTCTGTTGTTGTTGTGTTTGCTGTTGTTGTTTTTGTCTGTCTGTCTAATCCCCCTCTTGTCCCCACAATTCCCCCCTCTGTCTTCCTTTTTCTCTCTTTCTATCCCCTCCTGCTCCGGCCCGGCTGCACCAAATGATAATATAAATACATTTAATAAAGTCAAAATACAAGTAAGGCAACAAGAGAAGTATCCTACACTTCTCTTTTGTAAAGTAAATCTGAACAGCCGATATGGGCATCTACATCTGCTATATGATTTGCCCGAGAAGCTGGGCAGGACATTTAAAAAAAATTAAAAAAAAATAAAAAAAATAACTATAGTACTCGGTAAAAGGTTTATTTTTGTATGGGCTTTTTAAACATAAGATCATTGTCTCCCAAGGCGTTATTGGTTAATGAGGTCATTAGAGACAACAATCTTAACGTCATTGGTCTTAGCGAAACCTGGCTCAAACCGGACGAATTTTTTGCGCTCAATGAGGCATCTCCTCCTAACTATACGAATGCGCATGTTGCCCGCCCTCTTAAAAGGGGAGGGGGTGTCGCACTAATATACAATGAAAATTTCAACCTTACCCCTAACCTAAATAATAAATATAAATCGTTTGAGGTGCTTACTATGAGGTCTGTCACACCGCTACCTCTCGACCTGGCTGTTATCTACCGCCCCCCTGGGCCCTATTCGGACTTTATCAGTGAATTCTCAGAGTTCGTTGCTGATCTAGTGACGCACGCCGACAATATAATCATAATGGGGGACTTTAATATCCATATGAATACCCCATCGGACCCTCAGTGCGTGGCGCTCCAAACCATAATTGATAGCTGTGGTCTTACACAAATAATACATGAACCCACGCATCGCAACGGTAATACAATAGATCTAGTGCTTGTCAGGGGTGTCACCACCTCCAAAGTTATGATACTTCCATATACTAAAGTAATGTCCGATCATTACCTTATAAAATTTGAAGTTTTGACTCTTTGTCAACAAGCTAATAATAATAATAACTGCTATAGCGGCCGCAACATTAATGCTGCCACAACGATGACTCTTGCTGACCTACTGCCTTCGGTAATAGCACCATTCCCAAATTATGTCGGCTCTATTGATAAACTCACTAACAACTTTGACGATGCCTTGCGCGAAATTATTGATAGTATAGCACCGCTAAAGCAAAAAAGGGCCCCTAAAAGGCGCACCCCATGGTTTACAGAAGAAATTAGAGCTCATAAATTATCATGTAGAAAACTGGAACGCAAATGGCGCGCGACTAAACTTGAGGTTTTCCATCAAGCATGGAGTGATAGTTTAATAACTTATAAGCGCATGCTTACCTTAGCTAAAGCTAAATACTACTCAAATCTCATCCGCCTCAACAAAAACGATCCTAAATTTCTGTTTAGTACAGTAGCATCGCTAACCCAACAAGGGACTCCTCCCAGTAGCTCCACCCACTCGGCAGATGATTTTATGAATTTCTTTAATAAGAAAATTGAACTCATTAGAAAGGAGATTAAAGACAACGCATCCCAGCTACAACTGGGCTCTATTAACACAAATACGACTGTATATACGACGGACACTGCCCTCCAAAATAGTCTCTCTATTTTTGATGAAATAACATTAGAGGAATTATTACAGCGTGTAAGTGGGATAAAACAAACAACATGTTTACTTGACCCACTTCCTGGGAAACTTATCAAGGAACTGTTTGTATTATTAGGTCCATCAGTGTTAAATATTATAAACTTATCACTTTCCTCCGGCACTGTTCCCCTAGCATTCAAAAAAGCGGTTATTCATCCTCTGCTCAAAAGACCTAACCTCGATCCTGACCTCATGGTAAACTACCGACCGGTCTCCCACCTTCCGTTTATTTCCAAAATTCTCGAAAAAACTGTTGCACAGCAGCTAAATGAACACTTAGTGACTAACAATCTCTGTGAACCTTTTCAATCCGGTTTCAGGGCAAATCACTCTACGGAGACAGCCCTCGCAAAAATGACTAATGATCTATTGCTAACGATGGATTCTGATGCGTCATCTATGTTGCTGCTTCTTGATCTTAGCGCCGCTTTCGATACCGTCGATCATAATATTTTATTAGAGCGTATCAAAACACGTATTGGTATGTCAGACTTAGCCTTGTCTTGGTTTAACTCTTATCTTACTGACAGGATGCAGTGCGTCTCCCATAACAATGTGACCTCGGACTATGTCAAGGTAACGTGCGGAGTTCCCCAGGGTTCGGTTCTTGGCCCTGCACTCTTTAGTATTTACATGCTGCCGCTGGGTGACATCATACGCAAGTACGGTGTTAGCTTTCACTGTTATGCTGATGACACTCAACTCTACATGCCCCTAAAGCTGACCAACACGCCGGACTGTAGTCAGCTGGAGGCGTGTCTTAATGAAATTAAACAATGGATGTCCGCTAACTTTTTGCAACTCAACGCTAAGAAAACGGAAATGCTGATTATCGGTCCTGCTAGACACCAACATCTATTTAATAATACCACCTTAACATTTGACAACCAAACAATTAAACAAGGAGACTCGGTAAAGAATCTGGGTATTATCTTCGACCCAACTCTCTCGTTTGAGTCACACATTAAGAGTGTTACTAAAACGGCCTTCTTTCATCTCCGTAATATCGCTAAAATTCGTTCCATCTTGTCCACTAGCGACGCTGAGATCATTATTCATGCGTTCGTTACGTCTCGTCTCGATTACTGTAACGTATTATTTTCGGGCCTCCCTATGTCTAGCATTAAAAGATTACAGTTGGTACAAAATGCGGCTGCAAGGCTTTTGACAAAAACAAGAAAGTTTGATCATATTACGCCTATACTGGCTCACTTGCACTGGCTTCCTGTGCACTTAAGATGCGACTTTAAGGTTTTACTACTTACGTATAAAATATTACACGGTTTAGCTCCAGCCTATCTCGCCGATTGTATTGTACCATATGTCCCGACAAGAAATCTGCGTTCAAAGAACTCCGGCTTATTAGTGATTCCCAGAGCCAAAAAAAAGTCTGCGGGCTATAGAGCGTTTTCTATTCGGGCTCCAGTACTCTGGAATGCCCTCCCGGTAACAGTTAGAGATGCTACCTCAGTAGAAGCATTCAAGTCCCATCTTAAAACTCATTTGTATAATCTAGCCTTTAAATAGACCCCCCCTTTTTTTAGACCAGTTGATCTGCCGTTTCTTTTCTTCTCTCCTCTTCTCCCCTGTCCCTTGCGAGGGGGAGTTGCATAGGTCCGGTGGCCATGGATGAAGTGCTGGCTGTCCAGAGCCGGGACCCCGGGTGGACCACTAGCCTGTGCATCGGTTGGGGACATCTCTGCGCTGCTGACCCATCTCCGCTCGGGATGGTTTCCTGTTGGCCCCGCTGTGGACTGGACTCCCGCTGATGTGTTGGATCCACTGTGGACTGGACTTTCACAATGTTATGTCAGACCCACTCGACATCCGTTGCTTTCGGTCTCCCCTAGAGGGGGGGGGTTACCCACATATGCGGTCCTCTCCAAGGTTTCTCATAGTCATTCACCGACGTCCCACTGGGGTGAGTTTTTCCTTGCCCGTATGTGGGCTCTGTACCGAGGATGTCGTTGTGGCTTGTACAGCCCTTTGAGACACTTGTGATTTAGGGCTATATAAATAAACATTGATTGATTGATTGATTGATTATTTTTAAGGCCAAAAACAAATATTCACTTAGTATTTCTTTCTTTAAAACATTTATTCAGTATTTTTTAACTTTAGAAAATTATATGGTTGAAAACGATAATGATGCCAAAAAACATTAAAAAAAGATGGGAAGTCCTCAAAGGCTTATTTTGAAAATGTAATTTTGTTTATATCTGATATGCAATCTGTTGTTGTATTCCCTATTTTAAGTGTACATAAATGAAGGTATGTGTTGCTGAGTCCGACTTGGATGTGATCTGGACTGTACATGGGTGCTTAATTTGAAAATGTATTTTTGTTTGTGGATTGTACGCAACCTGTTGTGTTCCCTGGTTTTCAGTGTACATGGGTGAAGGTGTGTGTTGCTGAGCCCGATCTGGACGTAATCTGAACTGGACCTGGTTTTAAGAACCCTTTTGAACAATCTGATTTCATTGACAACCCGGTCTGGTGAAGATAAGGTCCTTTGTTTGTTTTTTTTTTTTTTTTTTTTAATTTTATTTATTTATTTATTTATTTTTAAGTGGAATAAAATAAGATAAATAAATGTAAAATGAAGAATAAACAATAAAAATAAATAATTTTTCTTGGATAGAAAAGAAAGTAAAACAATATAAAAACAATTACATAAAAAATAGTAATTAATGAAAATGTTAGTGGACCAGCAGCACACACAATCATGTGTGCTTTAAAGACTGTATCCCTTGCAGACTGTATTATTTTATATTGTAGGAACCAGAAGTTTTTAATAACAGAAAGAGACAGCCCCTTTTGTGTAAATGAGTGTGGATGAGTATGGATGGGGGAGGGAGGGTTTTCTTGGGTTGATGCACTAATGGTAAGTGTATATTGTGTTTTTATGTTGTTTAAAATAAAAAAATAAAAAAATAAAAATAAAAAAAGTACATTTGTACAGCCGATATGGGCATCTACATCAACAATATGACAAAAAAACAAAACAAAACAAAAATAGAATGAATGTTTTAGAATGGCCTTCCCAAAGTCCTGACTTAAACGTGTGGAAAATGCTGAAGAAACAAGCTCATGTCAGAAAACCGACACTGAACTGCACCAATTTTGTCAAGAGGAGTGGTCAAAAATTAAACCACAAGCTTGCCAGAAGCTTGTGGGTGGCTACCAAAAGCGCCTTATTGCAGTGAAACCAAATATTAACATTTCTGTATGTATAATTTTGACCCAGCAGATTTGGTAATATTTTCAGTAGACCCATAATAAATTCATAAAAGAACCAAACGTCAAGAATGTTTATTGAGACCAACGAGTATGTGCTCCAATCACTCTATCACAAAAAAAGTTGTAGAAATGATTGAAAACTCAGGACAGCCATGACATTATGTTCTTTACAAGTGTATGTAAACTTTTGATCACGACTGTACATACATTAAAAAAACGCGCCTGCACCGCGCCCTGTGGTGAGCGCCTGTTACGTAACCGCTGATGACGAAAGCGGAAGTCAGTCTGGAAAATTTGAGTGCGTTTGTTTTGAGGGAGTGTGTGTGTGTGTGTGTGTTCAACAGCTATCACCGTCGTGCACCGTCCGAAAAGGTAAAAAAAACAACTTATTTTTAATGATATTGCTGACACATTTGGCTTTCTTAAAGCGACATTTATTTTTACCGCACGACTTATTTAGCAGGTTTTACGCATCTGAATGTAGTCAGTGGTAATGTATCGTCCCAGTGTTCGAGTTTTTTAAATTTTTAATGCTGCTGAAGTGTACGACACCTTTTGTTTAATGCGATAATTACAAAGTTGCTGTGGATTAATTTCGATTATTGACAATTAAATATGAAACATTTTATGATTTCACGTCAGTATCCAAAAGTGTCCAATAAGAGCAGACAAAGTTGCTGGATTCGTCTCCTTTGTTTAAGAAGAGCATCTAGAGTGGTCTTAATACTCACAAAATATAAAGTAGTCTATTTAGAAAAGAGTATTTTCAGAATAAATACCACATTTGAAGAAGAAACTGCAAGGAAGTAGGTCTGTCGAATTCGTAGTATAGTAGTACCTCATCTTACAGGCGTAATTGGTTCCGTGACAAAGCTCTCAACTCAAAGCACTTGTATCTCAAATCAACATCTCCCATTGAACTGAATTGAAATTGGTGCGTAGCCTTTCCAAAACAACTCAATAAAAAAACTAAGACATTTTTTTTTTAGATGAGAGTAGAGATGAGTACTGAGGCCCCTTCTACACTAAGGTTATCCAGACTCAGGTTATCCAGGGTAAATCCCACCTAACCTTATCCTTGTCCACACACACACACACAATGGTCATTTAAGACCCCCTCCCCCCCTCAGTCAGCCGGCGCAACGCGACCAAATACGCATGAGCGGAAAAAAATAAATAAATATATATATATACACACACATATATATATATATATCTAGGGCTGCAACAACTAATCGATTAAAATCGATTATAAAAATAGTTGCCGATTAATTTAGTCATCGATTCGTTAGATCTATGCTATGCGCATGCGCAGAGGCTACTCTTTTTAATTTTTTATAAACCTTTATTTATAAACTGCAACATTTACAAACAGCTGAGAAACAATAATCAACATAAGTATGGTGCCAGTATGCTGTTTTTTTTTCAATAAAATACTGGAAAGGATAGAAATGTAGTTTGTCTCTTTTATCCGATTATTAATCGATTAATCAAAGTAATATTCAACAGATTAATCGATTATCAAATTAGTTGTTAGTTGCAGCCCTATATATATCTATAGTATAGATATTTGTTAGTTAAGGTGGTGTCTCTCCGGCGGACAGACCGGGGAAGGGGGTGGGTGGGTGTAAGGATCGGTGTGTGATCGGCTTGTCGCCATCACGTCTCCAATCACGTCTCCACCTCGTCGCTGCCACCACACCCTGGGAGGCAATAGACTACAGACTGTGGTGAAGTAGGCCGGCTTCGTCACGTGAAGAAGCCTACAATTTTTGGTTGTGTTTTCCTCTCCATTTAGGTTGGTGACCACTGTTCTAGAGTATTTATTAGTAGCTAGCGAGAAGGTTTATTTTTGACGTGACCGATGTAAACAGAGGTCACAACACAGAAAGTATTTTACCCGAGGGGGTGTGGTTATAGGATAGAGTTTGCAGATGGGATATGTTTTCTGAGTTCTTTGCATGCAAGCTAAAGAATCTTAGATTACATGTTCAATGATAACCGAGAAGGACAAGCCGTAGAAAATGGATGGATGGATGGATAATGTTAGTAAATTATCTACGGAAAAAACAAACAAATTCTGTGGTCCATTACATGGGACATATAAGTGTCAAAGAGACAGCCAAAAGAGGTTGCTAGATGAGAATACATCTAAAGGTAAAATATAGTGTATAAATGCACACAATTGCAAGAAATGTAGTGTTGATTTTCAAAATTTTCTTTTGATGTTTGCATGGCAGACTTTGTCTTGAAAGTTATTTACCTATTTTATACATGCATTTTACTTTGAACAGTCATATGGACCAATCCAAAAAACCTTTCCCACTCATGGCACGAAAAAAGGGCAACCGACACAAAACGTCAACACACATGGTCACAACACATAACACAACCTGCTCACTGAACTTTGGGGATGTTATAAAAAAACGTCCATGCACCATACATTTTTCAAAATTAGACCTATTTAAATCAACTACAATGCATGATGGGAAAAATGCAAAACACTCTTCACACTCATCCATGTTTGACACATTTTAGCTGCTTGATATTTCTGATTGATTACAAAACTTTAAGGAGGAATTATTATAATTATATATGGATGATATTAATATATTATATATACATACAAAAATATAATATAAAAATCCCGGGTTCTGGGAATTGGTACTGTATCGGTACCATTGTGAAAGGTACCCATCGCTACATGAGAGATGTTGTATAAAAACCTTACAATATAATGTAGTGCTAACAACTACAGTAGTTTTATGAAGTAATGTCATAATAATGTTCAGTGTTTACTTTGGAGTGTGGACTTCGACGGTATCTCCTTCCAGCTGCTTCTCCATCAAACACACCATCAGCAGCATTTCCATATTTTCATGGATAAATGTCCACCATTTAAAGGGGAACTGCACTTTTTTTAATTTAATTTTTCCTATCATTCTCAATCATTCTGAGAGACAAAAGGTTTTTGGGTTTTTTATGCATTCTATCATGTAAAAATCGGCTAAATAGCTAACAATGTGCAATCAATGACCTCTAAATCACTTTAAAAATGCATCCAAAAACCGTCAACAATAATAACCGTACAACAACCAAACTGAAGTGACGTTATTGTAAGAGCGAACACTGAGGAACTCTTTTTCTAGCGTACTAACACATCGGCGTGCTTTGACATTAGCCGTAAAAGTTAACTACGGCAAGAGAAAAGCTAGCTTCTACGTCAGCACGAAACGCGTTTGAGTTTGTAATGCGCAACATAATGCAATAAAACACCAACTTGTACTAACTGAAAAACATGAAGAATTATATTACAGTATTTGTAAAGTATTAGCTCACATTTCATGTTTTGTTTGTGCACAGCTGCTTGTATCATGATCAATATAAAGTGTCACATGATCAATATAAAGTGTGACTCACTCGATGGACAGTTGTCTCTTTGGTCCAGCTGGCCGGGGAAGTTTTTTTCTGGTTTATTTGGGGTAAGCACACCATTTATGTCAAAGTAGCTTGTTTCCAAATTCCACATTTGCAGCTTCGAGTCACATTCACCTTACTCTCTGTTTCACCCTCTTCTTCGTGCTCGCTTCGAGAAGCAGTCGTACATTCTCCATTCATTCAGATTAGAAAAGATAAGGTTGTGAATCCTAATTTGTCCAAAAAAAGTTGTCTTTGATGTTTGTTACCAAGTCTGCCATGATTAGAACTAGGGTTCTACGGTATACTGGTATTAGTATAGTACCGCGATACTAATAAATCATATTCGGTACTATACCGCCTCTAAAACGTACCGGTCGAAATTTGGCCTAAAAACTAATGATAAAGGTGAAGTTATAACACTGAAACTTGCTTTAAAACATGGCTAGCTAGCTAGCGGCTAAAGTCCATCGGCAGTCGGCAGTGGTTTAGCTACTTCTAAATCACTAATCCTCGCCTCCATGGTGACAAATAAAGTAAGTTCCTTACAAGTATCATCCCTGCAGGACGAGGAATAGCTAAATATGCTTCACTACACACCGTAGCTCACTGGCGTAAAATTGATAAACAAACGCCATTGGTGGATCTACAATGTAATGATACCAAGTACAAAAGCGTATCTAGTTGATACTACTATGATTACATCAATATTTTTTGGCGTCACAACATTTTCTTTGGTTTTTTAAAAATGTATATTATGTTTATAAACTCAGTAAATACGTCCCTGGACACATGAGGACTTTGAATATGACCGATGTATGATCCTGTAACTACTACATGTGTGGTATCATCCAAAACTAATGTAAAGCATCCAAACAACAGAAGAATAAGTGATTATTACATTTTAACAGAAGTGTAGATAGAACTTGTTAAAACGGAAAATAACCAGATATTAACAGTAAATAAACAAGTAGATTAATTTTTTATTTTTTTTACCACTTGACCTTAATAATTTTGACAAAATAATAGAATGAGAAATGACACAATATGTTGCTGCATATGTCAAAATTCCAAAAAAGTGCAGTTTCTCTTTACCTCTTAAAGGCCTACTGAAATGAATTGTTTTTATTTAAACGGGGATAGCAGATCCATTCTATGTGTCATTCTTGATCATTTCGCGATATTGCCATATTTTTGCTGAAAGGATTTAGTAGAGAACATCGACGATAAAGTTCGCAACTTTTGGTCGCAGATAAAAAAAAGCCTTGCCTTTACCGGAATTAGCGTGACGTCACAGGAGGAAGGGCTGCTCACATTTTCCTATTGTTTACAATGCAGCGAGAGAGATTCGTTCCGAGAAAGCGACGATTACCCCATTAATTAGAGCAAGGATGAAAGATTCGTGGATAATGAACGTGAGAGTGAAGGACTAGCGTGCAGTGCAGGACGTATCTTTTTTCGCTCTGGCCGTAACTTAGGTACAAGGGCTCATTGGATTCCACACTTTCTCCTTTTTCTATTGTGGATCACGGATTTGTATTTTAAACCACCTCGGATACTATATCCTCTTGAAAATGAGAGTCGAGAACGCGAAATGGACATTCACAGTGACTTTTATCTCCACGGCAATACATCGGCGAAACAATTTAGCCACGGAGCTAACGTGATAGCATCGGGCTC
>NC_084744.1:49090370-49095370 GCF_033978785.1 Entelurus aequoreus
ATCCCGCCTTCCTTTTCTGTCTGGCTATTGGTGGTTTGCATTGTCCCGTAAGTTTATTCATTTGCGCTCACCTTAAATATCACATTCCAAATACAACATGTCCAATATTTAACATGGAAGCGTATCTTGTCTGCAGCGTCTCACCAGCGGACTGGGAGTTGTGTGGATTCTCGGCAGAGAGGTGTACGCGCGCGGCTACTCAACAGGAGGTCAGACCGCTCGTCTTGTGTCGTTTAGTAGCGTGAAGTAATGCCATCCTTCTCCATCAGATCCTGAAAAAAGAGTACAGGGAGCATTCGGGACCGTGGCGATGCTCGGATTGATTCTGAGTACCGCCAATGTGGGGCGCCACATGTTGGGCTGGACGGGACCATGCGTCGGGCCTTGGCGCCAGACGGCCTGTTGTTAAGAGGACCGTTATTGTACCGAGAGCCCTATTTTTGGCAGCGTGCATACGTCAAGTGATCAGACCGGTTCTTCAAGTGGGATTAATGGAGAGCGGTGGCTCCACCCGCATGGCTGTCTGTGCTGCTCACTAATTTTGACATGATTAAAAAGAAATACTAAGACAGAAACCCGGCGTTATTTGTGCTTATCAGACTGGGAATAGTTTCCAAGCAATAAAATGCATGCACTGCAAAAACTGAAATCTAAGTAAGATTAAATATCTCAAATAAGGGTGATATTTGCTTATTTTCTGTCTGATAAGATCATTCTTCTCGCTAAGCAGATTTTATGTTAGAGTGTTTTACTTGTTTTTTGGTCCTAAATGATCTCAGTAAGATATTACAGCTTGTTGCTGAGATTTTATGACCTGTATTGAGTAAAACATGCTTGAAACTAGAATATCAACTGTTGCAAAGCTGTGTCATCAACACTCTCAAGTATAAAACTACTTTTTTAAAGTAATAATTTCTTACTTCAAGCATGAAAAAAAAAATCATGATGCAGAGCGCATATCATTATGTCAAGATAATGGCACTAGCATTTACTTAATTTAAGAATATTTTTCAACATATTGAGCAAAAAGGTCAATTTTTTTTTTCTACCAAGAAAAGTGCACTTGTTTTTAGTGAGAATATACTTATTTTAAGGTATTTTTGGGTTCATTGAGGTTAGCTAATTAGGGACCGATTCCCTTTGGGACAGAGGACCCTATTGTATTTCTAGCGTTTTTTTTGTTGTTGTTTAAAAAAAAAAAAAGAAAAAAAAAAAAGTATTTCTAGCGTTTTATTATTATTATACCACCGCCTCTTTGAGCTGTAATTTGACCCCCTTAACATGCTTCAAAACTCACCAAATTGGGCACACACATCAGGACTGGCGAAAATTGCGATCTAATCAAAAAACCAAACCCCAAAACTCAAAATTGCGCTCTAGCGCCCCCTAAGAAGAAAACAGACAAAACTGCCTGTAACTTCCAGTAGGAATGTCGTAGAGACATGAAACAAAAACCTCTATGTAGGTCTCACTTAGACCTAGATTTAATTCACTGACAACCCCCAGCAAAAATCAACAGGAAGTTTGCAATTCCCCCTTCAAAACAAAAGATGGATCAAAACAGTCACTTTTTTTTAAACATTATCTCCTCTGAGCGCGTTTGTCGTGTCGGCTTCAAATTAGCACATGAGAGAGATTGAACCCTTCTGATTAAAAGTTGATGAAAGAGTTTTAATTACTGCTCAGGTTTTGATTTTATGAGCCCTCAAAGAACCGCTGCGCTGATGCTGCTGCGCTGCTGCCGTCTCAAGATGGCCGCTTAAAAGCAGGAAGCACCAGCGTGACCACACAATGCAGAGAAGGTAGGTACTGTGCGGGTACAGATATGTTGACTGGGTGAAAGAAAGAAGCACCAGTGTGACCCCAGGATGCAGGGAAGGTAGGTAATGTGCAGGTAAAGATATGTTGAATGGGTAAAGGCAGAAAGCACCAGCGTGACCACACTATGCAGAGAAGGTAGGTAATGTGCAGGTAAAGATATGTTGAATGGGTAAAGCGGTCCCGTCCATCGCTGCTTGCAGCTTTAATTTGACTTGTTTTGGAAAGTCTTGACAAGCCGAATTTTCTTGTTCTATTGGCAGATAATTTTGCTTAGTTCAAATAAAATACCCCTCATTTTTGTTTGTTTTTTTCTTGTTTTTGAACACTGACTTTTTGCAGTGTGTCCTCTGCAGTGGGCGATTGTGTGGATATCTTTCCCCCAAAACGTGCAACTCTGCCCCAAGGACAAATGTCCAGGACACTGCATTGTTCCTAGGAGCATATATGCAAGTGTTTAAAAAGGGTGCAGTTTTTTATTAACAGTTTTTTCTGCTAATGTTCAAAGTCCACATTGCAAGTCTGAACAGGTCATTTATTTACCCAACCAAACCCAACAGTTTACAGACAAAATCACCACTCCCTAATGACAAAGCAATGTGCTTTAAGGTGCAGCTTGGTTGTGATATGTCATGCATTTCATTGCTTAAACCAATAGGGGGCAGCATTAGAGCTTTTTTGTGTATTAAAAGGCTTCATAAAAGGCACTACATACACTATATTGCCAAAAGTATTTGGCCACCCATCCAAATGATCAGAATCAGGTGTCTTAATCACTTGGCCCGGCCACAGGTGTATGAAATCAAGCACTTAGGCATGGAGACTGTTTCTACAAACATTTGTGAAAGAATGGGCCGCTCTCAGTGATTTCCAGCGTGGAACGGTCATAGGATGCCACCTGTGCAACAAATCCAGTCGTGAAATTTCCTCGCTCCTGAATATTCCAAAGTCAACTGTCGGCTTTATTATAAGAAAATGGAAGAGTTTGGGAACAACAGCAACTCAGCCACAAAGTGGTAAGCCATATAAACTGACAGAGAGGGGTCAGCGGATGCTGAAGCGCATAGTGCAAAGACTTTCTGCACAGTCAGTTGCTACAGAGCTCCAAATGTCTTGTGACCTTCCAATTAGCCCACGTACAGTACGCAGAGAGCTTCATGGAATGGGTTTCCATGGCCGAGCAGCTGCATCTAAGCCATACATCAACAAGTCCAATGCGAAGCGTTGGATGCAGTGGTGTAAAGCATGTCGCCACTGGACTCTAGAGCAGTGGAGACGTGTTCTCTGGAGGGATGAATCACGCTTTTCCATCTGGCAATCTGATGGACGAGTCTGGGTTTGGAGGTTGCCAGGAGAACGCTACATTACGGACTGCATTGTGCCGAGTGTGAAATTTGGTGGAGGAGGGATTATGATGTGGGGTTGTTTTTCTGTAGTTGATCTTGGCCCCTAAGTTCCAGTGAAAGGAACTTTGAATGCTCCAGGATACCAAAACATTTTGGACAATTCCATGTTCCCAACCTTGTGGGAACAGTTTGGAGTGGGCCCCTTCCTCTTCCAACATGACTGTGCACCAGTGCACAAAGCAAGGTCCATAAAGACATGGATGACAGAGTCTGGTGTGGATGAAATTGACTGGCCTGCACAGAGTCCTGACCTGAACCCGATAGAACACCTTTGGGATGAATTAGAACGGAGACTGAGAACCAGGCCTTTTCCACCAACATCAGCGTCTGACCTCACCAATGTGCTTTTGGAAGAATGGTCGAAAGTTCCTAAAAATGTAGACATCCTTCCCAGAAGAGTTGAAGCTGTAATAGCTGCAAAAGGTGGACTGACATTATATTGAACCCTATGGGTTAGGAATGGGATGGCACTTCAAGTTCATATGTGAGTCAAGGCAGGTGGCCAAATACTTTTGGCAATATAGTGTATATGCATTGCACACAGAAACAAATCTATGTTTAACAACATTTTCAACAAATATATTTGTGTCCCTCTATTATCAAACAGGATTATTACAATTTAGCAGACTAATATTAATCACTTTTGGATCTTAAGTAACAACACAACAACTTATTTGTTGAAAGTGGCTTAGACTTAGATTTAGACAAACTTTATTGATCCACAAGGGAAATTGTTACACACAGTAGCTCAGTTTCAAAAGATGGAAAGGGTAAGGATGGAAAGGATTATGCAGGTATTAAGTAGACTAAAAAAATTACCATAGTTGCAATATAACATATATGTAATATTTATATATTATAAATACAGCATATAATATATACTGATATATTATATGCACCTACACCACTGACCACAGTATCCGACAGGGAGCTCCCAAGTCGCAAAAACTGGGGCCTGTAAGACGAGGCTTACAAGAAAGCCCTGGTTTTTATACCATTTAACTTGTTTATTTTGATGCATGGCTTGGCGTAATGATACAAATACATATGAAACAGATTGTTCAATCATTTATTTTTTCAGCGCAAAGCTAACATGAAAATAAATTCAGAAACATTTGGATCATTAAAAATAAAGAAAATGACTATATATTTATTTCTAGTGCAAAATGACATAACTAACATGAAAACGAATGAATACAATTGTTGATCATCAAAAATAAAGAAAATGACTACGAGGCATTTTTCTGGGAAAAAAGACATACTCAATATAAAAATAAATGACTTAATACAAATTTAGATCTAAAATAACGAACGATAATATATGTATATGTCAGATGTTCATAATTAACAATTATGTCATCATGATGTGTTCAAAGTGGTTTTGTAAAATGTGTTATTAGCGGGTATTTTAATAAGTACAAAAAAGATAACCAATAATACATAATTTACATAATGATACTCTGACTTGTTTAAGGCCTACTGAAACCCACTACTACCGACCACGCAGTCTGATAGTTTATATATCAATGATGAAATCTTGCCAATACTTATAAAGTGCAATTTTAAATTTCCCGCGAAACTTCCGGTTGAAAACGTCTATGTATGATGACGTTTGCGCGTGACGTCAATCGTTGAAACGGAAATTTTCGGACACCATTGTATCCAATACAAAAAGCTCGGTTTTCATCGCAAAATTCCACAGTATTCTGGACATCTGTGTTGGTGAATCTTTTGCAATTTGTTTAATGAACAATGAAGACTGCAAAGAAGAAAGCT
>NC_084744.1:49100370-49122870 GCF_033978785.1 Entelurus aequoreus
AATTTAATATTTATTCTACACATTTTTACAACATTCAAAATCATTAGTAAAATGGAGGCTTCTCAGAGGGTGAGATAACTCCTGGAAATTACTGTCTTATAATGACCAAAGGTATAGATGTGTGTGTCCAAGTTAAAGATAACGGCAAGCTGTCTTCTTCTAATAGATTTATTACAATCTTTGCAAGCTAGGTAATGTTTGCTGTGGTCTGGAACAACATGGCACACAAACAACTATGAGAAATGCAGCCAATATTACATACAGATAATGTGTCATGAGACATGCAAATATAAATTAAATACACGCACAGCATAAAACGTTTGGTGGACAAATCGAGACCAAAAAAAGGGGTGGCATAAAACACGTCTTAGAAAGTCGGAGAAAGTTATACATGTAAACAAACTATGGTGAGTTCAAGGACCACCAAAATTAGTAGGACAAAACGGCGCTCGCCAAATAAAAAATGCAGCCAATAATACATACAGATAATGTGTCATGAGATATAAATTGAATTAAGAGGACTTAAAGGAAATTAAATGAGCTCAAATATACCTACAAGAAGCGTGATGATGCAATGTGTACATCATACTTGCCAACCTTGAGACCTCCAATATCGGCGTGGTCTGGGCGGGGGCGTGGTTAGGGGCGTGGTTAAGAGGAGAGTATATTTACAGCTAGAATTCACCAACTCAAGTATTTCATATATATATATATATATATATATATATATATATATATATATATATATATATATATATATATATATATATATATATATATATATATATATAAATACTTGACTTTCAGTGAATTCTAGCTATATATATATATATATATATATATATATATATATATATATATATATATATATATATATATATATATATATATATATATATATATATATATATATATATATATATATGTATATATATATATATATATATATATATATATACATATATATATATATATATATATATATATATATATATATATATATATATATATATATAAATAAAATATATATATATATATATATATATATATATATAAATAAAAGAAATACTTGAATTTTTGTGTTCATTTATTTACACATATACACACACACACACACACACACACACACACACACACACACACACACACACACACACACACACACACACACACACACACACACACACACACAACACTCATCTACTCATTGTTGTACTTGAAAGTACAATGCTTTGTTAGGGGTTGAATTTGCCATCCTCTTTCTATTCTCTGTCACTATTTTTCTAACCATGCTGAACACCCTCTCTGATGATGCCTTGCTGTGTGGCACGCACAAAAGTGCTTTCATCAAATGCACGAGAGTGTGGAATCTTCCATCTCTCCCTAGCATGGCCCAAAACTTTGTCCAGTTTACATCGGCTGTGACAACTAGAAACACACAAGCCTCCACCAGGGGGCAGTGTAGCGTACCCGGATGTAAAACCTCTTTTGCACAATCAGCCTTTTCATTTAGAGCCATAAAGGAATGGAACGACCTCACAACAAACTTGAAAAGTCTAACAGATTACTCTTCATTCACAATTGAAGTTAAAAAGTGGCTTTGGAGCAATCAAAGCTGCTCACACGGTCACTAAGATGGGCATTATGTTTGACACATCAACCTAATGTGTATTATATTTATCCATGAGAGCATTTTTTTATTGTAAATTGTGAGGTGTGTCTGTTAAAATCATGGTTGTTTTTACAAATGATGACAGATGTGAACAAAAGCATGTATTGTCTTTGTGTGATGATGTAAATGAGGTGTGGTTGTATTGTATATTAAGTATGTGTCCATGAAAGGGCATTTTATGACTTTTTTCTTAATACTTGTGTATGATTTTATTGTCATAATTTTATTGCATGATTTTTGTATCCCTTTAATTTAGGTAGCCAGGGACTGCAGATGGAAATTAGCTATTTAGCTATAATCTGGTACAGAACATATCTGTCTTTGAGTTTAATGTTTCTGTACATTGTCCCTTCAAATAAAGACTAAACTAAAACCGGTCAATCCTTGCTTCCTGGGGAAGATCTTCCCTGGCAAGCAATTGGTACTCCAGTACTTGTACCCGGAGGCTGGTCAGGTCCAATCGCAGCTGCGGCAGACTTTTTTTTTGGGGGCGTGGCCTCCAGCTGAATACCAGGAGTTTGTCGGGAGAAAATCTCTGTCGGGAGGTTGTCGGGAGAGGCGCTGAATATCGGGATTCTTCCGCTAAAAACGGGAGGGTTGGCAAGTATGGTGTACATACAGCTAGCCTAAATAGCATGTTAGCATGGATTAGCTTGCAGTCATGCACTGACCAAATATGCCTGATTAGCACTCCAACAAGTCAATAACATCAACAAGGCTCACCGTTGTGCATTCACGCACAGCATAAAACGTTTGGTGGACAAATCGAGACAAAAAAAGGGGTGGCATAAAACATGTCTTAGAAAGTCGGAGAAAGTTATACATGTAAACAAACTATGGTGAGTTCAAGGACCACCAACATTAATAGGACAAAACTGTGCTCGCCAAATAAAAAATGCAGCCAGTAATACATACAGATGATGTGTGGCGTGGTGCGTTTGGGAGAGTGGCCGTGCCAGCAACCAGAGGGGTTCCTGGTTCAATCCCCACCTACTACCAACCTCGTCACGTCTGTTGTGTCCTTGAGCAAGACACTTCACCCTTGCTCCTGATGGGTCGTGGTTAGGGCCTTGCATGGCAGCTCCCGCCATCAGTGTGTGAATGTGTGTGTGAATGGGTGAATGTGGAAATAGTGTCAAAGCGCTTTGAGTACCTTGAAGGTAGAAAAGCGCTATACAAGTATAACCAATTTACTATAAAATATGTCATGATCTGTGGTCTGGATTATGTTTTTGTTATTTTTTGTTAGTTTTGGACTCTTTTAGTTCCTGTTTGCGCTCCCTTGTTTGTTTAGTTACCATGGCGACTTATTAGTTTCACCTGCCTCATGTGTTCGGACACGCACCTGCTCTAATCAAGAGACTATTATTTAAGCCTGTCTTTGCCAGTTAGTCGTGCTGGCGTCATTGCTTTTTTCATGCCACAGTTTCATGCTTGTTTCATGCTTAGTTCATGCTGCCCTTTTCATTCCACAGTTTCATGCTTGTTTCATGCCACAGTTTCATGCTTGTTTCATGCTTAGTTCATGCTGCCCTTTTCATGCCACAGTTTCATGCTTGTTTCATGCCACAGTTTCATGCTTGTTTCATGCTTAGTTCATGCTGCTCTTTTCATGCCACAGTTTCATGCTTGTTTCATGTTTAGTCCATGCTGCTCGTTTCATGCCACAGTTTCATGCTTGTTTCATGCTTAGTTCATGCTGCTCTTTTCATGCCACAGTTTCATGCTTGTTTCATGCCACAGTTTCATGCTTGTTTCATGCCACAGTTTCATGCTTGTTTCATGCTTAGTTCATGCTTCCCTTTTCATGCCACAGTTTCATGCTTGTTTCATGCCACAGTTTCATGCTTGTTTCATGCTTAGTTCATGCTGCCCTTTTCATGCCACAGTTTCATGCTTGTTTCATGCCACAGTTTCATGCTTGTTTCATACTTAGTTCATGCTGCTTGTTTCATGGTTAGTTCATGCTGCCCTTTTCATGCCACAGTTTCATGCTTGTTTCATGCCACAGTTTCATGCTTGTTTCATACTTAGTTCATGCTGCTCGTTTCATGCCACAGTTTCATGCTTGTTTCATGCTTAGTTCATGCTGCTCTTTTCATGCCACAGTTTCATGCTTCTTTCATGCCACAGTTTCATGCTTGTTTCATGTTTAGTTCATGCTGCTCGTTTCATGCCACAGTTTCATGCTTGTTTCATGTTTAGTTCATGCTGCTCGTTTCATGCCACAGTTTCATGCTTGTTTCATGCTTAGTTCATGCTGCTCTTTTCATGCCACAGTTTAATGCTTGTTTCATGCCACAGTTTCATGCTTGTTTCATGCTTAGTTCATGCTGCTCTTTTAATGCCACAGTTTCATGCTTGTTTCATGTTTAGTTCATGCTGCTCGTTTCATGCCACAGTTTCATGCTTGTTTCATGCTTAGTTCATGCTGCTCTTTTCATGCCACAGTTTCATGCTTGTTTCATGCCACAGTTTCATGCTTGTTTCATGCTTAGTTCATGCCACAGTTTCATGCTTGTTTCATGTTTAGTTCATGCTGCTCATTTCATGCCACAGTTTCATGCTTGTTTCATGCTTAGTTCATGCCGCTCTTTTAATGCCACAGTTTCATGCTTGTTTCATGCCACAGTTTCATGCTTGTTTCATGCTTAGTTCATGCTGCTCTTTTTATGCCACAGTTTCATGCTTGTTTCATGCCACAGTTTCATGCTTGTTTCATGCTTAGTTCATGCTGCTCTTTTCATGCCACAGTTTCATGCTTGTTTCATGTTTAGTTCATGCTGCTCGTTTCATGCCACAGTTTCATGCTTGTTTCATGCTTAGTTCATGCTGCTCTTTTCACGCCACAGTTTCATGCTTGTTTCATGCCACAGTTTCATGCTTGTTTCATGCTTAGTTCATGCTGCTCTTTTCATGCCACAGTTTCATGCTTGTTTCATGTTTAGTTCATGCTGCTCGTTTCATGCCACAGTTTCATGCTTAGTTCATGCTGCTCGTTCCATGTCCTATTCCAAGTCTTTTGCTAGTTATTTCTTTGATGCCACAGTAAGTCTTGTTTGTTCTATGCCATAGTCTGGTTAGTTGTTTCATGTCTATAGTTTCATGTCCTAAGTTTTTGTCTTAGCTTCCATGTGCGATAGGCACGCTCGCCTTCAGGTTGTTTTCTGTTTTTTGTACCCTTTCGAGTTTTGAATAATTAAATATGTTCCTACCTTCAAGTCCTGTCCGGAATAGTCCGTTTGCTTCCTGGGAGAACAAACCTCGCAGTAAGCTGCGAACCTCCCATTATGACAAAATATGTGGTTGTTGTTTTTACAATGTATTACTGTAATGTAAAAACAGTAGCACATTTTTTACAGTAAAAAACTGCCGCCTCAGTCGCTAGATTAAACAAAAACAGTTGTACTGGTTTTGCATTTACAGAAATATGTTGTAAAAACAACAACCGTACATTTCATGATTAAAAAAAACCAAAAAACTCAGTTGCCAGAATAAAAAAAACAAAAAAACAGCGGTACTGTTTTTCTATCGACCGTACTATGTTGTAAAAAAAAAAATGAAAAGCTGTATATTTTATAGTAAAATTCTGGTGACTCAGTTGCCAGTTTTTACTGTAAAATCTACTGATCTTTACATATAATAATCAAATACATAGCAAATTTGGATATTATTCACTGTTACAATCGGCCCTCGAGTTTGACACTCCTGCTTTAAAGGGGTTAAAGGACAGTGTTTTGTCTTCCTTCAACACAGTGTTACTGTTTAAACTGTGTGTAATGTTAGTGAGGCCAAAAATATTAAATATACGTGTTAAATAAAACCTCTGCCTGGTTTTTAATGAATACTTAGGTCTACTAGATACTTTATTTTATTGTCAGTCATTATGGCAATACATGGAGAGCCAAGTTTTTTTCTGTGGTGGACCTTGGTGGAAAACTTTGAGAACCACCGCTCTATGATAATTACTTGACCAATAAGCACTTTTCTCACCTTCATCACCTACATTAAGTTCAGGTGGCACCTCCAGGTGCTGTGGCCCAGCAGGGTCTCGGCCTGCACGGGAGGTCAGGGGTCCTGCTGTGGTTGTTCTTCTCCATGACGTCACTGACTGAGGCTGGGTGGAGGTGTTTGCATTCTGGGATGAAAAGGTACTGACAGGATGTTTGGTCACGGCCGCTCTGCCCTCTGCTGTGTTTGTGGGTGAAATGCTGTGTGGAGCAGCTGAAAATGGACAAATAGGATAGATGAGCTAATTGTTGTGGTATTGTAGTATTAAGCTGGTGTTCTGAGGCTTCCTATATTAGACAATACCTGTTTCTGTCATGGAGTCCTAGTGTATTGTGTTGTTATCATTACTATTACCCAAAAAGTAGAGATTAATGCATCTTAATGTGTTGGACTTTGACAATATTATGTCAGAACCACTTGACATCCATTGCTTTCGGTCTCCCCTAAAGGGGGGGGTTACCCACATATGCGGTCCTCTCCAAGGTTTCTCATAGTCATTCACATTGACGTCCCACTGGGGTGAGTTTTCCTTGCCCGTATGTGGGCTCTGTACCGAGGATGTCGTTGTGGCTTGTACAGCCCTTTGAGACACTTGTGATTTAGGGCTATATAAATAAACATTGATTGATTGATTGATTAATGCCGTTAAGTGTCATTATCAAGTAGCATTATCATTGGAGGACGAGGTCAAGCTAAACTAGCTTGAAACAACACTAAGAAGTATGTGATTAATACAGTTTAAGAAGTGAAAATGGAACCATGTTAAATCAAATTAAAAAGTGGATTAATTAATTCCGGACTATGAATTGCTACTTTTTTTCCCCTACAATTTGAACTCTGCGGCTTACAAAACGGTGCGGCCAATTTATGGATTTTGGTCTAGTTTGAAAAAATTTAAAAAAGCAAATACATTAAAAATGTGTGTTATTGTTGGTGCTATGGCGCCAAACAAGGGGAGAAACTTTAGCTCAGCTAATGTAGAATTTAATTTGAAAAGGGATTCAATGACCAAAAAAAAATAAAGCTTGAAATAGCTAGTTGTATAAGATAATATTGAGTTAAGAACTGCATTTAAATGCATTACATGTTTTTTTTTTTTATGTCTAAATTTAAATACATTGATCATAAAAGATTAAATGCTCTTTTGACGCTCAGTATTTCCAGGGTTCTAAGGATGTGGCGGGCCAGGATTGGTCCCCAGGCTTTGGGTTTGACACCTGTGGTCTAGAGAGAGGATGATATAACAACAACTGTTGGTGTGTCAGCATTGTCACAGCCAGGAAACGACACCTAAGAGAAAGGCGGATGCATCCATAAATTGGTGGCGTCTGATAGAATAATTGTTTCTAAATTATCACAAAAACTTTGTGTTACATTGAGAGTCTGGTGAGAAGACAAAAGCCGTCTTTGAAACCTACCAAGAGTAAGGCTCGTAAAACTCCACTCTGTAGGGGGTGAAAGCAAGATGAAGGTGTTCCTGTGTTCTTTCATGTATGGTAATCAACAGAAAGATATTGTTCTAACCCAAGGACTTCAAAGCGGAGAGAAGACAGGATCTGCCCAATTTCCAGACAACCTCTTTTTGAAGTATTTTACGAACTCTTTTTGAACTATTTTATGGACCTCTTTTCGAACTATTTTATGCAACTCTTTTTGAACTATTTTATGGAACTCTTTTTGAACTATTTTATGGACCTCTTTTTGAACTATTTTATGCAACTCTTTTTTTAACTATTTTACGACCTCTTCTTTTGAACTATTCTGTAACCAAAGGCAACGCTGTTTACGACCCACTTCCCTCTGGAAGTGGAAGCGTTGGTCAGGTGGTCGGAGAAAGTCAAATAAAGGAGGAGTGCAATCTTTTGGCAGAGCGTGCTGAGATACTGTCCAAGGGTACAGTGTACCGACGACTCTCCCCAATATTGAGTCCGAATTGAATTCTGTCTCTGTTTAATTATTTGCCTCTTGTCTTGTTTAATAGATGTCATCAGTGTTTGAACCTGACAGCGTCGATAACCAAGGGTAGTATCAAGCATATGATCCATACTAGTGTATTTTTTGATTTCCTCAAATAACCTTTTTAGTTGTTTTTGTAATTGTTTACAATTGCAGAAAATAATTCCTCGGACACAGGAGGACTAGGAGGGCAAAAAGGATTTCAATGCGTATTAGTAATTTTCGATTTTGTTTAGTTGACTTTATTTTGCTAACATATTTAAATATAGTGTTGATGATGTGAAACAAATCAATAGCACTCACCTTTAATTTTTTTTAAAAGATTTAGAGTTAATACATGGGAGTGGTATTGGTATCAGCCAATATCATTTAATATTGAGAATGCCTAAAAAATACATTCACCGTCATGTCTTTCATAAAGATTGTGAACAATAGGCAAAATAAAAAAAATTGTGCAGTTAACAGCTACGTCACGGAACCAAATAGGCTAATACATTGTGGTACAATGTTTACATGTTTGCAGAACACGCATTTTGAAACGTTGAATCCTCACTGAGTTGAGGTTATGTACAGTGGGTATGTGGCGATTTTCGGGAAAAAGTATGTGATCGTCATTGCCGATCGACGACTTTTAGTGGCAAATACTCCGAACTTGAGTCCACTTAGCATGAAAACATTTAATCAGGACAGTAAAGATAGTTGTTTTTTGAACCGAGTATGTTTTTTTTAATCATGTTTTCCCACTACATAGCATTTAAATAGACCGCTTTTTTATCCCTGTAACACCCCTTGTTGTAAAATTACAACGTTACCTTTAACCATCCTAAAAAACTATCCGTTATATATATATATTTTTTTTTACCACATTTACATAGTCATTGGGTCGTATTGTTCAGTCTCACAAGGCTATTGGATCGTACATTTGTTTATAAGTCACGCCTTCTGGCCATGAACTCACACAACCTCTCAAGGTTTCCTTCGAACAACATCTATTTGTTTCATTGGACTGGATTCATCAGATTTAAGTAAGTAAAATGTCTTTTATATATTTTTTGGTTGTTATTACAATGTCTAGAGCATGTACATATGTAGTTATTGTGGAACAGATGTATCAAATTTTATTTAGAGCTTGTTACATAATTGTTGCAATTATACAACACTGGGTGAATGTGGTAGTCAAAACGCTGGCTTGTTGCAGTGGGCTCAAACAGGTTGTATTCCCTCCACTACATCACTGCCTGAAATATTTGCTCTATACATGGATAGTATACATTCTACCCTTGTGTTGTGTTCAAATGCCTCCTACAACAACATCTAAAAGGTCACATTTTATTTTGTTAGGTTTTTCTATATTTGGGTCTTACAGGGTTATACCAGTTGATCTGCCGTCTCTCTTTTTGGCTCTGGATCCGTTTCCACGGAGGAAGCGCTAGCTGTTCCAAGTCCACTCTTCTGTGTATCAGTATGTGACGACTGCCGACTTGTGGACCCCCCTGCTGACCTCCCTATGGACTGGTCTCTCACATTAATAACCGTATCCACTTGGCGTCCGTTGCACCGTTTACCGTTGTTCCCATTGGGTTGAGTTTTTTTCTTTCTCACTGTGGTTTGTGAAGCCCTTTGAGGCATTTGTGATTAAGGGCTATATAAATAAACGCCTTGTTTAGAATTAGGATTTCTCGTTAACATGCAAAAAAATACAGGGTAAGAAAATGTGGTTTAACATCAAATTCAGAAGTGCATTCATTTGTATGGCGTATGTTACATTCTTATAACTGTTTTGGACTTATGTTTGCTTTTTGTTCTGTGCCTTTATTTTGTTGTTGTCACTTCCTTGTGCTGGGCACAGGCGTCCACACTTGCTGTACATGGTTGCCAATCAGGCTCCTGTTTCAGTCCGGCCGATCATGGCTTCATGTCCAAGTGTTGTTCCCTGTCGGAGTGTCTATTTACCTCCAAAATAAGTTCTGTGTCTTGTGCACTCACTAGCTGCACTCGCCTTCTTTTGGATTCCCCCACTCCTTTTTGGGTTGTGTGTTATTTCCCCACTCCGTGTGAGTGCGCCTTTTGTTTACATTAAATAATATTATTTTGCTTAAAGTCTCCGCAACCTTGGGGTCATGCTTCTAAGCTATGTTCCCAGTTCTTGACTGAGTATTTGTGTATACAGTATCTTTATGTACAATTACCTGCTTGTGTTCCAGGCTGTGCTGTTGTGAAAACAGAGTCTGCTGCATGTTGAGATGTAATTTCTGTAGATCTTGTTATCACGGGAACAATCGTCTTCAAAAGAGTCTTCTCAGTGTTTGCTACGGTTGTGGTATCATCTCCACCATCGTGTCTTTGATGTAGGACGTCATCCACAAGACCTTTTATCAGGTCAAAACCCCCCGAGGTGCCAGCAGGAGGCAGCCAGGCAGACGGGGTGGCGGCGGGAGGCAAAGCCACACTTTGACCTGGAGAATAATATTCAAGAATATAGAAACAATATATATTGTTTTATAAAACTCTCAATCAATTTAATTAACATGTTCGTCCATTACAGTTGTGTTGCCCGTGTGGTTGGACAGGACAGGTTAAAATTAAAAATAATATAGCAGTTTTATAGGACTGAATCTGACTTCCTTATCCACTAACTGTACAATACTTAAATTTGTCACATTAATTACTACATAATATTTTTACAACATGTAAGCTTTTTTCTCTTAACCATTAATGTTTTTTCATGTGTACATTTTTTGAAACATTTTTTGTATTAATTTTTTATTCATATTAGTATTTTATTTATTATCTTTAATATCATATACATTTTTTTGGTTTTGCAATGTTTCTGTTGTTGCATCATGCTGTATGTTTGTTTTAATTATATATATATATATATATATATACATATATATATATATATATATATATATATATATATATATATATATATATATATATATATATATATATGCGTTCAGGGGATTTTCCCTGATGAGCAGGGAAACCTGCGAAACAGGCTTGTCGGGATGAAATAGGCTGTTTTTTCCTGATCTAACGTATATTCCGCTCTACCTCGACTATACTGTATATATATATATGTATATATATATATTCGTTAGGTCAGGAAAAAACACAAAGGTTATTTCATCCCTACAAGCCTGTTTTGTATATTCTGCTCTACTCCGGTATTGAGCACTGTATAACGGATAACCACAGAAACCTCGACTCTATATATATATATATATATATATATATATATATATATATATATATATATATATATATATATATATATATATATATATATATATATATATATAAATATTTTTTTTTTCGCAGGAATGATGAGTTTTCGGGCATATTAAGGGCTTTTAAAATGCGATTTTGATGAACGGAGCCATTCCAATAGGTCTTTCGGGCCCTAATGACAACATTGATAGTGGCTTACGATATTCACCACAATGCAGAAAGACTCCTATTTAATAATTAAACCAGCATATTTTTGAGTGCATACACACACAGCCACACCGCCATGGCACCTACCTCCAGTCTGGGATGAAGCCGAAAGAAGAAGCAAGAAGCAAAATTCCAAATGCATCCCAGCTGATTCCTTCTGTGGCTCCGACACCACGGTGCAGGTTAGGAAAGGTGAGGCGGTGTTGTGTTGCTGCTACCTTTGTGTCTGTTACGTGCCACGTGAGGAACCATCATCGGGGCTAAAAATATCCCGAGGGCGTCGGGTAGAAGAGGCGCAGGGGTGTGGCCGCAGATACCAGCTCCAACTCAGAGTAAAAACACACAATATGTCAAACTTCACTGCAGATAAGAACATTTTAGCCCCTCATTTTATCCACTAACACATGCATGCATCTTTTTGCAGGGCTTTGGTTGTCTTTGCACCGGCTGTTGCTGCAGCCAATCAGACGTCAGTGCGTCACAGGCGCGCCTGTTGTAGGGCTCCACACACATGCTTCTCTGGGGGGGGTTGTTTTGGTTAACCCACTCTCCAGCGGACACTATGAAGAACATGCTCACTAAATAATGCTGTTTCCTGCTCATAGGAGGTCAGTGTGTTAACTTTACAGGAAGGCGTGCGCTTGTTTTGACTACTTTTTGCTCCCTCCCCTCTTGTCAGTTTGGATTCCTGATGGCTGTGCAGAGGCAACAGGGGGAGACCTTCATGGTGCACCAGGTGGAGGGTGCAGCAGGAGACATGCAGGAGTTAACTGTGGAGAACGTGGAGGCAGTAAGTGGCTTAGAATTCTGTGAAATGATGTGCATGATTACAGTAGGACAAATAAATACACATATAAAGGACTGGGCCATAGAGGAGGGCAATACAATACGACATTCTGGTATCGATCCGATACTGACACATTTTAAAGATCATTGAATGACTTTGTAAAACTTACCTTTAATTTTTTTTTGCCCAGGATGTGATTATTACAATCAGAATGAAACACAAGACAAATAATCATGGTTATATTTAACTACTGTAGGTTATATTGATTTATTTGGGTTGTCGACCTTACTCACGACTCAGTTCGATTCCCATGGGATGATGATTCGATTCAGAATTGATTCCCTATTGAACGTGATTATAAGTTCAAACTAGTTCTCGCAATATATTTTTTGGTGTAAAAATTGTAATAAAACAGTTTCAAAACGGTTTGCAAAAGCAAAAGTGGGTTTAAAAATTGTGATTTGTTTTAATTCTTAAAATTATTTGTGATGAAATAATATAGTATAATATATTTAATATATGATATATTTAAATGTGATTTTTATTGATGTAATTCATATATATATATATATATATATATATATATATATATATATATATATATATATATACATATATTTATATATATATATATATATATATATATATATATATATATATATATATATATATATATATATATATATATACATATACATATATATTAGTCAATAATTATGTGGTTTATCCGTTGTACAGTGCTCAATACAGGGGATTTTATAATAATACAATCCCCTGAAGAGCAGAGAAACCTGGGAAACAGGCTTGTAGGGATGAAATAGCCTCTGTGTTTGTTCCTGACCTAACGTATATTCCGCTCTATCCCGGTATTAAGCACTGTATAACAGACAAACCACAGAAACCTTGACTATAAATGTGTATACATATATGTATATATATATATACATATATATCCATCCATCCATCCATTTTCTACCGCTTGTCCCTCTCGGGGTCGCGCCGCAAATCTGCCGCCATCTCGTGGAAAACATGAGTAAAGTAGGTCAAAGAAAATTTTTACTTCGAAGCGTGCATAATCACTGAATGTACTTATACGACCCAATCCAACCAATATATAAATAAATAAAAAAGCAACACACATGTTGACACATAACACGACCTGCTCACTAAACTTTGTGGATATTATTAAAAAAAACATTCAAGCACCATTCATAATTCATAAAAATATAATAAAAACTTAATAAAATGTAATTTTAGATTCAAAATCGAAATAAATAAATAATTCTTATATATATATATATATATATATATATATATATATATATATATATATATATATATATATATATATATATATATATATATATATATATATATATATATATATATTACAGACTCAGAATTAAAATAAATTATATATTATGTATAATTTCAATATATATTTTATTTTGTATTAATTTTTCATTTATATCAGTATTTTATTTATTATCTTTAATATCCTTTTTTTTAAATTTTGCAATGTTTCTGTTGTTGCACATGCTGTATGTTTGTTTTAATTGTACCTTTTTGTATTTTAAACATGTGACGCATTTTGTGGGCTTTCTCTGTGAGAAGTGCGATATAAACAAAACTGTACTTACTTACTTAATCAATTCATATTTTTTAATATTTATAACCGATTTAAATAATTAAACAAATATTTATTTAAAAAAAAAAATCGATTCTCAAAAATGTGAAACCGATTTAGAATCAGAATAAATAAGAATCGCGATTGGAATGTGATGTATTTTTTGAGCACTCCAACAATTGGACAATATTGACAAAATAACTCAACAATGTATTTTTATAAAAAAAATTGTTTAAAGAAAAATAAAGCCAATAGTGTAAATTCGTACGTCAAACCACAATCTATGATCGTTTGGCTTTTTTGCCCGCAAACAATAGTTTATCAAAGTATGTAGATACATCCAATATTTCTTAACAACACAACGAAAATCTTGCTCGCATCGATCCGATACTGACACGAACGACCCTGGTACCTTATATACAGTGGTTCGTTTCTCCATGTGATATGTTCAACATTATGTCAGCCCTGTAGAGATGAAATAACACCCAAATAGTCACTTTTACACTTGTTAAAGCCATTATAGTAGACCTAATATTAAATGAATGAAAAAAGTTTCACATTTAGTAATACATCACATTATTTTAATAATCCTTTCTGTATGCATTTTTAAATTGCATTTGCTCCTATTATTTGTATTTATTTTTTTATTTTTTTTTGTCTTTTAGTTTTTTAAATTATTATTATTATTGTTGTATATATTATTTTAATTATTATTCTCATTATTATATGCTGACTGAATTTAGGAGCCATGGCCTTCATCTACTGTAGTATTGCTGTTTTGTAGTCCATATTGCCATTTTTATGCATCAAAATGCTTCATTTAGGCCGAAAAATACAAATAATATGTTTTTTTTTTAAAAAGTAAAAATCTATGATAGTGTGAAGCTGCACACTTTAGTTACAAATACCATGTTTATTATTTTAAAAAAATTATGTATATTACAATTTTTGTTTACAGCAGCCATTGTAACTGTAATAGTAGTACAGCTGCGGGAAATTAAGTTTTCTTATGTTAAGTTTAAGAGGTTTTTTCTTACCTTACATTTCACTCTACGCGATACAACCATGACGAATAACGATAATACATTTTGCACGCTGCTGTACATACTATCTTTTGATTGTCAAACAAAAGGCGTTCAAGGAGACTCAGAGCACCGAGATAAGACTCAGCAGACATATTTGTAACATGATAGCTATAAGCATATGCTGTCCTAATAATAGCTCCCACACTGTGCTCTGGATTAGTTACTAAGACAACATAGTTTGCACTCTTCGATCAGGTGGTCGGTCAGCATAAATGATAACATGAATTTGATGCCTGCAAAATGTGTAGAAAAAACTGGCACAAGTGGCAAAAAAGACTGAGAAAGTTGAGTAATGCTCATCAAACACTTGTTTGGAACATCCCACAGGATAGTTGGGAACAGGTGGGTGCCATGATTGGGTATAAAAGCAGCTTCCATGAAATGCTCAGTCATTCACAAACAAGGATGTGGCGAGGGTCACCACTTTGTGAGCAAATGCGTAAACAAATGATCGAACAGTTTAAGAACAATTTCTTAACGAGCTATTGCAAGGAATTTAGGGATTTCACCATCTACGGCCCTTAATATCTTCGAAAAGTTCAGAAAATCTGGAGAAATCACTGCACGTAAGCGGCAATGCCTGTGACCTTCGATTCCTCAGGCGGTACTGCATCAAAAATCGACATCAGTGTGTAAAGGATATCACCACATGTGCTCAGGAACACTTCAGAAAACCACTGTCAGTAACTACAGTTTGTCGCTACATCCGGAAGTGCAAGTTCAAACTCTACTATGCAAAGCCAAAGCCATTTATCAACAACACCCAGAAACGCTGCCGGCTTCGCTGGGCCCGAGCTCATCTAAGATGGACTGATGCAAAATGGAAAAGTGTTCTGTGGTCTGACGAGTCCACATTTCAAATTGTTTTTGGAAACTGTGGACGTCGTGTCCTCCAGACCAAAGATAAAAAGACTGTTATAGGCGCAAAGTTCAAAAGCCAGCATCTGTGAGGTATGGGGGTGTATTAGTGCCCAAGGCATGGGTAACTTACACACCTGTGAAGCCACATTTTGGAGCAACATATGTTGCCATCCAAGCAACGTCTTTTTCATGGACACCCCTGCTTATTTCAGCAAGACAATGCCAAGCCACAACAGCGTGGCTTCGTAGTAAAAGAGTGCGGGTACTAGACTGGCCTGCCTGTAGTCCAGACCTGTCTCCAATTGAAAATGTGTGGCGCATTATGAAGCCTAAAATACCACAACGAAGACCCTGGACTGTTGAACACCTTAAGCTGTACATCAAGCAAAAATGGAAAGAATTCCACCTGAAAAGATACAAAAATTGGTCTCTTCAGTTCCCAAAACGTTTACTAAGTGTTGTTAAAAGGAAAGGCCATGTAACACAGAGGTAAAAATGCCCCTGTGACAACTTTTTTTCAATGTGTTGCTGCCATTAAATTCTAAGTTAATGATTATTTGAAAAAAAAAAATGGCGTTTCTCAGTTCGGACATTAAATATCTTGTCTTTGCAGTCTATTCAATTGAATATAAGTTAAAAAGGATTTGCAAATCCTTGTATTCTGTTTTTATTTACGAATTACACAACGTGCCAACTTCACTGGTTTTGGGTTTTGTACTTTGAAGTGTGCACTACATTTTACTTACATGACCCAAACCATACAACCTTTCCCACTCATGGCGCAAATAATCTTCAAAGAAATATTTATTTAAATCAACACACACGGTCACACATAACACAACCTGTTCACTGAACTTTGTGGATATTATAAATAATGTCCAATTCATAATTCAAAATTACACTTATTTAAATCCACTACAATACATTTTGGTAAAATGTGAAACCTTATTTATACACTTATCCATGTTTCGCACATTTTAGTAAGTAAACAAGGTAGGAGTCAAACTTTCACATACAGTCATGGTCAAAAGTTTACATACATACATTTTGATATTTTTCATTTTAAAAACCAATACAATATATGTATAAAAAATATACATTTTGGCCTCCACTCAGGCTTGATCCTGGGGACACCAAAGGGTTTTGGTCAAAAAAATATTAAAAATGTGTCATTATTCAGTATTATTATTATTATTATTATTATTATTATTATTATTATTATTCAACGCTTAAATCTCTAGATCAACATTAGGTCTATCTGTCAATATAACATTTTTTAAAATTTAAATTGTATGCTCTTTTTGTCAAAGAAAACCAATGTTTTTATAGAAAAAACACAAAATATGCAATATTTTCACCCAATAACATTTTTAAGTGGAATATTTCAGATGATATAATAATTGTAGCTTTAAAAAAGTAAGTAAGTCATAACAACATTGATTTTAATTCATTATTATTTTTGGAGCAATGACACTTAAAAAAAAAATCACACTAAAATTATTGGGGATCCAAAAGGGTCCTACTCATTAAAGTGTTAAAAAATAATATATATATATATATTTTATTCTGTTTACTTTTAACACAATAATCTCGAGATCAACTTCAGCTCTATCCGTCAATTATAAGTTTTATTATTGTTTATGTTTTTTGTTTGTTCATTTTAAAACAAAAACTTATGGAAAACACAAAATATGCAACATTTTACACAAAAAATATCTCAAAATGGAATATTTAATGTGAAGTAAATGGAGCCTTGAATAGGTCAATAATTCATAATGACATTGATTTTTTAATTCATTATTTTTTTTTAAAGAAAGAAACAGCCTGCATGGCAGCTTGGTGTTATTAGAGTCAACATTGCAACATTTTCTTGTTAAATTTCACCTGTTTGCTCTTGTATACCACTTTTTATGTTTTGTATTTTTTTAATCGTATTTTTAGAATGTGCCATGGGGCTGTTAAAAAATTCCCTGCGGGCCGCAAATGGCCCCCGGGCCACACTTTGGACATCCTTAATCTACGGCTTGACACACGCACTAGCGAATGCAAGCGTACCTGATCAACAGCCATACAGGTCACACTGAGGGTGACGGTATGAACAACTTTAACACTGTTACAAATATGCACCACACTGTGAACCCACACCAAACAAGAATAACAAACACATTTCGGGAGAACATCCGCACCGTAACACAACATAAACACAACAGAACAAATACCCACAACCCCTTGCAGATGCTTGTTTTCATTCAGAAAACTCTACCTCTCACACGTGATGCCAAGGAGAAAAATAATTAGTCCACTCTTTGAGCTTCATCTGTTGCACAAATAGACTAGTAGTCTGGACTAAATGAAGCTGTTTTATTTATGTTTTGTTCCTTTTTCCCCATGCACTTTAAAGGATGGCTGTGTTATCTACTAGTCTAGACTTAAGCAGTTTTATTAATGTTCATGCACTTTAAAGGATGGCTGTGTTATCTACTAGTCTAGACTGAAGCATTTTTTTATTTTTGTGCCTTTCTTGTTTTTATTTGCACATTTATTTGTGCAAATTTGTTACTCATACGAATACGTTAAGAACAGGGCAGATTGAGCCCAGTTTATAGTATACTCTGGACTGAAGCTGTGTGCCTTCATTGTTTTTGTAGCTGTTGTTTTGAGGCATGTTTAAAAATTTTTTAAAAAAGCACTTTGTGAAAGTCAAAGTTAACAGTGTTTCCCATAGTTGTAGTGGATATCAGGATTATTTCAGGGAGAGCATGTCCCACATTCCAAGCTGCTGTTTTGAGGCATGTTAAAAAAAAATAATGGGTTTTTTTTTTTTTTTTTTTTTTCCATAAAGAAATACAATCATGTGTGCTTACGGACTGTATCCCTGCAGACTGTATTGATCTATATTGATATATAATCTATATATTGTGTTTTTTATGTTGATTTAATTAAAAAAAAAAAAAAAATGTTTTTTTTTTTTTTTTTTAATTTCTTGTGCGGCCCGGTACCAATCGGTCCGCGGACCGGTAGCGGGCCTCGGCCCGGTGGTTGGGGACCACTGGTTTAATGCATCCAGCGGGGGGCATCACAACAAAATTAGGCATAATTTTAATTCCAGTGTTAATTACACAACTATATATATCGGTATCGGTTGATATCGGTGTCGGAAATTAAGAGTTGGACAATATCGGAATATCGGATATCGGCAAAAAAGCCGTTATCGGACATCCCTAATATATATATATATATATATATATATAAATTATTTTTGAATGAATCGCGATTCGTATTTGTAACGATACTTAATCAAAGAAAATCAAAAATAGATTTTTGTAAATTATTAATATTATTATTTTTTAATATGTCCTCTGTCGTTACTCAGGCAAATCTTATTGTTGAAGTAATGTCCAGTGTTGCTGTACAAATTCACTTTAGAAAAGAGAAGTGTGGGATACTTCGTTACCACCAGGAATCAAATCGGGTGGCGCCCAAAGATTTACACCCCTATAATATACATATATATGTACATATAGATATAGATATATATTTCTTTACATGCAGTTTTTAGCTTTTACATTGTTTTCAGCCCAATGCGGCCCCCAAATCAAAAAGTTTGGACACCCCTGACTTATAATTACCGTATTTTTCAGACTATAAGTCGCAGTTTTTTTCATAGTTTGGCCGGGGGTGCGACTTATACTCAGGAGCGACTTATGTGTGAAATTATTAACACATTTCCGTAAAATATCAAATAATATTATTTAGCTCATTCACGTAAGAGACTAGACGTATAAGATTTCATCGGGTTTAGCGATTAGGAGTGACAGATTGTTTGGTAAACGTATAGCATGTTCTATATGTTATAGTTATTTGAATGACTCTTACCATAATATGTTACGTTAACATACCAGGCACGTTCTCAGTTGGTTATTTATGCGTCATATAACGTACACTTATTCAGCCTGTTGTTCACTATTCTTTATTTATTTTAAATTGCCTTTCAAATGTCTATTCTTGGTGTTGGGTTTTATCAAATAAATTTCCCCAAAAAATGCGACTTATACTCCAGTGCGACTTATATATGTTTTTTTCCTTCTTTATTATGCATTTTCGGCAGGTGCAACTTATACTCCGAAAAATACGGTACCCAAAATAAGAGTGAGTGACGCCTTCTTGTGCCCCTGCAGGCTCTCTGCCAGTTATATTTCCACCCAGACATGGAGCGTAAGAACGCGGCCCAGAAGTGGCTGACCCAAGCTCAGGGGTCTGCACAGGCGTGGCACTTCTGCTGGGCCCTGCTAGGCGCTGACAAGGTATTTGCATCTTCTTAAAACATCACGGACGTGTGCTGCACATTCACCAGGTTTGCTAATGTGGGTTCACAGCTCCCAGAGGTCCAGTTCTTTGGTGCCTGCACCCTGCACACCAAGATCTCCTCTCACTGGAGCGACCTGCCTGCAGACCAGCATGAACACCTCAGGGTGCAGCTCCTTTCCCACATCTTGCACTTCTCCTCCGGACCCAAAATGGTCCTGACAAGGCTGTGTGTGGCTCTGTCCTCTATGGCCCTGAACTTAATCCCCCATGTCTGGTCCCAGCCAGTCGCAGACATGGTGCAAGCCTTCCAGCCTCAGAGTCCTGAAGGTGCAGAGGCTACACAGGACCCTCAAGTGCACTGTCTGGCCCTGCTGGAGCTTCTGGTTGTTCTTCCAGAGGAGTTCCAGAGCAGCCGGCTGACTCAGACTCGACGTGCCCAGCTAAGGGAAGCCTTGGCTGGGGAGTGGACGACAGTGTGTCCCCTCTTGCGCCAGCTCCTCCAAAGCCAGGACTCGTCGACACAGGTGAAACAGAAGGTGCTCCGCTGCCTTTCCAGCTGGGTGGGACTTGACATCCCGCTCGGAGAGAGTCAAGAACTGGTCCAGGACTGTTTCACGACTTTGTCAAACCCTGAACTGTTTGATACTGCTGTTGAGACGATTGTTAATTCCGTCTCACAACCTGATTGTCAGAGGTAACTTTGCACATAACCACTGCGACTTACCATGAGTTTAGTGTTGAGGTATGGTGTGTGTGTGTGTTTGCAGGTACAGCAACGCTCTCGTAAGCCTGGTGCCTCTGGTGATGGGTCTCCAGGATCAACTAAAGACGGCTGTTCAGGAGGGCGACATGGAGACCACGCATGGGATCTGTCGCATTGCTGTTGCTATGGGCGAAACACACTCCAGGTAACATTGTTGCATTAAGTGTGCCAGTCTAGTACTGTTGTAACACGTGGCTTGGTATTGTCTTGCTGAAATAAGCAGGGGCGTCCATGATAACGTTGCTTGGATGGCAACATATGTTGCTCCAAAACCTGTATGTACCTTTCAGCATTAATGGTGCCTTCACAGATGTGTAAGTTACCCATGCCTTGGGCAATAATACACCCCCATACCATCACAGATGCTGGCTTTTGAACTTTGTGCCTATAACAATCCGGATGGTTCTTTTCCTCTTTGGTCCGGAGGACACGACGTCCACAGTTTCCAAAAACAATTTGAAATGTGGACTCGTCTGACCACAGAACACTTTCCCACTTTGCATCAGTCCATCTTAGATGAGCTCGGGCCCAGCGAAGCAGGCAGTGTTTCTGGGTGTTGTTGATAAATGGCTTTGGCCTTGCATAATAGAGTTTTAACTTGCACTTACAGATGTAGCGACAAACTGTAGTTACTAACAGTGGTTTTCTGAAGTGTCCCTGAGCTAAGGTGGTGATGTCCTTTACACACTGATGTTTGTTTTTGATGCAGGGATCGAAGGTCACGGGCATTCAATGTTGGTTTTCAGCCTTGCCGCTTCTTTGTAGTGATTTCTCCAGATTCTCTGAAACTGTTGACGATATTATGGACCATAGATGGTGAAATCCCTAAATTCCTTGCAATAGCCCATTGAGAAATTTGCTCACGCATTTGCTCACAAAGTGGTGACCCTCGCCCCATACTTGTTTGTGAATGAGTGAACCTGCTTTTATACCCAATTATGGCACCCACCTGTTCCCAATTCACCTGTGAGATGTTCCAAATAAGTGTTTGACGAGCAATCCTCAACTTTCTCAGTCTTTTTTGCCACTTGTGCCAGCTTTTTTCAAACATGTTGCAGGCATCAAATTCCAAATGAGCTAATATTTGCAAAAAATAACAACGTTTCCACGTTCCAACGTCCCAACTTCACTGGTTTTGGGTTTTGTAAAAAACATTAGACATATCGTTCATTCAGCAACATCCTTTTATAATTTCATAAATGCTAGATGACTTAAGGGGCTAATTAAAACAAACTAAATTGATGCATTTTGATGTCATTTAATATTTTGTTCATGCCATTCATTTTTTCACATTAGATATATATTACTTATCTATATCATATATGATAAAAACTTCTTGAAGTATGCATTTTTTATGTCTTGAACATAGTAGTGCAGCCTCTCTACCATTCACTTTCAACGGGGGGGAAAAAATGTAGATGCTCTGCACGACTGCTTCTAAAATGCCCATAAAAAGTGGTAGATGTCTCCTGCTTGTTTGAAAACGTAGCAAAACGCCACAGGTCGGAGCATGAGAACATGAATGTGCAGAATGTCTCCAACACACAAAATCCTCATTTAAATAAGGCGGTCTGCGCCTCTTTTCAATTGCACAAGCAGTCTCAGTCGATCACTAATAGTAGACACTATTTTATAGATTGCAAACGCTGTTTAGCAAAAAGGTATTGGGATCTTAGTAAATCAGTCCCTTTGTCTGGTTTCTACCTTAGAACCTGTCTTGGGTGACCCTTCTAGCTACCCGACAACTAAGCTCCTACACTGCAAAAACTGAAATCTAAGTAAGATTAAATATCTCAAATAAGGGTGATATTTGCTTATTTTCTGTCTGATAAGATCATTCTTCTCACTAAGCAGATTTTATGTTACAGTGTTTTACTTGTTTTAAGGGTTTTGGTCCTAAATGATCTCAGTAAGATATTACAGCTTGTTGCTGAGATTTTATGACCTATATTGAGTAAAACATGCATGAAACTAGAACATCAACTGTTG
>NC_084744.1:49130370-49145370 GCF_033978785.1 Entelurus aequoreus
GGCGGCGCTAAAGAGCCACATGCGGCTATCGAGCCGCGGGTTGCTGACCCCCCGTATTACTTACTGTTCCCAAACAACACACAAGTTCTTGGTTTTTTTTGTCAAGATATAGATAGATGCTGTGTTTTATTACTGTAGGTCGAGCATACTTGCCAAACTTCCCAATTCAGTGTTTCCCATAAACTGCCAAGATACCTGTGGTGGTGGGGGCGTGACTATGGGCGTGGTCACCATGACATCATCGAGTAATTTGCATAATTTACTACAATGATATGATTTTCTCTAAAAAGGCTCAAAAAATGTATACTTACTAATTAATAATAACAGTTTTGTTTTAAACGTTCATCCATCCATCCATCCATCCATCCATTGTACAATATAATTACAACACTTTATGTACGTATTTATATACAGATTTGAACAATAAGTTATTCACTGAAATATATTTATTAATTGTGGTTCTTACAAAAAATATATCTTATAAAATATAAAAGCTAAAATGTCTCTTAAATCTCTGCCCCTTTAATTAGTGCATACTAAATAATTTAACTTTAGCCTACTACTACAACCATATTATTTACCAGCAACATAAAGTGAAACAGAGGCAGAGGTGTCCTGCCACAGTCAGTAACAAATAAACAGAAAACAGTAGTGGTCAAATACAAATAAGGCAACAAGAGAAGTATCCTACACTTCTCTTTTGTAAAGTAAATCTGAACAGCCTATCTGGGCATCTACATCAACTATATGATTTGCCTGAGAAGCTGGAAAGGTAAAAAAAAAAAAAAAATATATATATATATATATATATATATATATATATATATATATATATATATATATATATATATTTATTTTTTATTTTATCTTATTTGTGGCGGACGTAATTCTTTTGTGGCGGGCCGCCACAAATAAATGAATATGTGGGAAACACTGCGATTTTTCCGGTAGACTCCCGAATTTCAGTGCTCCTCCCGAAAATCCCCCGGGGCAACTATTCTCCCGAATTTCTCCCGATTTTCACCCGGACAACAATATTAAGGGCGTGCCGTGATGGCACTGCTTTTAGCGTCCTTTAAAATCTGTCGACGCGTCCACTTTTTTACCATACAAACAGCGTGCCGGCCCAGTCCCATGTTGTATGCGGCTTCTGCATACACACGAAAGTGACTGCAAGACATACTTGATCAACAGACATACAGGTCACACTGAGGGTGCCTGTATGAACAACTTTAACACTGTTACAAATATGTGCCACACTGTGAACCCACACCAAACAAGAATGACAAACACATTTCGGGAGAACATCCGCACCGTAATACGACATAAACACAACAGAACAAATACCCAGAATCCCTTGCATCCCTAACTCTTCCGGGCTACAATAAACACCCCCGCTACCACCCTCCACCCCCCAATCTCCCGAATTCGAAGGTCTCAAGGGTGGCAAGTATGAGGTAGAGAAAATTAATAACATTATAGGGGTGGGCCAAAGAAAAGGCAAGCTAAAATAAATACATACAGTGGGGTGTTGGGACCCCTAGAGGTAGTTGTAGGGTGTCCCCTACTAAATGACAATAATAATGGACCCTTATTGGGTCCATTCTCAGTTACATTAACATTGATATTATACATGTTGGCCCATAGATAGAAATGCAGTTAAATGTAGCTTTGATGAAGCAAGCTACTTTTGCCGTGTATCAGAATCAGAGCATTTGAAACATAAAACGAAACATTGCAAAGAAAGTCACCTGGTTTTGTGTATGTTATTAGGGTTTTGCTGGAGCAAGTGGATCACTGGCAGGAGTATCTGGCCCTAGTCAACATGATTCTGTTCTGTACCGGGATTCCTGGCCAGTACCCAGTGAGTGAGACAACCAGCTCCCTCACGCTCACCTTCTGGTACACTCTGCAGGTGAGGACTGTCATGTACTATTACAACTCTGGCACAGGTGGTCATTCTTGTGATTGTTGTTCAGGATGACATCTTGTCGTTGGAGGAGGAGAAGCAGGCCATTTATCTGCAAGTCTACAGGCCGGTTTACTTCCAGCTCGTGGATGTGTTGCTGCACAAATCACATTATCCCTCCCAGGAAGAATACGCATCCTGGAGTTCTGATGACAAGGAGCAGTTTAGAATCTACAGGTGAGACAAACAAATAGTATTTAATCAAAACATGGCATGCACCTGCATTGTCTAAATCGGGGTGGTCCAAACTTATTGACATGAGGGCCGCATTGGGCTAAAAAATTTTTGGCCAAAATGATTCCACCGCTGCTGCTCACTGCTCCCCTCACCTCCCAGTGGGTGGAACAAGGGGATGTGTCAAATGCAGAGGGTAATTTCACCACACCTAGTGTGTGTGTGACTATCAGTGGTACTTAAGTTTAACTTTAATATATAAATATATACATATATATGTATATACTGTATGTATATATACATATACATATTTATATATGTATTAGGAGTATGTGAAATTTTGACTCATACCTTGTTGTAATCAATCAAAAATATCAAGCAGCTAAAATGTGCCAAACACGGATATGTGCGGAGAGGCTGTTCAGCAATTTTCCCATCATGCATTGCAGGGGATTTAAATAGGTGTAATTTTGAATGATGTGTTGTGTTTGGACATGTTTTTATAAAATCTACAAAGTTTAGTGAGCAGGTTGTGTTACGTGTGACCGTGTGTTGACTTTTAGTCTTAGTTTATTTGCGCCATGAGCGGAAAAGGTTGTTTGGATCAAGTCATATGTGTGGAAGACTCTCGCCTCCGGGTTCTTCGGACCACCAATCACCGACATCGCCGCTCCTTTTCAGGGTTTTTAGACAGTTTTATTTTCAGCAATGTGCAAAGTATTTTGGTGTCTGTCAGTCTCGCTCTCGCTCGCGCTCTCGCTTCAACTCCAACGCCTTTTAACGGAGCGACAGTTTATTAGATAAGCAGGCCCAGGTGGACTATCTACGCACCTGTCGCTGACCTCGAAGCCGGTCCTGGCACACCCCGCTTCGCTGCAGGTCCGCAGGCCACGCCCCCCCCCACAATATGATTATGCTGTGCAGTGCCCACTTGAAAGCACAATTCATGGTCATTAGCCAGAATTAATCACGTTACCCACAAGCTATTTTACTGTCAGATGTTTAAAATTAAGTTGGAGGCACCCCACGGACCAGACACCTATTAAACAAATGCACACCGCTAGTAGACTGGTCTAAATCCTTAATTTGTAAGTTTTACTTGTTTCTGGTCTAAATCCTTAGTTTTTAAGTTTTACTTGTTTCATTGAAGAATGACACACTACTATCCTAGAAGACGTGCAGCTCCATATGCTTGATAGACCACCAGGAAGGTTCAAGTTTACACTTTTATTCCATTAGTTAAATAATTGCAGCTAATTCACCCTAACAGTACTGGATAGAAAAATACATTATTTGATTGATTATTTTTTCACTGTGATTATAAACTTTGTAGAATAAAGTGTCTCAGTAATTTATCTTTCTTTTGTTACCATTAAATTTACTTTCATAGGTTTTAAAAAAGTAAGTAAAAATCACCATCCACCTCAAAACGTGCACAGTAGATCATAAGCAATAAAAAAAGAAAATGATCGCCAACTCGTGTATTTAAATAATTTTTTAGTTGCACCCCTAACTGCAACAGCAAAGAGTGAACACAAGTTATTGCAACCTTTATTTTGAAAACTTCAGGTGGTTCTACAAAGTTTTGTCAAAATTAAATGTGTAGTTATGGCGCAATTATCCTAACAAACAAAACAATATCCATCTCCTCTGTTAGTAATAACATTTTAAACCCCTATTTTGGTAAAATTGAACAGTCACATGTGTGCCTAGAGCATTTTTATGAGTGTCAAAGGTGAGAAAAATCTATTGTCAGAATAATTGTATCTAAGTCATCACAAAACTTTGTGTTGCCATGAGTTCCCGGCGAACTGTCTTTGATCCTACCAAGCAAAAGGCTTGTAAAACTCCACTGTGTAGGATGGGAAGCGACATGAAGGTGTCGGTTTCTTTGATGTATTGTAATCTACAGGAACATTTTGTCTTGATTCGAGATCTACAAAGCGGAGAGGAAGCAGGAACTGACCCCCCCTCCAGGCACCTTTTCTTTTAACTGTTTTGTAACCAAAGGCGACGGCTGTTTACGACCCCCCTTCCTTTATAAACAGCTGTTGCCATGTAATCAGGGAAAGTCCAAATAAAAGGGGACAATCTTTCGTCAGCGCGTGGTGGGAGACTGTGCAAGAGTACAGCCCAGACGTTTCTCCTCAATTGAGCTGAATGGAATTCTGTCTCTGTTTAATTCCTTGCTTCTTTGTCTGTTTAATAGATGTCATCAGTGTTTGAACCTGATGACATCTATCATTTGTATTTGCATGTTTGCTCCATTTTTGAGGGAAGAGGTGTACAAATGGTTTTGAGGATTTTGGATTTTTATGACGTCATTTAGATGATGCCTCTGACACACCCTTATAGCTAAATGCCCAGTATCTTACAGAAAAGCAGGCTTCGCTACACATCCTAAAAAACAAAAAAAAACTCTTTAGCAAAAAAAATTCTTTAGCAAATAGGCTAATTTATCATTAACATTTGAGTGTAATGTTAGCACTGTTCAATTTCAGTTTATTTGGACCATGCATACAATACAATGTAATGCATCCCATATTTCCAGTTGTTTCATGACAGCACGTCCGAAAAGGAGTAGGAAGAAGCTGAGCTTATTTAATTCTACCCTTTTTCGTACCAAAGCAATTTTATCCTATTTCCTTGTTCTCTGTAACATAACAGTGAACAAATACATAATAAACAAATAATATACCATAGTAAGTAAACAAATGTTAAATACAAAAATAATCTTTGTCTCAATAAAAAAAACAAAAAAACAACAACAACAATTTGAAATGTGGACTCGTCAGACCACAGAACACTTTATCCACTTTGCATCAGTCCATTTTAAATGAGCTCGGGCCCAGCCAAGCCGACGGCGTTTCTGGGTGTTGTTGATAAATGGCTTTCGCTTTGCAGAGTAGATTTTTTACTTGCATTTACAGATGTAGCGACAAACTGTAGTTACTGACAGTGGTAAAAAAAACTAAAACAATCCACGAGTCAGATCCAGACATGATATCTGCAAGTTTTTAAGTCTTTAGCTAATAGGCTAACTTAGCATCGATGTGGCTCAAATTTGAGTGCACTGTTCAGTTTCAGTTTATTTCGAACATGCATACAATACAATGTAATGCATCACATATTTCCAGTTGCTTCGTGACAGCATGTCGGAAAAGTAGTAGGAAGGAGCTGAGCCCCTTTTCGCACCGTAGCAATTGTATCCCATTTCCTTGCTCGCTGTAACATAACAGTGAACAAATAAATAATAAACAAATAATATGGCATAGTAAGTAAACAAATATTAAATGCATAAATAATCTTTGTCTCAATAAAAAAAATAAAAAAAGGGTTCAAGATTTTCATCATAATTCTTGTTCTGTGTACTTTGTGAACACCTGTAGTTTGAACAGTCTCATTAACATATTCAATTATAAATGATAAAACAACATGGTTGTTTTACCTTCCAGGGTGGACATCTCCGACACGTTGATGTACGTGTATGAAATGTTGGGAGCCGAGCTGCTCAGTAACCTTTATGAGCGCCTGGGAAGACAGCTGATGGACCCGCAGCAGTCAACAGGGTGGCAGGTTGTCAAGCTACTTCTATTACCCGGGTCTTGTTGTGTGTGGACAAGCCAGTGAAGTTGGCACGTTGTGTAATTCGTAAATAAAAACAGAATACAATGATTTGCAAATCCTTTTCAACTTAGACTGCAAAGACAAGATATTTAATGTTCGAACTGAGATTTTATTTTTTTTGCAAATAATCATTAACTTAGAATTTAATGGCAGCAACACATTGCAAAAAGGTTGGTTACCACTGTGTTACATGGCCTTTCCTTTTAACAACACTCAGTAAACGTTTGGGAACTGAGGAGACCAATTTTTGAAGCTTTTTAGGTGGAATTCTTTCCCATTGTTGCTTGATGTACAGCTTAAGTTGTTCAACAGTCCGGGGTCTCAGTTGTGGTATTTTACGCTTCATAATACGCCACACAGACTACAGACAGGCCAGTCTAGTACCCGCACTCTTTTACTATGAAGCCACGCTGTTGTAACACGTGCAGAATGTGGCTTGGCATTGTCTTGCTGAAATAAGCAGGGGCGTCCATGGTAACGTTGCTTGGATGGCAACATATGTTGCTCCAAAACCTGTATGTACCTTTCAGCATTAATGGTGCCTTCACAGATGTGTAAGTTACCCATGCCTTGGGCACTAATACACCCCCATACCATCACAGATGCTGGCTTTTCAACTTTGCGCCTGTAACAATCCGGATGGTTCTTTTCCTCTTTGGTCTGGAGGACACGACGTCCACAGTTTCCAAAAACAATTTGAAATGTGGACTCGTCAGACCACAGAACACTTTGTATCAGTCCATCTTAGATGAGCTCGGGCCCAGCGCAGCCGACGGCGTTTCTGGGTGTTGTTGATAAATGGCTTTGGCTTTGCATAGTAGAGTTTTAACTTGCATTTACAGATGTAGCGACGAACGGTAGTTACTGACAGTGGTTTTTTGAAGTGTTCCTGAGCTCATGCGGTGATATCCTTTACACATTAAAGTTGCTTGTTGATGCAATACAGCCTGAGGGATCGAAGGTCACGGGCATGCTGCTTACGGACCGTAGACGGTAAAGTCCCTAAATTGCTTGCAATAGCTCATTGAGAAATGTTGTTCTTAAACTGTTCAACAATTTGCTTGCACATTTTTTACAAAGTGGTGACCCTTGCCCCATCCTTGTTTGTGAATGACTGAGCATTTCATGGAAGCTGCTTTTATACCCAATCATTGTTCCCAATTAGCCTTTTCACCTGTGGGATGTTCCAAATAAGTGTTTGATGAGCATTCCTCAACTTTCTCAGTATTTTTTGAAACATGTTGCAGGCATCAAATTCCAATTGAGCTAATATTTGTAAAAAAATAACGTTTCTCAGTTCGAACGTTAAGTATCTTGTCTTTGCAGTCTATTCAATTGAATATAGGTTGAAAAGGATTTGCAAATGATTGTATTCTGTTTTTATTTACCATTTACACAACGTGCCAACTTCACTGGTTTTGGGTTTTATATTTACTTAATTCCATTGTTTTCTAAACGAGGTCTGTAACACGGCAGTAAAACAACTAATCAAACAAAACAGCTAGCTCTACAATCAGCTAAACAGACTCAATAACTCCACAGTGACGTTTTGGTGAATTTACTGACGAATTTGTGAAACTGAAAAAATATAAAAAGAAAGTCATTGTAAGTTAATAATACTAACACAGACACTCGTAACCGTGTTAGCGTATTAGCTAATGCTAATGGCGTTAGCTTGTTTTCATTACGATAGTACGTACAAATATGCACAAAAACACTCCGACAGACATCACTCATGGGACGGTTTAGTAAGTAAAAATGATTGTAGTTATGTTGTAAAACTTACCAACATTTCTTGGAGTAAATGAAGAGCGCATACAAGCAGAAACGCTATGGATGACTACTCGATGGAATGGCATTTATACATCCAGTCCAAAGCATGAAACGGAAGGAAATACTCTAGACCAGTGCCGCACAAGAAATTATTATTATTTTTTTAAAATTAAATCAACATAAAAAACACAATATACTGTGTGCATTATATATCAATATAGATCAATACAGTCTGCAGGGATACAGTCCATAAGCACACATGATTGTATTTCTTTATGAACAAAAAATAAATAAATAAAATAAAATATCACCCCCCCTCCCGGTCCGCGGGACAAATTTTCAAGCGTTGACCGGTCCGCAGCTACAAAAAGGTTAGGGACCACTGCTCTAGACTTTCAATCCTAAGCGCATATAGTGAGCAAACTCGACCAAAAGATGCCGCTATAGCAGAAACAATTACAAACTTTTTCAGTCTCTGTGTCGGCGTTATGTAAGTTTGTTGTATACTGTGGAAGACTCTCTCCTCCGGGTTCCTCTGACCACCAATCACTGACATGACAGCGGCGTTCATGGTTCTGAACAATGATTTATTTTGTGATAAGAGTCTCTTTTTATCCATTGAGCACACAAATGGTTTTCCTTCCAGTGTGTCGTTTGTCTCGCTTTCGCTCGCACTCCACCATCAACTCCCCTCCCCTTCCTGGCTGCTACTTTTTAACAGAGCGACAGGTGATTAGATAAGCCGGCCCAGGTGTGCCATCTACGCACCTGTCGCTAATCTCGAAGCCGGTCGACACACCCCGCTTCGCTGCAGGTCCGCAGGCCACGCCCCCCCACATATACAAAATATTATGGCCGTTAGCAAAGAAAAATCCATGGATTAGCCACACGTTTGTATAAGCCACAGATTTCAAAGTTGAGGAAATACGTAAAATACGATATGTACATTGCGTGTGCTATTTTTTGTAGTTTAATGTCTCTTCTTCTCCATTGTAGGACACAGAGGCGTTATTATTTGGCTTCCAGTCCATAGCAGAAACCATCGACGTGAACTACTCTGATGTCATCCCTGGTCTGATTGGTCTCATCCCCCGTATCAACATCAGTAACGTCATGCTGGCCGACACGGTCATGTACACAATAGGTAGCTGGAATATTCATGCATGATCATGCTGTGCACTCCACGACAATTAACACTTTTGTTGATATACAGGTGAAACTCGAAAAATGAGAATATTGTGCAAAAGCCCGTTCATTCATGTCAGCCATTCAACTTCAAATGTGAAACTCATGTGATATAAACTCGTTACATACAAAGTGAGATATGTCAAGCCTTCATTTGATATCATTTTGATGATCTTGGCTTACAGTTTTTGAACTCCCCCAAAATTTCCTAAACTTTTGTAACACGTGGCTTGGCATTGTCTCGCTGAAATAAGCAGGGGCGTCCATGATAACGTTGCTTGGATGGCAACATATGTTGCTCCAAAACCTGTATATACCTTTCAGCATTAATGGCGCCTTCACAGATGTGTAAGTTACCCATGCCTTGGGCACTAATACACCCCCATACCATCACAGATGCTGGCTTTTCAACTTTGCGCCTATAACAATCCGGATGGTTCTTTTTCTCTTTAGTCCAGAAGACACGACGTCCACAGTTTCCAGAAACAATTTGAAATGTGGACTCGTCAGACCACTGAACATTTTTCTACTTCGCATCAGTCCACCTTAGATGAGCTCGGGCCCAGCGAATCCGGCGGCGTTTCTGGGTGTTGTTGATAAATGGCTTTCGCTTTGCATAGTAGAGTTTTAACTTGCACTTACAGATGTAGCGACCAACTGCAGTTACTGACAGTGGTTTTCTGAAGTGTTCCTGAGTCTATGTGGTGATATCCTTTACACATTGATGTCACTTTTTGATGCAGTACCGCCTGAGGGATCGAAGGTCCGTAACATCATCGCTTATGTGCAGTGATTTCTCCAAATTCTCTGAACCTTTTGATGATATTACGGACCGTAGATGGTGAAATCCCTAAATTCCTTGCAATAGCTGGTTGAGAAATGTTGTTGTTAAACTGTTTGACAATTTGCTCACGCATTTGTTCACAAAGTGGTGACCCTCGCCCCATCCTTGTTTGTGAATGACTGAGCATTTCATGGAAGCTGCTTTTATACCCAATCATGGCACCCACCTGTTCCCAATTAGCCTGTTCACCTGTGGGATGTTCCAAATAAGGGTTTGATGAGCATTCCTCAACTTTTTCAGGGTTTTTTTTGCCACTTGTGCCAGCTTTTTTGACACACGTTGCAGGCCTGAAACTCCAAATGAGCTAATATTTGCAAAAAATAACATCGTTTTCCAGTTCGAACGTTAAATATCTTGTCTTTGCAGTCAATTCAATTGAATATAGGTCGAAAAGGATTTGCAAATCATTGTATTCTGTTTTTATTTACCATTTACACAACGTGCCAACTTCACTGGTTTTGGGTTTTGTACAAGCAATAATCATAATTACGTCAAAGGTAGTCTTGAAATATCTTAACTTGCATGTTATAACACAGTGTTGAATATTAGAGATAAACAAACCTTTGTGCAATATTCTATTTTCTTGAGTTTCACCTGTATTTGTGTTGCCAAGGGTCCTTGGCTGAGTGGCTGGTGGACCACCCAGTGATGCTTGGCGGTATGTTACCCATGGTCCTCCAGGGTCTTGTGAGGCCCGAGCTCTCCGTCTCCAGCGTTTCTACCCTGAAGAGGATCTGCAGGGAGTGTCGCCACGACCTCGGTCCTTACACTCAGGACATCCTCAACGTGTCCCAGGTTTGGTTTCCTGTGGTCGCTCAAATCGCAAATCAATGCATAGCAATGATAAAAAAAATATATACATTCATTCTCAATAGGATGTGCTGGTTAAAGGGATCCATAAGGTGAGTGGAGTGTTGCAAAGAGACTATGTGAGCGAAACATGGATGACGTTTATTTGTAATGTTTGTGCAGAGCAGCCAGTGCATGTGGCTCATGCAGGCTCTGGGCTTCCTGCTGTCCGCCATGCCCATGGAGGAGATCTTGGGAAAACTGCACTCACTCATCAGTCCTCACGTCCAGCAGCTGGAGACCATGGCACAACAAACGGTATGGAGTAGTGTTGTCCCGATACTACTCTGCAAAAAGTCAGCGTTCAAAAACAAGAAAACGAAATACTAAAATGAGGGGTATTTTATTTGAACTAAGCAAAATTATCTGCCAATAGAAGAAGAAAATTTGGCTTTCCAAAACAAGTAAAATTAGCTAACCTCAATGAACCCAAAAATACCTTAAAATAAGTATATTCTCACTAATAACAAGTGCACTTTTCTTGGTAGAAAAACAAATGAGACCTTTTCGCTCAATATGTTGAAAAATATTCTTAAATTTAGTAAATGCTAGTGCCATTATCTTGACATAATGATATGCGCTCGACATCATGATTTATTTTTTTTCATGCTTGAAGTAAGAAATTATTACTTTAAAAAAGCAGTTTTATACTTGTGAGTGTTGATGACACAGCTGTGCAACAGTTGATATTCTAGTTTCAAGCATGTTTTACTCCAGGGGTGTCCAAACTTTTTCCACTGAGGGCCGCAGACTGAAAAATCAAAGCATGCGGGGGCCATTTTGATATTTTTTCCTTTTTTAAAACCTATACAATATATAGTTGTTTTTTTTAACCTTTATGGCTTTTCTCAAGGGTTTCAGTCATAAAAATGTTAGAAATAAGTAATATATATATATATATATATTTTTATTTTTTTTATTCAACGCTTAAATCTCGAGATGTCTGTCGTTATAAAGTTTTAAAAAATGTTGTTTTTATGTTTAAGCCCTTTATGTCAAAACCCTTATTTATATGGCAAACACACAAACTATGCAACATTTTCCCCCAAAACATTTCAAAGTGGAATATTTGATGTGAAGTAATTGACAAAAAAAAAGAAAAAGAGTAAGTGTTGAAAATAAGCCAAATTTATATTTATATTTTTTACTTTTAATGCTTAAGTCTGTAGATCTGTTAATAATAATAATAATAATAATAACATATTTTATTTGTAAAAAGCACTTTATATTGAGTAAACAATCTCAAAGTGCTACAGTGTATTAAAAAAAATTAAAAATAAATAAAAATAAAGTAAAATAAAATAAATAAAACAATTATTTTTTTCATATTTTTTTGTTTGTTTGATGCCCTTTTTGTGAAAGAAAACTTTGTTTCGCACAAAATATGCAATATTTTCCCCAAAAAATGTTTCAAAGTGGAATTGTTCATGTGAAGTAATTGGAGCCTTCAATAGGTCAACAACAGTCCGCATGGCAGCTTTTGTGTTATTAGTGTCAGCATTGCAACTTTTTACTTGTTACATTTCAACTATTTACTCTTTTATTACACTTTTTTATGTTTTTATTTTTGATTATAGTATTTTCTGAATGTGCCGGGTGCCGTTAACAAATTAGCTGGGGGCCACAAATGGCCCTCGGGTTTTACTCAATATAGGTCATAAAATCTCAGCAACAAGCTGTAATATCTAACTGAGATCATTTAGACCAAAACCCTTGAAACAAGTAAAACATTCTAACATAAAATCTGCTTAGTGAGAAAATGTATCTTATCAGACAGAAAATAAGCAAATATCACCCTTATTTGAGATATTTAATCTTACTTAGATTTCAGTTTTTGCAGTGTAATATTTTGGTACCGGTACCAAAATGTATTTTGATACTTTTCGGTACTTTTTGATACTTTTCTAAATAAAGGGGACCGCAAAAATTACATTATTGGCTTTATTTTAACAAAAAATCTTACGGTACATTAAAAGTATGTTTCTTATTGCAAGTTTGTTCTTAAAGAAAATAGTAAACATACAAGACAACTTGTATTTTTATTAGTAAATAAGCAAACAAAGGCTCCTAATTTAGTTGCTGACATATGCAGTAACATATTGTTTCATTTATTATTCTATTTTTTTTCAAAATTATTAAGGACAAGTGGTAGAAAATGAATTATTAATCTACTTGTGTCAGGTTCAAACACTGATGACATCTATTAAACAGACAAGAAGCAAGGAATTAAACAGAAACAGAATTCAATTTAGCTCATTGAGGAGAAACGTTCTGTACTGTACTCTTTGTACAGTCTCCCACCACGCTCTGACGAAAGATTGTACGCCTCCTCTTTTATTTGGACTTTCCCTGATTACATGGCAACAGCTGTTTCTAAAGGGACAGGGGGTCGTAAACAGCCGCTGCCTTTCGTCACACAACAGTTCAAAGAAAAGGTGCCTGGAGGGGGGTCAGGTCCTGCTTCCTCTCCGCGTTGTAGATCTCGGGTCAAGACAAAATCCTGTGGATTAAAAGAGATCAAAGAAACCGACACCTTCATGTCGCTTCCCATCCTACACAATGGAGTTTTACAGGCCTTTTGATTGGTAAGATCAAACACAGCTTTTGTCTGCTTTCCGGGAACTCACTGAAACACAACGTTTTGTGATAACTTAGATACAATTATTCTGACAACTTGTTCATTTACTGTTAATATCTGGTTATTTTCTCTTTTAACATGTTATATCTACACTTCTGTTAAAATGTAACCATCACTTATTCTTCTGTTGTTTGATACTTTACATTAGTTTTGGATGATACCACAAATTTAGGTATCAATCCGATACCAAGTCGATACAGGATCATACATTGGTCATATTCAAAGTCCTCATGTGTCCAGGGACGTATTTCCTGAGTTTATAAACATAATATACATTTTTAAAAAACGAAAAAAGATTTTGTGATGCTAAAAAATATCAATGTAATCATAGTAGTATCAACTAGATACGTTCCTGTACTTGGTATCATTACAGTGAATGTCAGTTGTAGATCCACCAATGGCGTTTGTTGTTTAATTGGGACGTTGGTGAGCTACGCTGTGTAGTGAAGCATGTTTAGCTATTCCTCGTCCTGCAGGGAGGATACTTTTTAGAAACGTACTTTATTTGTCGCCATGGAGGCGAGGATTCACCTTTATTTTCAGTTTTTAAGCCAAAATGCGTCCGTTCTCCCTTTTCTGTCTACACACTGTGTCTGCTTGTAAGTACTCTGGGATTGTGCGTTGCCGAACACGCTCCTCTGCTCGTAAAACCAGCAGTTCCGACGTGACAACGGCGCACCGTCATGCCCGTAAAAATTGTTTTTTTCAAATGCAGTATAGTACTGTATAGTACTGTTTTTAATGTATTAGGATCGCGCTACTTTATTACAGTAGTAGCGATATATATATATATATATATATATATATATATACACTACCGTTCAAAAGTTTGGGGTCACATTGAAATGTCCTTATTTTTGAAGGAAAAGCACTGTACTTTTCAATGAAGATAACTTTAAACTTGTCTTAACTTTAAAGAAATACACTCTATACATTGCTAATGTGGTAAATGACTATTCTAGCTGCAAATGTCTGGTTTTTGGTGCAATATCTACATAGGTGTATAGAGGCCCATTTCCAGCAACTATCACTCCAGTGTTCTAATGGTACAATGTGTTTGCTCATTGGCTCAGAAGGCTAATTGATGATTAGAAAACCCTTGTGCAATCATGTTCACACATCTGAAAACAGTTTAGCTCGTGACAGAAGCTACAAAACTGACCTTCCTTTGAGCAGATTGAGTTTCTGGAGCATCACATTTGTGGGGTCAATTAAACGCTCAAAATGGCCAGAAAAAGAGAACTTTCATCTGAAACTCGACAGTCTATTCTTGTTCTTAGAAATGAAGGCTATTCCACAAAATTGTTTGAGTGACCCCAAACTTTTGAACGGTAGTGTATATATATACAGTATATATATATATATATACCTGTATATATATACACATATATATATACAGTATATATATATATATGTATATACATATATATATATATATATATATATACAGTATATATATATATATATATATATATATATATATATATATGTATATATATATATATATATATATATATATATATATATATATATATATATATGTATATATATATATATATATATATATATATATATATATATATATATATATATATATATATATATATATATATATATATATATATATAGATATATATATATATATATATATATATATATGTGTGTCTTAATTAGATTATCCAAAAAAAAAAAAAAAAAAAATAGTGCTCGATACCGTGGTAGAGCGTAATATGTATGTGTGGGAAAAAAAATCACAAGACTATTTCATCTCTACAGGCTTGTTTCATGATCATCAGGAGATTTTTGTATGTATATACTGTATATATATATATATATATATATATATATATATATACATATATATATATATATATATATATATACAAAGGTCCTGAGTAGTCGTGAGTTCAATCCCGGCCTCGGGATCTTTCTGTGTGGAGT
>NC_084744.1:49150370-49155370 GCF_033978785.1 Entelurus aequoreus
TTCGCAGAAAATGCAGTAGTTTATACATCAATTAATGTTTCTGGGTGTTGTTGATAAATGCATCACGGACCGGTACCGGTCCCCTGGACCGGTGGTTGGGGACCACTGCTTTACACCACTGCATCCCACGCTTTGCATTGGACTCGGTGATGTATGGCTTATATGCAGCCGCTCGGCCATGGAAACCCATTCCATGAAGCTCTCTGCGTACTGTACGTGGGCTAATTGGAAGGCCACATGAAGTTTGGTGCTCTGTAGCAACTTGGTGTGCAGAAAGTCGGCGACCTCTTTGCACTATGCGCTTCAACATCCGCTGACCCCTCTCTGTCAGTTTACGTGGCCTACCACTTCGTGGCTGAGTTGCTGTTGTTCCCGAACTCTTCCATGTTCTTATAATAAAGCCGACAGTCGACTTTTGGAATATTTAGGAGCGAGGACATTTCACGACTGGATTTGTTGCACCGGTGGCATCCTATGACAGTTCCACGCTGGAAATCACTCAAGTGCTTGATTTTATACACCAGTGGCCAGGCCAAGTGATTAGGACACCTGATTCTGATCATTTGGATGGGTGGTGTGAAGAATCCATGTATGTTTAAGAGTTCTTTCTGTACTCATAGTCATGTTTAAAAGTGTTTTTCCATTTGTACTCTTTATATTTTTTTATCTTATGTCTGCAAGTAAACTATGTGTGTTACCTTGAAGGCTTGCACTGTAGGAGATGGAATGCTCCCTTTTGTCTTATCTGTAGTAGAACAATGAGGCTGTGTTCCTCTCCGGATAGGTGGGGGGTTTCGTTTCGTCATGTGCAAGGAGTTGGTTTCTTCCGTTTGAGTGTCAGATCAACTAGAGTAGCCGATATGAATGTATTAGGTCAGTCTACCCCAGGGCAGCTGTGGCTACGAAAGTAGCTTACCACCACCAGGTGTGAATGAATGATGGTTTTTTAACATGTAAAGCGACTTTGGGTACTTAGAAAAGCGCTATATAAATCCCAGGTATTATTATTATTATTGTATTGGTTAAGCTGGTCTCTTGAGATTTTCAGTAAAACTTGATAATATTCCTATTCTGTCTTGGTGATCCTTCTTACTCAGCATATATGTCATCGAATGAACTTGGGATTGACCAGTAATTTAGATTCCCTGGGAGGAAGAGCTGGTGGAATACTTTTGGCAATATAGTGTATGTAAGACTTTTGCACAGTACTGTAATAATTGTGATATTTACCACTCTTGCCTCACACATGTTCCTACAGTATGTTTCCTATTGTCACCATATCATATATACAGCCTGACCCTGACAAGAAACAGTCCATCATTCACATCCTGGCAATGCTGTCCAGCCTGTTCACCACTCTGGACACTAAAAGACATGCGGACGGTTTGGAAGGAACGCCTCACCTCCGACCCACACACCACCCAGTGAGTTAATTTGCATTAAATACAATAAAACATGTATTTGCTTATTAGTGTTATCATCATCATCATCATCATCATGCCAGGTGGCGGTCGTGCTCCAGCAACTGTACCCGTTGATCCAGAATATTCTAAGTAAATGGCTGAAGGACTCCGAGGTGGTGGAGGTAAGAACGGATCTTGTATGGTCACCGGTCACAACATTAGGTACAGTATGTACTCCTCCCCAGGCGGTGTGCGGTGTGTTTGATAAGTCCGTTCGGAACCTGCTCCTCGACTTCGGGCCCTTGGTCGCCCAACTGAGTGGGACGTTGGGGCAGATCTACGCCGCCTGCCCACAAGCCTCGGCACTGGACCTGGCGAGTCAGGTGTGTGGTTTTGTGGATCAGCGTCACAGCAGGGGACCTCATGTGTTCTCCTCGCTGTAGATGGTTGGCATATTTGCTGGAGAGGAACCACACATCTGCTCCATTAAAAGCCTGCTGGAGGTCCTCACCTCGTCCACTCTGACCAGGTTTCGGCAAGGTGAACTTTTTTTTTTTTTTTGTCTTTTTAACAGCAAAATCCCCCCCAAAAAACAACACATTTTTTTCATTGTTAAAGTCTTATTCCAAAATGGAATAACTTCATTTTAAAAATTCAAAAAGTAGACACAATACCTCATAATGACAATGTGAAAATGTTGTCTTTTTTGAATACGACGTCACAAGCTTGGCACACCTATCTTTGGGCAGTTTCGCCCATTCCTATTTGCAGCACCTCTCAAGCGCTATCAAGTTGAATGAGAAGTGCTGGTTTTTATCCAGGATGTCTCTGTATATTGCTGCATTCATCTTTCCCTCTATCCTGGCTAGTCCCCCAGTTCCTGCACTGAAAAAAAAGTCAGTGTTCAAAAACAAGAAAAAAAAAAATACAAACCCCGTTCCCATATGAGTTGGGAAATTGTGTTAGATGTAAATATAAACGGAATACAATGATTTGCAAATCATTTTCAACCCATATTCAGTTGAATATGCTACAAAGACAACATATTTGATGTTCAAACTGATAAACATTTTTTTTTTGCAGATAATCATTAACTTTAGAATTTGATGCCAGCAACACGTGACAAAGAATTTAGGAAAGGTGGCAATAAATACTGATAAAGTTGAGGAAAGCTCATCAAACACTTATTTGGAACATCCCACAGGTGAACAGGCAAATTGGGAACAGGTGGGTGCCATGATTGGGTATAAAAGTAGATTCGATTAAATGCTCAGTCATTCACAGACAAGGATGGGGCGAGGGTCACCACTTTGTCAACAAATGTGTGAGCAAATTGTTGAACAGTTTAAGAAAAACCTTTCTAAACCAGCTATTGCAAGGAATTTAGGGATTTCACCATCTGCAAGCAGCTAAGCCCGTGACCTTTGATCCCTCAGGCTGTACTGCATCAACAAGCGACATCAGTGTGTAAATGATATCACCACATGGGCTCAGGAACACTTCAGAGACCCACTGTCAGTAACTACAGTTGGTCGCTACATCTGTAAGTACAAGTTAAAACTCTCCTATGCAAGGCGAAAAGCGTTTATCAACAACACCCAGAAACGCTGTCTGCTTCGCTGGGCCTGAGCTCATCTAAGATGAACTGATACTAAGTGGAAAAGTGTTCTGTGGTCTGACGAGTCCACATTTCAAATTGTTTTTGGAAACTGTGGACGTCGTGTCCTCCGGACCAAAGAGTAAAAGAACCATCCGGATTGTTATAGGCGCAAAGTTGAAAAGCCAGCATCTGTGATGGTATGGGGGTGTATTAGTGCTCAAGGCATGGGTAACTTACACATCTGTGAAGGTGCCATTAATGCTGAAAGGTACATACAGGTTTTGGAGCAACATATGTTGCCATCCAAGCAACGTTACCATGGACGCCCCTGCTTATTTCAGCAAGACAATGCCAAGCCACGTGTTACATCAACGTGGCTTCATACTAAAAGAGTGCGGGTACTAGACTGGCCTGCCTGTAGTCCAGACCTGTCTCCCATTGAAAATGTGTGGCGCATTATGAAGCCTAAAATACCACAACGGAGACCCCCGGACTGTTGAACAACTTAAGCTGTACATCAAGCAAGAAAAGGAAATAATTTCACCTGAGAAGCTTAAAAAATGTGTCTCCTCAGTTCCCAAACGTTTACTGAGTGTTGTTAAAAGGAAAGGCCATGTAACACAGTGGTGAACATGCCCTTTCCCAACTACTTTGGCACGTGTTGCAGCCATGAAATTCTGAGTTAATTATTATTTGCAAAAATAAAAAAAGTTTATGAGTTTGAACATCAAATATCTTGTCTTTGTAGTGCATTCAATTGAATATGGGTTGAAAAGGATTTGCAAATCATTGTATTCCGTTTATATTTACATCCAACACAATTTCCCAACTCATATGGAAACGGGGTTTGTACAAAAATAAGGGATATTTTATTTGAACTAAGCAAAATTATCTGCCAATAGAACAAGAAAATGTGGCTTGTCAAGACTTTCCAAAACAAGTAAAATTAGCTAACCTCAATGAACCCCAAAATACCTTAAAATAAGTATATTCTCACTAATAACAAGTGTACTTTTCTTGGTAGAAAAAAAAAAAAGACCTTTTTGCTCAATATGTTGAAAAATTGTCTTAAATTAAGTAGATGCTAGTGCCATTATCTTGACATAATGATATGCGCTCGGCATTACATTTCTTGAAACCATCAAACTTACACTAAAAACTAATTTATTGTTCTTAATGGAAAGGCAACAAGGCAAGCGTTTGTTACTCTCGGGGTCTCCTAGCCGCTCAGGCAAATCATATTGTCTAAAAATGCATTTTTCCATCAATAACATGACATCATCGCGCCAAGTGTGTGCTCTTTCAGTCAATTAGTGCGCATATTTACAGCCCGGTCCCCGGCCAAATTTTTTTCTATTGTCATTTTGAAAAATGTATCTGAATGTGCATGAACTATTTCTGTTCAAATTTGTTTGAAATGTCACATGTTAAATGTTTAAATATTAACTGTCAGTTTACTGTACTGTGCCAACTGTACTACTATATATGAGTACGTGTTTTCTATTGTTTCATTGGAAATAAAACGGCAAAGTCCATTTGGCTGTCATCTGTTTTAATTATGAGACACAATTGTGTCAAAGTCATGATTTTTTTTTTTTTCATGCTTGAAATAAGAAATTCTTACTTTAAAAAAGTAGTTTTATACTTGTGAGTGTTGATGACACAGCTTTGCAACAGTTGATATTCTAGTTTCAAGCATGTTTTACTCAATATAGGTCATCAAATCTCAGCAACAAGCTGTAATATCTTACTGAGATCATTTAGGACCAAAACCCTTAAAACAAGTAAAACACTTTAACATAAAATCTGCTTAGTGAGAAGAATGATCTTATCAGACAGAAAATAAGCAAATATCACCCTTATTTGAGATATTTAATCTTACTTAGATTTCAGTTTTTGCAGTGTGCCGCTGAAAAACATCCCCCACACCATGATGCTGCCACCACCATGCTTCACTGTAGGGAGGGTATTGGCCTGGTGGTTCAAACCAAAGAGTT
>NC_084744.1:49165370-49177870 GCF_033978785.1 Entelurus aequoreus
TATATATATATATATATATATATATATATATATATATATATATATATATATATATATAGATATGTATATATATATATATGTAAATATGTATATGTATACATATACATATATATATATATATGTATATGTATACATATACAAATATATATATATATATATATTTTTATATATATATATATATATATATATATATATATATATATATATATATATATATATATATATATATATATATATATATATATATATGTATATATATATATATATATATATATATATATATTTACATATATATATGTATATATGTGTATATATATATTTACATATATTATATATATATATATATATATATATATATATATATATATATATATATATATATATATATATATATATATATATATATATATATATATATATATATATATATATATATATATATATATATATATATATATATATATATATATATGTATATATTAGGGCTGCAACTAACGATTAATTTGATAATCGATTAATCTGTCGATTATTAATTCGATTAATCGATTAATAATCGGATAAAAGAGACAAACTACATTTCTATCCTTTCCGGTATTTTATTGAAAAAAAACAGCATATTGGCACCATACTTATTTTGATTATTGTTTTTTGTTTGTACATGTTGCAGTTTATAAATAAAGGTTTATTAAAAAAAATAAAAAAATAAAAATTTTAAAAAAATAAAAATTGCCTCTGCGCATGCGCATAGCATAGATCCAACGAATCGATGACTAAATTAATCGCCAACTATTTTTATAATCGATTTTAATCGATTAGTTGTTGCAGCCCTAATATATATATATATATTTATATATATATATATATATAGTATGTGTATGTGTTTACATATTACATTAATATAATTGATATATCATTAAAGGCCTACTGAAACCCACTACTACCGACCACGCAGTCTGATAGTTTATATATCAATGATGAAATCTTAACATTATAACACATGCCAATACGGCCGGGTTAACTTATAAAGTGACATTTTAAATTTGCCGCTAAACTTCCGGTTCGAAACGCCTCTGAGGATGACGTATGCGCGTGACGTAGACCGGGGAACACGGGTATGCCTTCCACATTGAAGCCAATACGAAAAAGCTCTGTTTTCATTTCATAATTCCACAGTATTCTGGACATCTGTGTTCGTGAATCTGTTGCAATCATGTTCATTGCATTATGGAGAAGGAAGCTGAGCAAGCAAAGAAGAAAGTTGTCGGTGCGAAATGGACGTATTTTTCGAACGTAGTCAGCAACAACAGTACACAGCCGGCGCTTCTTTGTTTACATTCCCGAAAGATGCAGTCAAGATGGAAGAACTCGGATAACAGAGACTCTAACCAGGAGGGCTTTTGACTTCGATACACAGACGCCTGTAGAGAACTGGGACAACACAGACTCTTACCAGGATTACTTTGATTTGGATGACAAAGACGCAGACGTGCTACTGTGAGTATGCAGCTTTGGCTTCTAAACATTTGATCGCTTGACCGTATGTGCGCAACTTATTTTTGCGTATGTACGTAACTTTTTTAAAATATATAAGCTTTATGAACCTTGGGTTAGGTGAACGGTCTTTTGGGCTGAGTGATTGTGTGTGTTGATCAGGTGTTTGAATTGTATTGGCGTGTTCTATGGAGCTAGGAGCTAGCATAGGAGCTAGGAGCTAGCATAACAAACACGCAGGTGTTTTTATGCAGGATTAATTTGTGGCATATTAAATATAAGCCTGGTTGTGTTGTGGCTAATAGAGTATATATATGTCTTGTGTTTATTTACTGTTGTAGTCATTCCCAGCTGAATATAAGGTACCGTGAGTATGCAGCCTTGGCTGCTAAACATTTGATAGCTTGACCGTATGTGCGCGTCACGTACGTAACTTTTTAAAAATATATAAGCTTTATGAACCTTGGGTTAGGTGAACGGTCTTTTGGGCTGAGTGATTGTGTGTGTTGATCAGGTGTTTGAATTGTATTGGCGTGTTCTATGGAGCTAGGAGCTAGCAGAGGAGCTAGGAGCTAGCATAACAAACACGCAGGTGTTTTTATGCAGGATTAATTTGTGGCATATTAAATATAAGCCTGGTTGTGTTGTGGCTAATAGAGTATATATATGTCTTGTGTTTATTTACTGTTGTAGTCATTCCCAGATGAATATCCGGTCACCCCCGGCTCTCACAGCATCTTCCCTATCTGAATAGCTTCAACTCCCCACTAGTCCTTCACTTGCACTTTACTCATCCACAAATCTTTCATCCTCGCTCAAATTAATGGGGAAATTGTCGCTTTCTCGGTCCGAATCTCTCTCACTTCATGCGGCCATCATTGTAAACAATAGGGAACTTTGCGTATATGTTTAACTGACTACGTCACGCTACTTCCGGTAGGGGCAAGCCTTTTTTTTATCAGATACCAAAAGTTGCAATCTTTATCGTCGTTGTTCTATACTAAATCCTTTCAGCAAAAATATGGCAATATCGCGAAATGATCAAGTATGACACATAGAATAGATCTGCTATCCCCGTTTAAATAAAAAAAATTCATTTCAGTAGGCCTTTAATATAATAGAAATATAGATATGACGAGTATGCGAAAGTTCAACTCCTACCTTGTTTATGGTTAGTGGATGTTTTTTAACATAATATCCACATAGTTCAGTGAGCTGGTTGTTATGTGTGACCATGTGTTTTGACTTTTTGTGTTGGTTGCATTTTTTTTGCGCCATGATTAGGGAAGGTTGTTTGGATTGGGTCTTTTAAATAAATGTTGTGCTCCATTCACTTCAAATCACAATTCCTAATTTACTCACATTGTCCACAAGATGACAATAAAATTGCAGCAATCAAATTGTCAGATATTCAAAATTAATTGGAAACACCCCGTGGGCAAAATTCCTTATTAAACTCATAACGTCTCATGGGCCGGTGGGCCGTAGTTTGGAAACCCCAGTGCTAGATGTTTTGGTTTGATCTTATTAAGTTAGCTGTGACATTTGTTACGCGATCTAATGGCGGGATGCAACTTAAAGCCTGACAATTATCCACTTCTTGTTCTCTTGCTGCATCTAAAAAAACTCCTAAGTTGAGGTACTATTGTACTTAAAATGTTTTTTTGTTCATGACAGTCACTCTCTAAAGGCAGACTTTTGGATACATCTCATTAGTGTCATGTCTGTGTGATCATGTTTTGTTTTGGTTATGTTCGGTTTGGTTTTTCGTCACTTAGTTCCTGCTTTTTCACTCCCTTGTTTTTGTTTCCATGACAACCCATTAGTTGCACCTGTTTTCACGTTCGGACTCACACACCTGTCATTAATCATGTTCAAGACTATTTAAGCCAGGAAGTCAGCCTGGCGACATTGACTTCTGCTACTTCTGACACCCATGCTATCCTTTGCTTCCTGTTGATACCATAGTTCATGCTCCATGCTTTCCAAGTAAGTTTTTGTTTATGACCATAGTTCAGTTTATGTGTTAACGTTCTTTTGTTTCATAGCCAAGTTTGTTCTCCGCCTTGTGCTTGCACCCTTTTTTTGTAGTTTATAGTGTTAAAATCATGTATTTACCTCCAAGCCATGTCCGATCCAACTTTACTTGCATCTCGGGAAAACAAACACCCCATAGTCCACGTCTTGACAATTAGATTGTGCGGATTCACCACCTTTGTTAAGGACTATTTGTATTAAGTATTGTTCATACATTATTAAAGTAGCAAAAGCTCACATTTTTTGCCCTCAAGTGACCAAGATCGGATATTTTTTGCCAGTCTTTACGCTCCAAAGTGCTTCAAATATAATATTTTTGCATCATATTCAGGCCACATCAAGAGGTAGTCCAAATCTGATTGGAATCTGATCTTTTCTAACCTGAATACGACCCGTATGAAACTTGTTCGTTATGTTTGGGCGAACTACATCATTTGTGTACCGCGGAGAAAAAGACGCAGACCGCCAAAAAAGTATTCTTTTTCGACGGTTGAATTTTTGGTGCATCAGTAGTCAATAGTGCACAAATAGTAGGCTGTATGTAATATATGAAGATATACTTTGATTCCGATAGAAATAGCGATTGTTGAAGGACCAGAATTGACGCTGTGGTGTATTTGCTTACATGTTACGTACATTGCGTAAGTTGTTTATGTAAGTGAGTTGAAAAATAAATCTAACGTATATTCACGCTGATGTCCGTGTTGCCTCAACAGAACCCTTTGTTTTTAGGTTAGAGTTTGTATCCAATCAGAATTCAGCTAGCTTATGTTGCCATGCTGTACAAAATCTGCCCGAGGCCTTCAGAATCAACAATGTCTGTGCACTCTTATGTGAACGGACACATACAGTTGATAGATAATTGCGATAGCCAATCAGATCACGAGTTGTTGTCAGTAAGGCCTTACATTGAACGTGACATTTACGCATCCTGTGATTGGATACTCATCGGGACCGTTAGCGGATGAATTTGAGAACACATACAGTTGAGAGACAGTTGCGATAGCCAATCAGATCACAAGTTGTTGACAGTAGCCTATCTAGGTAGCCTGATGTTAACGAGACTGTGATTGGATACTCACTTGTCATTCCAAAGTGAGTATCCATTCACAAGTTTCAATACGGCGTCAAATAGGTTCTATAAATTGTGAGTTCAAATATAAAATGTTTTTGCTTTTAGTATGTTTTTTGCAATTTTAATTTTGACAGTACCACATACGATATGTTTTAATTGCTGATACGTTTTAATTGTTTTTTTAAATGCGCCAGAAAATAGACCGTTTTGTACACTGTTGATGCGATTCAATGCACAGTCAATGTGTTTCTGTATAGTATTTTTCCAGTGATGGTCATGTGGTGACAAATTATGGTAATTTGAGAGGTAATCATTGAAGTCGGACATCACTGAAGGCCTAGGTGGGAAACGCACGGCCCGCCGCTGGATTACACAATATATATCCATTCATACATTATATTACTTTAATTCGTTTTCACGTAAAGAACACTCACTTTTAAGGTGTGGTAAATGTTATTTAGCAAAGTAGTAGTAGTAGCGACTTCATTGTTCATTTACGGAATCCGGTCAACTTTTGACTTTATCGAACTGTGCATGCTAGTGACGTCTGATAAAGATCACATTTTACTTGCAGAGTTAAGTCAGCTGTAACATTTCTAAAAAGTCAGATTCGGGCCACTTTGACCTGCAGTGGTTGGTGAACGTAGTCTTAGTTTATGATTTGAGATTTTCTTTCTTCTTTTTTTTCCTTTCTCGTAGGGAACAAAGCAACAAGCGTCGTGTTAAGGAGATTGTGAAGGAGTTTTCTCTACTTTGCAGAGGCCTGCAGGGGTCCGGACACTCCGATTACTAGACTACTTTTTTCCCCAGGAGCATTAAACTACACACAAAAAAAGAGAAGAAGAAAGCGTGGACTTTATTGTAAGTTTTGAGCATGTGTTTTGTTGTTGTTGTTGTTGTATAAACTAGTCAAACTACACTCCTCAACAAAAAAAAGACACAGTCAAGACAGATTTTTCGGATTCTTTTAAAAATGTGCCGTGATTACGCGATAGAGTTCTTGAACATATATAATATAATAATAATAATATATATATATATATATATATATATATATATATATATATATATATATATATATATATATATATATATATATATATATATATATATATATATATATATATATATATAGTATATATATATATATATATATATATATATATTTATTTTTTTGGATCATGAAACACTTCAACAACAACAAAAAAGAAATAATGATTACATGATTTTTGTTGACGGATGACATCATTGATGAGGGGGTACAGCGGATACCACGGTTATTTTGCTTCCTCCCTTACTTAATTGTGAGTGAAGTATCCATTACTGACCTGATGTGACCGAAAGAAAAAGAGATGATACCTTGTGGTTGTTTGAGCACACTGCAGCTAGTCCTGGATAGTCCCACTCCTTAATGCCTCAGTCACACGCATGATTCTCACAGGAATGAGGCAAAAATACAGTCATACCTACTTTAGAGAGCTTGAAGTGCATATTGTTGGTTTAAAAATACAAAAATAAAAAAGTGTTGTGTTGGGAGTAGTGTGCTGCTGCAGCTTATCGGATTCGTGTGAAAAGGTTCAGCACAGACTTTGATTCCTGTCGGAAAACAAACACAGACATGTAAATGGGACAGACAAAAGATGAATATGTGATCTCAGAAATGTACCTTGGTGCAACGTGTTTTGCTGAAGATGTTCCAAAAGCGAAGGGTCTCATCCCCCGCACCTGTGACGATCGCCTCACCGTCAGGTGACATGGCCTGACAGGGAAGGCAAAGACAAACAGCAGGGTCCCAGTGAGGAATTGAAAAATATCAGCCAAGGTTCAAGGGGGCCCTTTTGGGGGTTGAAGGCATGTTACCATTTCTAAGAAGCTTTGGAAAGCATTTCCTACATAGAAACGTTGTAAAAATGCAAGAAAACATACCAATGGTTTCTTTCTATGCTATGAACTGAAAGCCACACCCCTTTTTCATGACTGTACATCATCAAAAAATATATCCATCGTATCAATACAACCATAGTGTATGTCATTAGTGCAATGTTTTGTCTGGATTGAGAAAATCTCTTCACAACATCACTATAAACCATTTCATGAATTAATGAAATATTGATGGCTATATTTGATAAAAAATATTGTAATTGTAAAAACTCAAATATTTTGTTGAACGACAGTCATTTAGATTGCATTCATGGTATCGGCTACAATTATAACAGGAAGATTTTTATTACATGTAATCTTAATAAATTCATGATTATACTGTGATGGCGGCGGCGATATGAAGGAGGCAGAATGACTGTGCACAAGTCAGTCTTTTATTTGTTTTCACAAAACTAGCACCGTATTGCTAACAGGCAGGGGCGCAACATGTCACTACACGATCAGTGCCGGAAGACACGATCGGTCCGCATGCGTGAAGACCACGTCACTTCCTGGTCTTGCAATATTTAACAACGGCGCTTCTACTCATGATGTTAATGAATGTTCTCATTCATCCAGGTCATTGTAATCTCAGGGCATTCAATCGATCGCAACTGGACTGTTTGGTTTGTCTTAGAAGACGTTTTGCTTCTCATCTGAGTAGACTTCATCAGTTCATGCTCATAGACTTAGATTGGTCAGATCTAGTCTTACATTTAGATTGGTCAGATCTAGCCTTAGACTTAGATTGGTCAGATCAAGCCTCAGACTGGTCAGATCAAGCCTTAGACTTGGATTGGTCAAATCTAGCCTTAGACTTGGATTGGTCAGATCTAGCCTTAGACTTGGATTGGTCAGATCTAGCCTTACATTTACATTGGTCAAATCCAGCCTTAGATTTACATTGGTCAGATCTATCAGGTACATCTAGTCTGACTAGATCTGACCAATCAGTTTATGAGCATCAGTTCTTGCTCATAAACTTAGATTGGTCAGATTAAGCAGGTATATCTAGTCTGACTAGAACTGACCAATGTTAAGTCAAAAATTAGATCTGACCAATCTAAGTCTATAAGCATGAACAATATTTTACGACTGAGCTTCTACTCATGATGTTAATGAATGTTCTCATTCATCCAGGTCATTGTAATCTCAGGGCATTCAATCGATCGCAACTGGACTGTTTGGTTTGCCTTAGAAGACGTTTTGCTTCTCATCTGAGTAGACTTCATCAGTTCATGCTCATAGACTTAGATTGGTCAGATCTAGTCTTACATTTAGATTGGTCAGATCTAGCCTTAGACATAGATTGGTCAGATCAGGCCTTAGACTGGTCAGATCTAGCCTTAGACTTGGATTGGTCAAATCTAGCCTTAGACTTGGATTGGTCAGATCTAGCCTTAGACTTGGATTGGTCAGATCTAGCCTTATATTTAGATTGGTCAGATCCGGCTTTAGATTTAGATTGGTCAGATCTTGCAGGTACATCTAGTCTGACTAGATCTGACCAATCAGTTTATGAGCATCAGGTCTTACTCATAAACTTAGATTGGTCAGATCTAGTCTTAGACTTAGTTTGGTCAGATTGAGCAGGTATATCTATTCTGACTGGATCTGACCAATCTTAAGTCTAAAATTAGATCTGACCAATCTAAGTCTATGAGCATGAACAATATTTTACGACTGAGCTTCTACTCATGATGTTAATGAATGTTCTCATTCATCCAGGTCATTGTAATCTCAGGGCATTCAATCGATCGCAATTGGACTGTTTGGTTTGTCTTAGAAGACGTTTCACTTCTCATTCGAGTGGACTTCATCAGTTCATGCTTATAGACTTGGATTGGTCAGATCAAGCCTGAGACTTAAATTAGTCAGATCTAGCCTTAGAATTTGATTGGTCAAATCTAGCAGGTATATCTAGTCTGAGTAGATCTGACCAATCAGTTTATGAGCATCAGTTCATGCCCATAAACATCGATTGGTCAGATCTTATCTTAGACTTCGATTGGTCAGATCTAGTCTTAGACTTAGATTCGTCAGATCAAGCCTTAGACTTGTCAGATCAAACCTTAGGCTTAGATTGGTCGGATCTAGCCTTAGATTTAGATTGGTCGGATCTAGCCTTAGACTCAGATTGGTCAGATTGAGCAGGTATATCTAGTCTGACCAATCTCAAGTCTAAAATTAGATCTGACCAATTTAAGTCTATGAGCATGAACAATATTTTACGACAGAGCTTCTACTCATGATGTTTATGAATGTTCTCATTCATCCAGGTCATTGTAATCTCAGGGCATTCAATGGAACGCAACTGGACTGTTTGGTTTGTCTTAGAAGACGTTTCACTTCACATCCAAGTAAACTTCACCAGTTCATGCTCATAGACTTAGATTGGTCAGATCTAGACTTAGACTTGGATTGGTCAGATCTAGTTTTAGACTTAGATTGGTCAGATTGAGCAGGTATATCTAGTCTGACTAGATTTGACCAATCTTAAATCTAAAATTAGATCTGACCAATCTAAGTCTGAGCATGAACTGAAGAAGCCTACTTGGATGAGAGGCAAAACATCTTCTAGGACAATTCTACTCATGTTCTATGATATTTAAATGTATTTTAATGTTTTGTATGAAAACAATAGCTTACCTAGGAGTAAAAGGGAACAAGAATATAAAAATGTACAAGGGGTAGATAAAAAAAAAAAAATTAAGGAGTATTATCACCACATTTTTCAACCACTTTTGCAGTGAATCACGCTCGGAGGGGCGCCACTGAATCCCATCGGGTACTTTTTTTTAAATGGTGATTTTTTTTTTTAACAACGCACGTACTGTAACTTACATCTATATCTGTGGTGTAACAAAAACTACAGTTTTAAATTGTGAATTTATGTATTCAATGTAAATAAAGTAGTAAAAAAAAAAGGTTGATTTCTTTGCCAATTAAGGCCGTTCAGGTTTCTGTCCGGTTTCAAAATAAATACTGTATTCTTTAGTAACATTTGTTTTGTATGTGATGTCTTACATATTATTGTTATTCAAATAAACATTACAAAAGAGAAAACCATTGTTACTGCGATGACGAACACATCCGGAACTGCTATAAAACAATTTGACAGAAGTGACGTTGTCTACGCGCATGCCTGGACACGACATGACATCCTCAGGAGAACAGCTCCTCTGACACTTCCTCGTTTCTTCTTCGCTATCAGACTAGGTCTAAAACTGCGGAAAGCTCGGCGCGGCTCTCTAAATCCCGCACTGGGTAATTACAGTTCACTACACAATATTCCCAACGCTTACTGTACTTTACAGCGCTTTTTCGGCAACTTCGGCTGTGCAGCCCTAGATCTAGTACAAGTTAGTGGGTTTAGTATTTGAAATCACGATTAACATCTTGAGACATAATATTTACTGGTCAACAACAATATATTCATGAAACAGGACGTGTGTTACAGCACTGATGTTGCCACAAGTATATCTCCTACTTTTACCCATCTACTGACTACATTCATCGTCTTTACCGCCTCACTAGTTAATCTACACTATAACACGGTCCAAACTTGCCATTTTTTCTCGACTTCACCAATTTTTTCCTCAGAGTTTTCAATTTACGTCAAGTGTTTTGCCAAGAGGATTATTTGTAGTATGCAAATTTTTAGAATATACTTGTTCTGTTTTTGGCCAAAGTCAGACAAAGAAAATAATCTGAAGTTGTCTTTATTTTTAAGTTATTATGCCATGATTTTACCAGTCCGTCCCGCATGGGAATAGATTTTCCTTCATGCGGCCCTTGAGCTAAAATTAGTTTGACACCCCTGAGTCTAAGCAGCCGATTAGCCACGATGTGCCGTAAAGCGTGAACAAGGCAGTTAGTGTAGACTGCACTCGCAGGCTGTACTCTTGACTAGGGATGTCCGATAATATCGGACTGCCGATATTATCGGCCGATAAATGCTTTAAAATGTAATATCGGAAATTATCGGTATCTGTTTCAAAATTATCGGTATCGATTTCAAAAAGTAAAATGTATGACTTTTTAAAACACCGCTGTGTACACGGACGTAGGGAGAGGTACAGAGCGCCAATAAAACTTAAAGGCACTGCCTTTGCATGCCGGCCCAGTCACATAATATCTACGGCTTTTCACACACACAAGTGAATGCAATGCATACTTGGTCAACAGCCATACAGGTCACACTGAGGGTGACCGTATAAACAACTTTAACACTGTTACAAATATGCGCCACACTGTGAACCCACACCAAACAAGAATGACAAACACATTTTAGAAGAACATCCGCACTGTAACACAACATAAACACAACAGAACAAATACCCAGAACCCCTTGCAGCACTAACTCTTCCGGGACGCTACAAAATACACCCCCCGCTACTCACCCCCACACACACCTCAACCTCCTCATGCTCTCTGAGTGAGAGCATGTCCTAAATTCCAAGCTGTTGTTTTGAGGCATGTTAAAAAAAATAATGCACTTTGTGACTTCAATAATAAATATGGCAGTACCATGTTGGCATTTTTTTCCATAACTTGAGTTGATTTATTTTGGAAAACCTTGTTACATTGTTTAATGCATCCAGCGGGGCATCACAACAAAATTAGGCATAATAATGTGTTAATTCCACGACTGTATATATCGGTATCGGTTAATATCGGAATTGGTAATTAAGAGTTGGACAATATCGGAATATCGGATATCGGCAAAAAAGCCATTATCGGACATCTCTACTCTTGACTGTACTTGGCCTGCTAGAGTGGTTAGCCGATCTCCAACGCACTATGGTTAGCTGGCTGCTAACCATGGTGCGTTGAAGATCGGCCAAGTTGGCAGTTTTATAGGGAAATCTTTAAAAAATAGAGTCATTCTGGATGTTTGAGACAGGCGGTGACAAAGATAATGAAAGATAAAAATGCTAAGGTCGTACCAGGTAAAGCACTCGGTAGGAGTGTCCCGTCAACTTGGCCACCTGCGTCAGCGACGGGTACTTCCACACCAAGATCTGGTTCTGAGAGTAGCCATGAGTGCTCACCTTTCACCAAACAATGGACACATTTTAATACATTAGAATTTGTAAAGCATCACGTACAGAAAGAAAAAACTCAAACAAAACCTGACCGTGTTTTTTGGGAAAAAATATTCCTAACGACAGCTGTAGGGTACCAGTAACAAACATAATGGTACAACAAGTATTACATGTCTGTGTCCTGGTTGCTTAGTACCATATGGCTGAAGTGACAATAAGTCAACAATAGTAATAAAAACACAACAGCCAATTGGGTTTAGTCTTAATGTGAAGAGACTCACTTCCTGGTCACATTTTTAAAAATAGTTTTAAAATAATCAACTCTTTTCCAACACACATTTTATGACAGTATACATACCTTTACACTTAGCATTACCTAAATCGTTACAGCTTTTATGATACCTAGTTTGACAAAGACATATTTACTTTTTAAATGAACTGGTTTATTGTTCATATACTGTATTTTCCGGACTATAGAGCGCATGAGATGCACCCTCTAAATTTTAGGGTAAAAAAATATATATTATACATCAATCAATCAATCAATCAATGTTTATTTATATAGCCTTAAATCACAAGTGTCTCAAAGGGCTGCACAAGCCACAACGACATCCTCGGTACAGAGCCCACATACGGGCAAGGAAAAACTCACCCCAGTGGGACGTCAATGTGAATGACTATGAGAAACCTTGGAGAGGACCGCATATGTGGGTAACATACATAATATATTATATATATTAGCCGCACAGCAGATATATATGTTGTTAAATTATTTATTTACACGGAAAGATTTTGTAATTGTTTATTTACATACCTTAATTGTTTCCAAACTGTGCCTGTAACACGGCAGTAAAACGGCTGATCAAACAAAACAAAAGTCATCGTCATGGTCCCGCTAGCTGCGGAAGCTAGCTCTTCAATCAGCTAAA
>NC_084744.1:49180370-49342870 GCF_033978785.1 Entelurus aequoreus
TTTTTTGAAAACAATACACAACAATACCATAATAATGCAATACAATTTAATTTTGGAGTTCTGAACTTGTAATTTCTTGCAGTGTTTATTAAGTGGTAATATGTCACATTTGTCCCAATTAACTTTATACCCTGATAAACAGCCATATTCAGTGATGACATTATTGATATAAAGAAGACAGGAGTTAACATGTGACAGGTAAAAAAATTATGTCGTCACAATACATCGATAGCTTATTATACTGAGAGCCAATATTTATACCATGAATATTATTTTCACTTCTTATTTTTGCAGCTAAGGGTTCAATAACCAAATTAAATAATAATCCAGATGCAGGACATCCCTGTTTTACTCCTCTTTTTAACAAAAAAGGTTCTGAAATATGATTATTGGTTTTGACTGATGCCATGGGCCTTGTATAAAGCATCTTAATCCATTGTATAAAATTATCTCCAAATCCAAATTTACGTAATGTGCAAAACATAAATGAGCAGTTTATGCGGTGGAATGCCTTCTCCGCATCAACAGTACATACTGCTGTGGGATAAGGGAGACTTCTAGCATAGTAAATAACATTAAACAATTTCCTTGTATTGTCTGAAGATTGTCGACCTTCCATGAAGCCAGTTTGGTCAGTATGAATTAATTTTCCTATTACATTTGATAATCGTGTGGGTAAGATTTTTGCTAAGATTCAAAAGGATTCTCTATTCATTCAATACATAGGATTTCAGCATGATCTACCCCAGTCTGCTGACATGCAAGCAGAGTAGTAGATTTTTGTAAAAAGCTTTTATAATTGTAAAGGACAATGTTTTATCAACTGTTTACAATGATGTACATTTGTTTTAACTATTAAATGAACCAAAAATATGAGTTATTTTATCTTTGTGAAAATATTGGACACAGTGTGTTGTCAAGCTTATGAGATGCGATGCAAGTGTAAGCCACTGTGACACTATTGTTCTTTTTTATTTTAATGTCTAATGATAATGTCAATGAGGGATTGCATTGTTATGGTATTGCTGTGTATTGTTTTGTTGGATTGATTAATAAAAAAAATTTAAAAAAAAAAATACAAAAAAAAAGAAGAAAACAATTAATTTAAAAAAAATAATCAATTTTTTAAAAATGAGAATCGATTCTGAATTGCACAACGTCAGAATCGCGATTCGAATTCGAATCGATTTTTTTCCTCCACCCCTAATATATATATATATATACACACACATATATATATATATATATATATATACACACACATATATATATATATATATATATATATATATATATATATATATACACACACATATATATATATATATATATATATATATATATATATATATGTATATATATATATGTATATAGTGAAGTTTTATTTGTAAAATCTAGAATGTTTATATATTTTATCTGTTTTTGGAGACTGTACTCATGTTTAAAGAGTCACTGAAAAAAAGCTTCCCCTATTAGAAAGACCAGCAGCTGCCACTGGTACACAGCCTGTGTTACTTTGTACAATAATAACAAAATTAAAGAGAGCAAAACGATGTAACAAAAATGTTAATACTAATTAGTATTAACAGACTCATTTTTGAAATGTATGTAAATATTTTTTTGCATTAAAAAATATATTTATGTATGTATATGTATATATGCATCATCAACAATTACGAAAATGAAATGAAGACGTCACATTGACCACACCCCGAGCCACGCCCCCACTGCCACATGTAGATTTTAAACTGGGAGAAACCCCGACATTATAGTGTCTTCAAAGTATGCATTTAAAAAAATAGGGACTTTTGTTGAGGCTACAACCAGTTATTCATGTTTACATTTAATGAGGAACTCTGCTTCACTCTAAAAACTTTAAGGTTTACGAACCATGTTGAAGAACCAATTAAGTTCGTAGGTCGAGGTTCCATTGTACTTAGTGCTCTTTTACTGCACGATCAGGCGTCATGTACTGTACCTTGTTGTCATTGCCCCCAGAGGCAAGATGCTGGTGGTCAGGGGACCATTTGAGACCACACACTTCCTGCCTGTGACCTTGCAGCCTTCTCTCAGCAGAAGGGGGGGTCCTGACGTCCCGCTGAAGGATCACTCTGTCCCGACTTCCCGAAGACAGCTGCTCCCCATTCCACGCCAGGGCGCCTTTCACACAAATGGCAAGATAGAGAGTCATGTGACAAAAAAAAACAACTAACACACGGCAAACAGCAGCGGTGTGACTCACCCACGCGAGCTGAGTGACCCTCTAAACTGGTAAGCTTTCGACTGCCCGCCGCATCCCAGATTTGAACGTAACCTTTGTGGGTTCCCACAGCGACCAGACTTCCCTGAGAGAGATTTAAGACCAATCAATCCATTATTTTGATTGTAAATGTAACTATCCATCCATATGTCTAATAGAGATTTAAATCCGGATCCCCTGACTGTGAGGCACATGTGCTAACCCCAAATCTACCGTGCTATATACCGTAAGAAGGGAATTAATGTGGCCACATTTGTCGCAGCTTACCTGACACATGAAACGTGACGAATTGGGGAGATGCACTATCCACTTTAGGCACCAAATAGCAGTAGAGGGTTGAATATCCTAAAATGGGCTTTGTGGTAATTCCAACTTTAACCACAGCGTCAGTTGCTACATAGATTGGCGCTTTTCATTATTTTCATCAGACTGCGTTGCAAAATGAATAACACCCCTTTCCTCTCACGCGAGATCCACCAAGGAATGGAGCCAAATGAGTCCCTTCCCTACTGTACATGGTCAGTATTCAGTTAGTAAGTAAATGCAGTGTAAATTAATGTATTATTCTTGCTTTGCATCGACACCGTCGACTTCAGTTCATGTAGCTTACCCTCTCGTTCCAGCATACTGACGTCACAGAATCACCGTCCACTGAAAGGTCGCACAACCTTGTCACCTGTGAGGACCAAATGCAAAACAAAGATACTTTCACAAAACAAAACAACAAACAGGACATATCTTTGACCCTGACCTTTGATCCATAGCACTTCACTGTTTCCACATTTTTTGAAATTACAGCTAAGGATTTCCCAATTTTCAGATGTCAATCCAAGTCAATGTGAGCACGAATCCAACATACTTTTATTATTTTGTAGTGTGTGTGGATTGTTAGAAAAGGTTTGATCAAGTAAAAATACTCAAACAGAGAACAATGGTAGGCATGAAAAACACTAATGCATTCATTATTAATAGTCTGAAATTGGTTTAAGTTAAAGTAATACATTGAGTTAAGCTTATGCCGCAGTAAGTTGAACGATGCGGACACATGTTACTGGATACTTTCTAATACACATCTGCCTTGGAGACTTTGTATCTGTAAGTAATATGCAACTACAAATATTTGATATGTGTTTATACTGACACATGTGTTTTAGACTACAGTATTGTTCAATTAAGAACTATTGTGCTATCGTGTGCTTAGCTGTCATGTAGCTGCTAGATCCTAGTAACCTATACTAGCATGTTTACCTTATTCCCCAAAAATACCAGGAAAGACCAGCTTCTGTGTGCTTATTAGAGGATATTTAGTTGTTCAGTTGCTGTCGAGCTTTGCACAAGTAAACTTGACCACATGTATTGGAGTACTATATCTGAGATTTTTATTTTGCTGATTTCGGATCAGGACACCCCTAGTTATAGCCTTTTTCACTCAAAACTGTACACACAGTACCTTATAACATGACAACATGAACATTTTGTTTTTAATGTTTGCAAATTAATCAAAAAACATGAAGAAATCCACAAGTATTCACAGCCTTTGTCATGACCGAAGCTTGGGGCCTCATGTATAAAATTCTGCCAAAGACGCATTAACAAAGTTTTGAACAAAGGCTGTCAATACTGATGCATTTTTTTTAAATTTGCAATGAAAAAAAATCCAACGTTTTGCACATGTGGTTATTAGCGGAAAAATGTTTTTTCAATTTTGAAATAAGGGTCTGAAAAAATGTGGAAAACTTTCCGGTTGCACAATATGTTTATTTGTTATGTATTTTTTTCTAACAAGTTCAGTGGGGTTCCTATTGTTTGAAAGATATTAGTCCTTCTTAGAAAATGATCTGCAAATTTAACCATAATTGTCAATCAATCAATCAAATTGTATTTATATAGCTCTTAATCACGAATGACTCAAAGGACTACACAAACTCAACCACATCCCCTATAAGGAAAAACTCAAAAATAACCAGAAGAACCCTTGAGAAATGGATATTGAGTGGGTACATATATTTAATTGTTAAATTAATATTGATAAATTAATGAAGTGTTTAATTAGTAGATAAAGTGGGGGGCGAATCCGTTGAGAAACCAACAGAGACCCCATTTACACGGCACACTAAATCTGTTTTTATTTTGCCCTCAAGTAACATGGATCAGGGGCCGTACTTATCAAGCTTCTTAGAATTACTCCTAAGAAGTCTGCTAAGAGTTGACTTAAGAGTAAATAAATTATTCGCTGAAAGCTGCACTTAAAAGTTAGTTATCAAGCGTCTTACTCACACTTTCAGCGAAGTGTAGGACTGAATCTTAAGTGTCACAGTCAGAGCTGAATTACGACATTACTATGTGCCGTAAACGGAATTTTAGGTGACGTCATTTCTGTGTCCATAGAAATGACCAATCACGGAAGGGAATCCCTTGTCTAAGAATAAAGAAATATCTTAGAAATATTTAAGTGGACAATGGGAGTGTATATTTTGACAATAAACTACAAAATAATACAAAACAAACTAGTCCCCGCCCGCACTCACGCTACCGCTCCCTCTCTTCTCTCGCCCACACACTCACTGACGTCACTCACCTCACGGCCACACACATACGCTACTCCCATAACATTTTCTTTCCAATTAATTAATTAGGCAACAAATTTGAAACTGGTGTGAGTGGCTCTATATATACTAGCCCACTGCAGCCACATGCAGAAATCAACAAGGAATCGAAAATTATTAAATCTGTGACAAAAATAATACCGGCTCTGTCTAAAAGATACCGTTTGATCAGCTGCTCGTCATCAAACAAAGCCAGGACATCCTTCCGCTCCCTGAACGTTCGCTCTCTCGCCTCAGTGCCATCCCCTGCTGGCAACTCCGAACCACTTAAGACACCTCTGAAGGTCTCTTAAATATCGTGGAGAGTAGGAGTGATTCTTAGACTTAAGAAAGTTGATAAATAGCTTTTATTCTTAAGTTTGAGAGTAGGACTAAATTTCGCAAATTCTCAGGACTTAAATGTAAAATGGCACTCTAAGACGCTTGATAAATACGGCCCCTGATTTTTAAGAACACTAATAGAAAACCTCACAATAATGTCTGATTGGATGCTAAAAATTTTATGACAGACCGCCTTAAAATACGGAATGGAATTTAAAATTGTTTTACCGAATGAGACACCCAGAATGTACATGAAAATAAAAAATGTGGGGTTTACAATATTAACTATGAACGATAAAACACTGAATATTGACAACATATGAACGTCACACCCCCCTCTCAATCGACACATTTTACAATCAAGCGAAACGCAACAAAAATGCAACAAACACAGCAAAAAATTAACGCGAAGGGTAAAAAAAAACCCCACCTACAATCTGATATATCACTAAGCCTTGGGAATTTGTTGTAAAAATCTCTTTCCGCGTCTGTCCCTGACACCCGCATTTCAGGCTGACACTCTGTGGAAACGCTCCCCACCCACACTGCTTGGTGCCTCGTCTGAGCTGCTGTGACTTAGATTACCATAGTAACTACTGTATAATGCAAAAGAGCAGATTCCAACCAATGAAATACGTTGTATAGTTCAAGACTTACGGTCATTTGAAAACATCACTGCACATCATAATGGAAGCTACAGTTTCCATCTTAAAGATCTAAAAAAATGATTTGGGAATGACTGGCGGGCCAGATTGAAAAGCTTAACGGCCTACTGAAACCCACTACTACCGACCACGCAGTCTGATAGTTTATATATCAATGATGAAATCTTAACATTGCAACACATGCCAATACAAAGTGCAATTTTAATTTCCCGCGGAACTTCCGGTTGAAAACGTCTATGTATGATGACGTTTGCGCGTGACGTTGATGGTTGAAACGGAAGTATTGGGACACATTGTATCCCAATACAAACAGCTTTGTTTTCATCGCAAAATTCCACAGTATTCTGGACATCTGTGTTGGTGAATCTTTTGCAATTTGTTCAATGAACAATGGAGACAGCAAAGAAGAAAGCTGTAGGTGGGATCGGTGTATTAGCGGCTGGCTGCAGCAACACAACCAGGAGGACTTTGAGTTGGATAGCAGACGCGCTATCCGACTCTAGCCGCCGACCGCATCGATGATCGGGTGAAGTCCTTCGTCGCGCCGTCGATCGCTGGAACGCAGGTGAGCACGGGTGTTGATGAGCAGATGAGGGCTGGCGTAGGTGGAGAGCTAATGTTTTTAGCATAGCTCTGTCAAGGTCCCGTAGCTAAGTTAGCTTCAATGGCGTCGTTAGCAACAGCATTGCTAGGCTTCGCCAGGCGGCACAGCTTAACCGTGTGGTTACAGGTCCAGTGTTTGGTTCGGTGTCTCCTGATAGTAGTGTTGTTGATATTCTGTCTATCCTTCCAGGTCAGGGGCTTATTTCTTTTGTTTCTATCTGCATTTAAGCACGATGCTATCACGTTAGCTCCGTAGCTAAAGTGCTTCACCGATGTATTGTCGTGGAGATAAAAGTCACTGTGAATGTCCATTTCGCGTTCTCGACTCTCATTTTCAAGAGGATATAGTATCCGAGGTGGTTTAAAATACAAATCCTTGATCCACAATAGAAAAAGGAGAAAGTGTGGAATCCAATGAGCCCTTGTACCTAAGTTACGGTCTGAGCGAAAAAAGATACGTCCTGCACTGCACTCTAGTCCTTCACTCTCACTTTCCTCATCCACAAATCTTTCATCCTGGCTCAAATTAATGGGGTAATCGTCGCTTTCTCGGTCCGAATCGCTCTCGCTGCTGGTGTAAACAATGGGGAAATGTGAGGAGCCCTTCAACCTGCGACATCACGCTACTTCCGGTACAGGCAAGGCTTTTTTCATCAGCGACCAAAAGTTGCGAACTTTATCGTCGATGTTCTCTACTAAATCCTTTCAGCAAAAATATGGCAATATCGCAAAATGATCAAGTATGACACAGAATGGATCTGCTATCCCCGTTTAAATAAAAACACTTCATTTAAGTAAGTCTTTAAAGATCTAAAAAAATTATTTGGGAATGACTGGCGGGCCAGATTGAAAAGCTTAACAGGCCTTAATTTGCCCAGGTCTGGTCTAAATGGAAATGCGACCCGAATGCAACTTTTTCATCATTTTTGGGCAAGCTACATCATTTGTGTGCACAGGAAAAGACGCAGCCCGCCAGCGGAAGTGGATATGACAGTATAAGAATACACATTTACAAAATCTGTGAATTAAAAAAGGATAATTAGGATAGATGTGGTATGACCTGGCTGGTACAAGCGCTCCACAGGTAGACACAGGCTCCCAGGCCGACACTCAGCAAGTTTCCCGCTGACCAGTCAACCAGGTTGAGGTAGAAGTCATCCTGTAGCTCCGGGGCGTCCAGCACCTTGAAGGGGATCTTGGAAATCTTCCGGGCCGGTTTACGAGGCGAGCGTAGCAGCTTGTGACTAAAGTTAAAGGGAGCAAGGAAGTGTCTTAGGCGTACCTGGGAGCATATGACAGGTCTGTGAGATGCGTCATACCTTTTGTTAGTAAGCGGCGAAAGAGAGTAGGGTGACACTTCATTATCGCTATCGAAAGGCACTCTCTTAGTGTGGACAGTGTACTGTGATGAGAGGAAACACAATCAGCTACATCGCACATACTTTCAAATGAAAAGTTATAATACCCGAAAGAGGCCGTGAGAGTCATGAGTGCAGACGGCACGCCGTCTTTCATCTGTGTGAAGGTCCGACACTGACTCAATGGCTGCACCTAGTAACTCATTCCTCAATAGGGCAGCATACGCCAATGTATCTGTTGGAAGCCATGCAACATTATGAAGGACACCGGCCACGTTAACAGCCACCAAAGTGCATTTACTGACCTTTGCCTGAATCTGAAGTGGCATCCTTTGCTTTAGGATTCTGGGCGGGAGAGCGACAGTTCTCCTGGACAGAAAAGAAAGATAGAATCTGACCTCCTGGGCAGGTGACTGGGTTTTTAATAGCTGAATGGCTCACGTTGGCATAGTGGAAATTGATGCTCCAGTTACTTCCTGCACGGGTTGGGATGAAGCGGTCCCCGGACTTCACGCTGACCGGGCTGCAGGTCACACTTTCACACTGAGGTCAAAACAACTGCATTGTAATTTACTTGGAAAAGATGCAGATATGGTGTATTTTTGTCACACACACGCCATTTACAGTCATTAGCTACACCTGCAAAATCTAATGAGGTCTAGTGCAAGCGTTCCATCCCAAATACACAAATTATGTAACAATGCACTCTCAAAAATAGGTACCAGCATGTATCTAAAAGTTACAATACAATACAATCATTATAACTAGAGATGTCCGATAATGGCTTTTTTGCCGATATCCGATATTCCGATATTGTCCAACTCTTAATTACCGATTCCGATATCAACCGATACGATATATACAGTCGTGGAATTAACACATTATTATGCCTAATTTTGTTGTGATGCCCCGCTGGATGCATTAAACATTGTAACAAGGTTTTCCAAAATAAATCAACTCAAGTTATGGAAAAAAATGCCAACATGGCACTGCCATATTTATTATTGAAGTCACAAAGTGCATTTTTTTTTAAACATGCCTCAAAACAGCAGCTTGGAATTTGGGACATGCTCTCCCTGAGAGAGCATGAGGAGGTTGAGGTGGGCGGGGTTGGGGGCAGGGTTGAGGTGGGGACGGGGGTGGGGGGTAGAGGGTAGCGGGGGGTGTATATTGTAGCGCCCCAGAAGAGTTAGTGCTGCAAGGGGTTCTGGGTATTTGTTCTGTTGTGTTTATGTTGTGTTATGGTGCGGATGTTCTCCCGAAATGTGTTTGTCATTCTTGTTTGGTGTGGGTTCACAGTGTGGCGCATATTTGTTACAGTGTTAAAGTTTTTTATACGGCCACCCCACCCTCAGTGTGACCTGTATGGCTGTTGACCAAGTATGTCTTGCATTCACTTGTGTATGTGTAAAGCCGTAGATATTATGTGACTGGGCCGGCACGCAAAGGCAGTGCCTTTAAGGTTTATTGGCGCTCTGTACTTCTCCCTACGTCCGTGTACACAGCGGCGTTTTAAAAAGTCATAAATTTTACTTTTTGAAATCGATACCGATAATTTTGAAACCGATACCGATAATTTCCGATATTACATTTTAAAGCATTTATCGGCCGATAATATCGGCAGTCCGATATTATCGGACATCTCTAATTATAACCCCTTAACCTTATACAACACGAAGTTCTTCACACAGCAGTAACAACATCACAAGACATGTTAATAATGATACAGTAAATAAAAGCTTATAGGATATAAATTATTGCAATGATCAAAGATGCTGATAACATAAATAAGGCATTATCATTGTACACCTTCCGCCCGAGTGCAGCTGGGATAGGCACAAGGAAGGGGATTCGTATGGCCCCATTTGTCGTGGCTTACCGGACACATGAAACGTGACAAATTAGGAGGGTGCACTATCCACTTGCCAGATAGCAGTAAAGTACGGAATATCTTAAAATGTGTTTTGTGGCAACTTTGACCACACCGTCAGTTGCTATGTAGAGTGGCACTTTCCATTATTTCAACAGACTGCATTGCAAAACGATTAACACCCCCACCTTTCTCTCATGGAAGAGCCCCCCAGAAATGGAGCCATATGAATCCCTTCCCTACTGTAAATGCCTTAACTATACTTATACTACTGTTAGTACACCCTGTTTGAAATACAACTACAAATAACTTTTGTCCAGGTCTAGGAGTTAACCCTTTTTATTGGAGCAGGGACTCTCAGGGTTAAAATGGTGCAAATGTGACCTTTTTATCACATTGTACTCTTTTTGGTAATACAAAAGTATACTTACAGACCAGTATTGTTCTTTGGCAATAACATTCTTAAAAAATGCACCTATATGTACAGAAATGTTCTTGTGTTGTGCCACTAGGTTTTAAGGACAGGGGAGCCCCCAGGGAATTACTGTATGAGCAATTTCCAGTGAGCATGAAACTTAATGTTGGTTATGGTCTGCTGGTTCTGCTCAGGACCTCTGCATCAATGATGATTTTGAGTAAGCTGCTGTGAGTTGATAGATACAGCCTATGGATGGTGCAGTGGTTCTTAAATGCTCTATCTTCAGGAAGAAAAACATTTTTCCCTATCATCAAGTCGTGAGCCAATTTTTTAAATCATTCAAGTTTATTTCACAGAAAAATAGCACAGTTGTGTCGTCTTGTTAATCGATTTGTCTTTGACTAAAATCATCTTGTTCAGTCACCAGAAAAATGGCTACAGCTAAATAATCTGGTTTTGTTGCCAGAAAAAATGGTACAATTTCTGTATTTGTCACCAGAAAGATGGCTAAAAATATCGGCCCCAATTACAATTTTTTAAAAATATATTTCCATGTCTGTCCTGACAAAGTGGAACAACAGAGTGCTGGAAGAGGTGAGGGAGAGGTGAAAGTTGATGAGTTGACTATCTCATGTTTTTTTTTTTCTTGTTTTTTTTGCCTCCAAGTCGTTTGATTTTGAATATCGATGGCAGAAATACAAAACCTCCCATATGAGGAAAAATAAATACACATTTTTTTAGGAAAACAAAACACCTGTCAGTTTCTTACAGAATGCTTTTTGGTCATGTGACTTTTTCTTGCCACAAGGAAGGGTGGGATCCATACATCCACCGCTTGTTCCTTTTGGGGTCAGGGGGTGCTGGAGCCTATCCCAGCTGTACATGATAACTTTGATTAATCAAAGCTCTCGACCAGTGTTTTTCAACCTTTTTTTCATTGAAAAAATCCAGGGGGACACTATCCCATCCTTGTCGCCATTGTTGTGTGCCAAACTTGTCATGTATTAGTTCACTTATTAGCAATCTAAGCTTAGTAATACAGCAAAAGAAAGCTTATTGTCCTTTTCTGCCTTTTATTCCCACTCCTACTTTTCCACTTCCAGGTGTCCAACACACAACACATGTCATCATATCCTGTGTCCCCCGCCCTTAAAGGCCTACTGAAACCCACTACTACCGACCACGCAGTCTGATAGTTTATATATCAATGATGAAATCTTAACATTATAACACATGCCAATACGGCCGGGTTAACTTATAAAGTGACATTTTAAATTTGCCGCTAAACTTCCGGTTCGAAACGCCTCTGAGGATGACGTATGCGCGTGACGTAGACCGGCGAACACGGGTATGCCTTCCACATTGAAGCCAATACGAAAAAGCTCTGTTTTCATTTAATAATTCCACAGTATTCTGGACATCTGTGTTCGTGAATCTGTTTCAATCATGTTCATTGCATTATGGAGAAGGAAGCCGAGCAAGCAAAGAAGAAAGTTGTCGGTGCGAAATGGACGTATTTTTCGAACGTAGTCAGCCACAACAGTACACAGCCGGCGCTTCTTTGTTTACATTCCCGAAAGATGCAGTCAAGATGGAAGAACTCGGATAACAGAGACTCTAACCAGGAGGGCTTTTGACTTGGATACACAGACGCCTGTAGAGAACTGGGACAACACAGACTCTTACCAGGATTACTTTGATTTGGATGACAAAGACGCAGACGTGCTACTGTGAGTATGCAGCTTTGGCTTTTTTTTGCGTATGTACGTAACTTTTTTAAAATATATAAGCTTTATGAACCTTGGGTTAGGTGAACGGTCTTTTGGGCTGAGTGATTGTGTGTGTTGATCATGTGTTTGAATTGTATTGGCGTGTTCTATGGAGCTAGGAGCTAGCAGAGGAGCTAGCATAACACGTACCGTACCGTACGTGCGCGTCACGTACGTAACTTTTTAAAAATATATAAGCTTTATGAACCTTGGGTTAGGTGAACGGTGTTTTGGGCTGAGTGATTGTGTGTGTTGATCAGGTGTTTGAATTGTATTGGCATGTTCTATGGAGCTAGGAGCTAGCAGAGGAGCTAGGAGCTAGCATAACAAACACGCAGGTGTTATTATGCAGGATTAATTTGTGGCATATTAAATATAAGCCTGGTTGTGTTGTGGCTAATAGAGTATATATATGTCTTGTGTTTATTTACTGTTGTAGTCATTCCCAGCTGAATATCAGGTACCGTGAGTATGCAGCCTTGGCTGCTAAACATTCGATAACTTGACCGTATGTGCGCGTCACGTACGTAACTTTTTAAAAATATATAAGCTTTATGAACCTTGGGTTAGGTAAACGGTCTTTTGGGCTGAGTGATTGTGTGTGTTGATCAGGTGTTTGAATTGTATTGGCGTGTTCTATGGAGCTAGGAGCTAGCAGAGGAGCTAGGAGCTAGCATAACAAACACGCAGGTGTTTTTATGCAGGATTAATTTGTGGCATATTAAATATAAGCCTGGTTGTGTTGTGGCTAATAGAGTATATATATGTCTTGTGTTTATTTACTGTTGTAGTCATTCCCAGCTGAATATCAGGTCACCCCCGGCTCTCACAGCATCTTCCCTATCTGAATAGCTTCAACTCCCCACTAGTCCTTCACTTGCACTTTAATCATCCACAAATCTTTCATCCTCGCTCAAATTAATGGGGAAATTGTCGCTTTCTCGGTCCGAATCTCTCTCACTTCATGCGGCCATCATTGTAAACAATAGGGAACTTTGCGTATATGTTCAACTGACTACGTCACGCTACTTCCGGTAGGTGCAAGCCTTTTTTTTTATCAGATACCAAAAGTTGCAATCTTTATCGTCGTTGTTCTATACTAAATCCTTTCAGCAAAAATATGGCAATATCGCGAAATGATCAAGTATGACACATAGAATAGATCTGCTATCCCCGTTTAAGTAAAAAAAATTCATTTCAGTAGGCCTTTAAGTTCCCCTTACAATGGTTCCGGTATCGTCCTGTGACCCGAGTAACAAATACATGACAGACACCACCAGCAGAAAATGTTAAAAACGAAACTCAATAGCCTATATTGACAATATAAAGTCGTTCTTGTCAAATACCTGACACAGTTCGATATGACTTCGAACCATAACTGTCATTAATTCTCTTGTCTCAAAGTAGGCTTACAAAGCAATGAGCTACCTGCTGCCACCTACTGGTACGGAAGAGTATTACATGGTTAGTCTGCTGATCTCGGCACATTGTTTGCGGATTCTAATTATTGGTTTGCAAAAAATATTTTTTCCGACCTATTAGGTGAAATTGCATAATTTCCCACGGCACACCAAACAATATCTCACGGTACACTAGTGTGCCGCGGTAACCTGACTGTCGCCAGACCCTTGTAGTTTGCTGAGCTCAACACAAGGGTCTGGGCATTGCAAAGTCCTTCCAGATAGCAAAAAATAATGAACAAATCAGGATCGCTGGGTGGGATGATTGTCACACACACACTAGGTGTGGTGAAATTTGTCCTCTGCATTTGACCCATCCCCTTGTTCCCCCTGGGAGGTGAGGGGAGCAGTGGGCAGCAGCGGTGCCGCGCCCGGGAATAATTTTTGGTGATTTAACCCCCAATTCCAACCCTTGATGCTGAGTGCCAAACAGGGAGGTAATGGGTCCCATTTTATAGTCTTTTGTATGACTCGGCCAGGGTTTCAACTCACAACCTACCGATCTCAGGGCGGACACTCTAACCACTAGGCCACTGACTAGGTGGCCACTGAATAGATGTGACGTAGCGCCGAAGCGACTGTTTGATTCAAACAACAATGGCGGCACGGAGCGAGGAGTCGTGTGCTGACATTGATTCTGCTATTGCAACTGTTTTGCGACATCGATCGAATATTAATTATTTAAAAGATGAACACAGAACGGTTTTGAAAGCATTTATTGGTGGCAAGGATGTTTTGGCTCTTCTTACGACCGGGTTTGGATTTCCCAGCGTCGCTCTCATCTCGCCCGGAAAAGGATGGAGTGCCATCTCCGGGTTGGGGACGAGACCCTGCCCCAAGTGGAGGAGTTCAGGTACCTCGGAGTCTTGTTCACGAGTGAGGGAAGAGTGGATCGTGAGATCGATAGGCGGATCGGTGCGGCGTCTTCAGTAATGCGGACGCTGTATCGATCCGTTGTGGTGAAGAAGGAGCTGAGCCGGAAGGCAACGCTCTCAATTTACCGGTCGATCTACGTTCCCATCCTCACCTATGGTCATGAGCTTTGGGTTATGACCGAAAGGACAAGATCACGGGTACAAGCGGCCGAAATGAGTTTCCTCCGCCGGGTGGCGGGGCTCTCCCTTAGAGATAGGGTGAGAAGCTCTGCCATCCGGGGGGAGCTCAAAGTAAAGCCGCTGCTCCTCCACATCGAGAGGAGCCAGATGAGGTGGTTCGGGCATCTGGTCAGGATGCCACCCAAACGCCTCCCTAGGGAGGTGTTTAGGGCACGTCCAACCGGTAGGAGGCCACGGGGAAGACCCAGGACAAGTTGGGAGGACTATGTCTCCCGGCTGGCCTGGGAACGCCTCGGGACCCCCCGGGAAGAGCTGGACCAAGTGGCTGGGGAGAGGAAGGTCTGGGCTTCCCTGCTTAGGCTGCTGCCCCCGCGACCCGACCTCTGATAAGCGGAAGAAGATGGATGGATGGCTCTCATCAGCGTCACGGGTTGATTTTGATGTGAGTGGTTGAAGTAGCACGTCATTCAAGCTAACGGACAAGTCACATACAATTTTTTTTTTTTTTTTTTTTTTTTTTACAAAGCCCCGTCTTCTGAAATACATCTCCTATTGAGAACTCCCAGATCCTTGTGTGGAGCTCAGCGAACAACAAGGATCTGGTGAGAGTCAGGTTGAAAAACACTGATCTAGTTCCCACTTCTCTGTGAGCGCTTTGAGTATCTAACAATAGAAAAGCGAGATATAAATCTAATCCATTATTATTATTATTAGACAACAACATAGTCTGATATGATTGACTATTTTAAAGAACTATTTATGATTGTTTTAATGATAAATAAGTGCTGAATATGTTGGGGGGTTTTCTCGCACACTTTGTGCACTCTCGTGAATTCTATGTGCCCCAGATGTGCCCCAGGTGTGCCCCAGTACAGTATTAGGTCTATAGCAGGGGTGTCCAAACTTTTTCCACTGAGGGCCGCACACTGAAAAATCAGAGCAAGCGGGGGCCATTTTGATATTTTTTATTTTTAAAACCAATACAATATATGTATAAAAAATATACATTTAGGCCTCCACTCAGGCTTGATACCGGGGACTCCAAAGGGTTTAGGTTCAACAACAACAAAAAAAAGTCATTATTTAGTATTATTATTATTATTCAAAGTTTAAATATCTAGATCAACATTAGGTATATCCGTCAATATAAGTTTTTTTTTTTTTTTTTTAGATTTAACTTGTATGCCCTTTTTGTCAAAGAAAACCCAGTTTTTTTTATGGAAAAAACACAAAATATGAAATTTTTTCCCCCAATAAAATTTTAAAGTGGAACATTTCAGATTATATAATAATTGGATCTGATAACATAACTCATAAGAACATTGATTTTAATTTATTATTATTTTTTGAGCAATGACACTTAAAAAAAAAAGTCCCACTAAAATGATTGGGGATCCAAAAGGGTCCTACTCAGTAAAGTGTTAAAAAATAAATCGTAATTTAAAAAAAAACTGTTAACACAATAGTCTCGAGATCAACTTCAGATCTATCCGTCAATTATAACTTGTATTGTTGTTTATTACGTTCCTTTTTTGTTCATTTTAGGCCCTTCTTTTAAAAAAAAAACAACAACATAGTTTTTTATATGGCAAACACAAAATATGCAAATTTTTCCCCAAAAAATATCTCAAAGTGGAATATTTAATGTGACCTAATTGGAGCCTTGAATAGGTCAATAATTCATAATAACATTGTTTTTGATTCATTATCATGTTTTGAAGAAAGAAACAGCCTGCATGACAGCTTAGTGTTATTAGAGTCAACATAGCAACATTTTATTGTCACCTGTTACTCTTTTATACTACTTTTTATGTTTTTTAATCGTATTTTTAGAATGTGCCGTGGGGCCCTTAAAAAATTACCTGCGGGCCGCACTTTGGACATCCCTGGTCTATAGGGATGCCCCTGGTACATCATGTTATGATCATCCATGTGGATCTCACCTTGGTTAGCCGGGCTTCAGCGGGCAGGTTCTGGAGGTTGATTTGCCTTAAGAGACGTCTCTCGTAGTCTTGGTCCATCTCGAACGGGCAAAGGCAGCGATGCCCTCCCCGCCCCTGTTTAAATACCGGCGCCCTCCCGGTGAGGAAATCCACGCTGCACCTCCATCTCTGAGGAAAATAAACACACGAGTGCCTCTTTTGTAGCGAGGGCGCCATTATTACCCGACAAACCGTACGTCTTCAGACTGTATCGTGACATTTAGCACCAACAAGCAAACCCATAATCATTGTTGTTATGATGTGTAAAAGCTAGTCTCACGGCAGCCCTTTAAAAATGGCCGTCGTTGTAGTTCTCACCTCGCTGACACGGCGGCTCAAGTCACGGGAATTCACCCTCCCGTGGGAAAACTGGCAGAGAGGGGCAGGACAATCGCTGTCGTCCGAGTAAACGTGAGAAGTCAGTACCGAGGGGCCCACTAACTGTTTACGTTCGCGACAAAAATGGCGTCGAAATCAGCTGGAAGGAAAAATTATTCTGGCTGACTTGGATGCATGGTTTGGATAGAGGCTCAATGGTGACACCTACTGGTCATACATGGATATGCATGGGGGCAACGCCGTGATAAAAACGTAGCGCGCGCTTATGGCCGCAAGATGTCGCTGTTGCTGTGCAAAAAAAAAAATACTATAACGTCTACCGTGCCGTCGACAGCGCTTTAAATAATACAATGCAGTGTTTTTCAACCTTTTTTGAGCCCAGGCACATTTTTTTTCAATGAAAAAATGCGGAGGCACACTTTTAAGACACTTTTATAAAAAGTTGTTCCCACAATTGTTGGTTATGAATTCAAACCATAACCAACCATGCATCACTATAGCTTTTGTCTCAAAGTAGTTGTACTATCACGACCTGTCACATTGTGACTTATTTTGAGTTTTTTGGTGTCTTGCGCTCATACTCGACAACCCTCCTGATTTTACCGGGAGACTCCCGAATTTCAGTGCCCCTCCCGAAAATCTCCCGGGGCAACCATTCTCCCGAATTTCTCCCGATTTCCACCCGGACAACAATATTAGGGGCGTGCCTTAAAGACAATGCCTTTGGCGTCCTCTAAAACCTGTCGTCACGTCCGCTTTTCCTCCATACAAACAGCGTGCCGGCACCGTCACACAATATATGCGGCTTTTACTCACACACAAGTGAATGCAATGTATACTTGATCAACAGCCATACAGGTCACACTGAGGGTGACCTTATAAACAACTTTAACACTGTTACAAATATGCGCCACACTGTGAACCCACACCAAACAAGAATGACAAGCACATTTTGGGAGAACATCAGCACCGTAACACAACATAAACACAACAGAACAAATACCCATAACCCCTTGCAGCACTAACTCTTCCGGGACGCTACAATGTACACCCCCGCTACCACCAATAATAATAATAGTAATAACAATAATAACACAGTATTTTTATTTGCTGCACTATGTAAATTCTAACTAATACTTACAGTACATATCTTATAATTCGCTAAATTAACTGAAAACGGTTCAGTAATGTTCAAATAATTTTAGAGTTTTTTTTTGTGTTTTTTTTTTACTAATTTACAATTTATTTTGACTAATAACCGTATTATCCTGTTTCATTTATACCTCACTGCGCTATTGCTACTAGTGCATACGGTGTTGCTCCTACTGGAACCTTCATTTCCCCGAGGGCACACCCTCAAGAGATTAATGAAGTTCTATTTAATCTATACATCAATCCATTATCGGGGAGCGCTACTGCCCTATGGCCATGCTGCCCTATCTAATCGAATGTAATCTAATCTGATTTGATCTAATCTACTCTGATCGGATCGATTGACAATAATACAATAAATATAATGGAGTTAGGGCTATCTAAATAAATGCTTTAATGTGGATTATTCCATCATAATTATTCATTTTGATAAAAGATTAAACCCATCCGCAGCCCAGAATGACTAAAAATCCCTGGAACATCTCCAGCAATGCATTTCAGACAGTTTATCCGAGTAATATCGTTGCACATGCACAAATGGACCGTTGATCTGGTAGTGACAGGCAGCAAAAACAAACAGGTCAATGTGGAGGACGCTAAATAAATGGTCCTCTTTATGGGAAATTGGAGTACATTAGAGTACCTGATAAAAAAAAGTAAAGCGACAAAGTATTGCGAACAGTTCGTGGGAAAGAGTTGTCTTTTCATGAAAGCACTTAGATCTTAAAATACAACATTAATTACACATCAATTATATAATTACCAACACTAAATGAGTAACAGTTTTAAATGGATGTTGATAAATGTTTGCTTAAAAAACAGACAGACAGGATTAAACATTGATGATATTTAATGGGGGCAGCACGGTGGGAGAGGGGTTAGTGCATCTGCCTCACAATACGAAGGTCTTGAGTAGTCCTGAGTTCAATCCCGGGCTCGGGATCTTTCTGTGTGGAGTTTGCATGTCCTCCCCGTGACTGCGTGGGTTTCCTCCCACCTCCAAAGACATGCACCTGGGGATAGGTTGATTGGCAACACTAAATGGTCCCTAGTGTGTGAAAGTGAGTGTGAATGTTGTCTGTCTATCTGTGTTGGCCCTGCGATGAGGTGGCGACTTGTCCAGGGTGTACCCCGCCTTCCGCCCGATTGTAGCTGAGATAGGCTCCAGCGCCCCCCGCGACCCCGAAGGGAATAAGCGGTAGAAAATGGATGGATGGATGGATATTTAATGGTGATTTATCTAACTCCAAATTTTAATCGTTTGACAGAGCGTATGAGGCTTTCAGACGAGTGTTCATTCACTAAAATATGAATGGTTGTGGGTGTGGGTGGCTGCCTAACACCAGGAATGGGCTCCAGCTCACCTGCAACCCCAATGTGCGTAATAAAAAATGTCGCTATTGTAACACTTACAATGCTACCTTCACCAAATGATTCTCGAGTGCGGCCACCGCTGCTGCTCACTGCTCTCCTCACCTCCCAGGGGGTGAACATGGGGATGGGTCAAATGCTGACTATCGTTGGGACTTTAATTTTAACTTTAACTTGTGTTATTTTTTATTGTAAGTGAGGCAGCAACATTGCCTTCAATTGCAATGTTTAAATTGATGGATAATTTGGGCCTGATCAAAATGGTTTTTGGTTCGTCGGAGCCTAGGGGGCTCAACAATATATGGATGCGTACACAGGTTTTGAATTTTTTTTTGCATTTAATTGCAAATATTTTTAAATTTGTAACTGTGCACATGAATATACAGTCGCGACCAAACGTTTTTACATACACTTGTAAAGTACATAATGTCATGGCTGTCTTGAGTTTCCAATACTTTCTGCAACTCTTATTTTTTTGTGATAGAGTTATTGGAACACATACTTGTTGGTCACAAAAAACATTAATGAAGTTTTCATTGTTTTATGAATTTATTATGGGTCTACTGAAAATGTGAGCAAATCTGCTGGGTCAAAAGTATACATACAGCAATGTTAATATTTGGTTACATGTCCCTTGGCAAGTTTCACTGCAAAAAGGCACTTTTGGTAGTAATCCACAAGCCTCTGGTGGAATTTTTGACCACTCCTCTTGACAAAATTGGTGCAGTTCAGCTAAATTTGTTGGTTTTCTGACATGGACTTGTTTCTTCAGCATTGTCCACACGTTGAAGTTAGGACTTTGGGAAGGCCATTCTAAAACCTTAATTCTAGCCTGATTTGGCCATTCCTTTACCACTTTTGACGTGTGTTTGGGGTCATTGTCAATCAATCAATGTTTATTTATATAGCCCTAAATCACAAGTGTCTCAAAAGGCTGCACAAGCCACAACGATATCCTCGGTTCAGGAAAAACTCACAACCCAATGGGATGTCAATGTGAATGACTATGAGAAACCTTGGAGAGGACCGCAAATGTGGGATACCCCCCCCCCCCCCCTTCTAGGGGAGACCGGATGCAATAGACGTTGAGTGGGTCTAGCATAATATTGTGAAAGTCCAGTCCATAGTGGATCTAACATAATAGTGAGAGTCCAGTCCATAGTGGGGCCAGCAGGAGACCATCCCGAGCGGAGACGGGTCAGCAGCGCAGAGATGGTTGGGGAACCAATACACAGGCGAGCGGTCCACCCCGGGTCCCGACTCTGAACAGCCAGCACTTCATCCATGGTCACCGGTCCTGTGCCCCCCCTTCCACAAGGGAGAGGGCGGCAGAGGAGAAAAGAAAAGAAACGGCGGATCAACTGGTCTAAAAAGGGGGTCTATTTAAAGGCTAGAGTATTGTCCTGTTGGAACACCCCACTGCGCCCAAGACCCAACCTCCGGGCTGATGATTTTAGGTTGTCCTGAAGAATTTGGAGGTAATCCTCCTTTTTCATTGTCCCATTTAAAGCACAAGTTCCATTGGCAGCAAAACAGGCCCAGAGCATAATATTACCACCACCATGCTTGACGGTGGGCATGGTGTTCCTGAGATTAAAGGCCTCACCTTCTCTCCTACAAACATATTGATGGGTATATTGACCTAAGCTAAATTTTTGTTTCATTTAATAACATTTATATCAATGGGCCCACATGTACATCGACGTTAATGTAATTGAGATTGCACAAATTTAACCAAATGGACCCAATAAGGGTCCATTACTATTAACTATCCGTCATTTAGCTCGACAAGTACCTCACCCCCCACCGTATGTAGTGATAAGCAGTGATGTAGCTAAACTTTGTAGCTTAACTGCATTTTCCAGTAGCTTAGTTACTTTTTTAATGAGTAACTTTTCCTGTAGCTTAGCTACTTTTAGACCCATGTAGCTAGTTAGCTAATCCAGGCAAAAAAACGCAGGAAAAACAGTGACCTGGATGATTGAAAACATCCTGCATACGAGAAAATCCAAGAGGATCAGTTGGTGTTCGTGTGATGAGTCACAATTTGCTAAGGTTAGTGCGAAACATTACGAAGTGGCCAATCAGAGGCAAGATAAGGCGGATCATCGAAACTAGTAAGCAAAATCATAACAGACACTACTCATGTCACATGACGACGAGGGAGTCAGAGACAGAGGGACGCTTCAAGCTGAGGTCTCAAAAAAAAACATAGTTGGAAATGGCTGAGGAATTCTCTCCCGCAGATTATCTTTTTCTTTTAGTGATGAAGATGACGTCCAGGAAACCCACAATAATGCGTGTCGTTGCCCATATTTAGACAAATGTATGCGTTTGTCTTACTAATGTGTGACTCAAATCAGATTAGTTTGTAGACGCTATGTCCATTTATGTTTCACTCAAAAATGTTAACATTTATGTTTTCAAACCACTGTTATTGTGAGCTTGTGTTTAGGACAATCAAAGTAGGTAAATGGACTCAAGACAATTTTAAAGGACAGCGGAACAAAAATAAATGGATATGTGCAGGTTTGACTGATGATCTGTAATAATGTTTTTACCTGTATAAATGTCACGTCGGGGTCGCATGTGTATCCGGTAGGTAAGCAGAAGGAGGTCCGGAAACAGCATGCAAGTAAGAAAGATGATTTCATCCAAATAATCAAGCCAAAATACGAAAATACAAAATGTGCCGATGGCACAGGAAGCTACGGCAACGGCTTAGAAAATAAAAGCAAGAAGCAGGTAGAATAAACGTAACTGTCGCTTGTTGCGAAAAAGATTTCCAGGAGCAGGTGAGCGTGCGGACCACTAATCAGAGGCAGGTGACAAAAATCAGCTCCCATGGCAACAAAGAAAACCAACAAGGGTGCTGAACCAGAATATCTGGTCTCGCCTTTAATAAAAGGTTCCTGGTAGTCAGCTATTGTTAGTTTAAAGGCCTACTGAAATGACATTTTTTTATTTAAACGGGGATAGCAGATCCATTCTATGTGTCATACTTGATCATTTTGCGATATTGCCATATTTTTGCTGAAAGGATTTAGTAGAGAACATCGACGATAAAGTTCACAACTTTTGGTCGCTGATAAAAAAAAGCCTTGCCTGTACCGGAAGTAGCGTGACGTCGCAGGTTGAAGGGCTCCTCACATTTCCCCATTGTTTACACCAGCAGCGAGAGCGATTCGGACCGAGAAAGCGACGATTACCCCATTAATTTGAGCGAGGATGAAAGATTCGTGGATGAGGAACGTGAGAGTGAAGGACTAGAGTGCAGTGCAGGAAGTATCTTTTTTCGCTCTGACCGTAACTTAGGTACAAGGGCTCATTGGATTCCACACTTTCTCCTTTTTCTATTGTGGATCACGGATTTGTATTTCAAACCACCTCGGATACTATATCCTCTTGAAAATGAGAGTCGCGAACGCGAAATGGACATTCAGAGTGACTTTTATCCCCACGACAATACATCGGTGAAGCACTTTAGCTACGGAGCTAACGTGATAGCATCGTGCTTAAATGCAGATAGAAACAAAAGAAATAAGCCCCTGACTGGAAGAATAGACAGAAGATCAACAATACTACTATCAGGAGACACCGAACCAAACACTGGACCTGTAACCACACGGTTAATGCTGTGCCGCCTGTCTGTCGAAGCCTAGCAATGCTGTTGCTAACGACGCCATTGAAGCTAACTTAGCTACGGGACCTCGTCAGAGCTATGATAAAAACATTAGCGCTCCACCTACGCCAGCCCTCATCTGCTCATCAACACCCGTGCTCACCTGCGTTCCAGCGATCGACGGCACGACGAAGGACTTTACCCGATCATCGATGCGGTCGGCGGCTAGCGTCGGATAGCGCGTCTGCTATCCAACTCAAAGTCCTCCTGGTTGTGTTGCAGCAGCCAGCCGCTAATACACCGATCCCACCTACAGCTTTCTTTTTTGCAGTCTCCATTGTTCATTAAACAAATTGCAAAAGATTCACCAACACAGATGTCCAGAATACTGTGGAATTTTGCGATGAAAACAGAGCTGTTTGTATTGTGATACAATGTGTCCGAATACTTTCGTTTCAACCATTGACGTCACGCGCAAACGTCATCATACAAAGACGTTTTCAACCGGAAGTTTAGTGGGAAATTTAAAATTACACTTTATAAGTTAACCCGGCCGTATTGGCATGTGTTGCAATGTTAAGATTTCATCATTGATATATAAACTATCAGACTTCGTGGTCGGTAGTAGTGGCTTTCAGTAGGCCTTTAATTGCTTTAGCGTGAGGCCTTTATGGATGGTTTCCGCCATCGTCGACGAGCACGGGATGGTGGTGCGCCGATATTTTTGGGCCAAACGGAATGGATGGGCACCAGCGAACCCTCAGGACCCCACATCAGACCCTCGCTCTCCTCGGGAGGATAGCAGAGGGTTTCCGCCGCCATCGCTTTTATCACCTTTTATCTCATCGTCATTATTCCTTCATGTTGTCCGGACACCTGTCGTCCAATGCGGGGAAACTATATGCTGGCAAGCTTCTGTCGCGTCGGGGTCTCAAGTTTATGCGGTAGTCGTTTCCCCAAGATGCAGAAGGACGTCCGTAAACAGCGTGCAGGTAAGAAAGATGATTTATTCCAAATAATCAAGCAAAAATACGAAAACACCGGAAGCTACGGCAAAGGCTTAGAAAATGAAACGAGCAAGAAGCAAGTAGAATAAACGTAACTGTCGCATGTTGTGAATAGGATTGCCAGGCAGAGTATGGCGCGAGACAGGAATACAAAGCTCTCTGATTAGTGACCAGGAGCAGGCGAGCGTCCTGACCACTAATCAGAGGCAGGTGACAAAAATCAGCACCCATGGCAACAAAGAAAACAAACAAGGGTGCTGAACCAGAATTAACCAACAACTAAGGAAATACTAAACTAAACAAAACGTGCTGAAACTACTGCTGTTGTGATTAATTTCTTGCCTAATTGCAACTATTCCAGAATAAGGGAATATATTCAGTTATGGTGTGAATGCTCCAAAGCATTCACACATATGATTTTCTACACCAAAATTAATCTATTTATTCAATTTCTTCAACTTCTTCTTCTTCTTCTCCAGATTTTGGCACGCTTTACCTTCCACATTTTGCACCCGATTTAAACCGTTTCAACTTCAAACTGTTCAGCCTATTCGGGAATTGCGGGCTTTCCCTTGACCAATTCCAAAAATTCCCAGATTTCCAGCTTATCTGGGACATTTTTCCCATTCAAAGTGAATTGGCCATTTTTCCAAACTTCCACCATTTCCACATTTTTCAACCGATTCAAACCATTCCACCTTCAACACATTCCACTCATCCTGGACATTCAAACTATTTTTTTTTCAAAATTCTAAACAATTCCAGGAATTCCCAGAATTCCCGTTTTTTCAAACCCTTTTTTGACCCTTTTTTCTAGGGACTACTCCTCCCACATTTTTCAACCCACGTTTTACCGTCCAAACATTCGTCTTAATCAGGACAAAAAAACAAAGTTGTTTTTCATACTAGAACAATTCCCAGTTTTCCCGAAATTCCAGGAATTCCTTAATACCATTTCTCAATTAAAAATGTTACTACTTCAACATTTCTCGACCGATTTGTAAACATTCTAACACTCATTCAGACCATTCAAGTTTTTTACCATTTTCCAAAAAATTCCAGCTTTTCCCAAAATTTCCAATTTTTGTGGAAATTTCCATTGAAATAAATGGGACGTTCTTCATAAGTTCCACAACTCCCACATCTGATTCAAACTGTTCCAACTTCAAAATATTCAGCCTGTTTGGTATGTGCTCTACTTCAACAACTCTAAAAAAAATTCCAGGATTTCAGTTCAACTTCAGCATTGGAGCATTCACACGCAATTCCTTCAGGAATTGCCTCATCTAGTTACAAATTAAATTCCACTTAATATTTACAAGTATGGTTATAAGTACAAACCTTTATAACAGGATTAAAAAAAAAAATCAACTGATATTTAGAGCCATATTTAGAATTAGTTAAAAATAATAGTCAGGTCTTTTGCAGAAGACATTTATATTACCTATTATTTTAAAACATCCATTCATCCATTTTCTGTTGTATGTCCCTCTCGGGATCACGAGGGTGGCTGGAGCCTATCCCAGCGACACTCGGGCTTAAGGCATTGTTCACCCTGGACAAGCGGTAGAAAATGGATGGATGGATGGACAGTATTGCATAACATGTAGATATCCTAAAAACACAACCGGGAAGTGTTGCGATTTGCGAAAACTAGTCCGTCCCTAATAAAATCCTTTCAGCTGCGACTGGAGGACTCTTGATGACCCACACTCCCTCGACTGCATGGGCTGGGTCTTTGGAAAGATGCAGCCCCCGAACTGGGACACGACAATTGACACCATCAGGCGTGAACTAATGCTTCCGGGATAACATAACAAGTGATCTCATTGGAGACTAAGCACCCAATCAGAGCATACAATTGTCCAGTTCCTTTTTGACACAACTATAACATCCATCCATCCATTTTTTTCTACCGATTGTCCCTCTCGCAGTCACGAGACAAATGTACCACTGTGTCTAAACTTGCGCGAGCGCAGAGCAGAAATATATGTGATATATTTATGTCACACCTGATACCCATTTCCTTCTGACTACTTGAGCTCTCCAGTGCATTCACTCGGCGCCAGTTCATCCCATATGGTTCACCCTTCCAGTTGTGTTCATCTCCTCTGCTCTGGCTCCACTTACGCTCCTCGTTCCTGTGGCTCTACCCCGGCGCTGCCGTGTAGTGTTTCTTATTCCTCGCCACAACTTTTTGTGTGCGATTACTATTTTCTTCGCACCTTTTGTGTGCATCCTTAGTTGTTGTTGTCATCCCTTCTTGAGTGTGCTTTTTGTTATTATTACTATTTGTTTCGTCTCTGCGTTGGGTTCCTACTCCGGCGAAGACCAATCGCGACAATAACTTAGTTTTTTAGTTTGTAACAAAATATATTTAAAGTGCAGCAATCTGCCAGAAATAAAAAACTAAAATATTTTTCAAACGCTAAACTTTTTTTTGACCGACGCAAGCCATTTGATACTGAAAAATGAAATTAAATGAACTCAGGAGCACTTTATATGAAACACTTTAACCTATAACACAAACAAATAAATCAATTTATGCAGATTATTTTATATATATATATATATATATATATATATATATATATATATATATATGTGTGTGTATATATATATATATATATATATACATATATGAATATAGCTTTTCGCATGATACTGATAAAGCATTTTCCCCAGGGTCACACGACTATTTGAGAAGGACCTATTTTACTGAACGGACGCAACAGAAGCTAGAACCACCACTATTTTTGTATTTTTTTTTAAAAATGTGTAACTATTTTTTATTAATTTGCTTTTGTTTTCCATGTATTTATTTATTTGTATTTAATTTTTGTGTCTTTTTTTAAAATTGCAAACCTAAACATCTTGTAATTATTCATGCATTCATCTGTATGTCACTTCTGCAGGGGATGTATACAAAGTGCACAAAGTAAAGCTGCACGCTATAATATTATTTTGCCAAATTGGTTCAAATCGTGTTGCTACCGTAATGGCATGGTTGAGCAACCACGCGGCATCTCTGGTGGCTTCAGTTCTGCACGTAGGCCCGTCTGCCGCTGCCCTTTGACAACAAGTCGGACGCTCTGCTTGTGTGTACATGTAAACAAAGTGTGATCAGGGCAAAGATTTACTCATTTTCTCTGCAGACACGTCCCACATCATAGACGTGCTTGTGTAATGTGCGGACATATAGTGGACTTACAGTACATCCGGAAAGTATGCTTCACTTTTTCCACAGCTGGTTATGTTAAGACCTTATTCCAAAATCATTTTTGTCCTCAACATTCTACACACAATACCCCATAATGACAAAGTGACATGTTTTTTTAATTTATTTAGCAAATTAAAAAAAACAAAAAAGATACACTATTGTGGAGGGAGGCGTGGTCTGCGGGCCTGCCGCGGAGCGGGGTAATAATAATAATAATAATGGATTTGATTTTAAATATCGCGCTTTTCTATTATTAGATACTCAAAGCGCTCACAGAGAAGTGGGAACCCATCATTCATTCACACCTGGTGTGGAAGGACCGGCCTCAAAGCACAGCTGGCAGGTGATTGGATTACCCAGCTGGGACTGATCATCCAATCACCTGCCATGCTTACTAGTGGCAGCCGGGCCGAGATACCAAGGGGGGAGTTGGAGCGAGAGAGCAAAGCAGAGAAGTCCTAACGATGTATTGCTGAAAAGCAAACCATACTGGTGGATGAGAATAAAAGACTTGATCCAACCTGAATACCGGGCTCTCGTGCCAGTGTGTGTGGTGGTCAGGAGAACCCACTAGAGGGCAACGTCTACAACTATATTGCCAAAAATATTTGGCCACCCATCAAAATGATCAGAATCAGGTGTCCTAATCACTTGGCCCGGCCACAGGTGTATAAAATCAAGCACTTAGGCATGAAGACTGTTTCTACAAACATTTGTGAAAGAATGGGCCGCTCTCAGTGATTTCCAGCGTGAAACTGTCATAGGATGCCACCTGTGCAACAAATCCAGTCGTGAAATTTCCTCGCTCCTAAATATTCCAAAGTCAACTGTCGGCTTTATAATAAGAAAATGGAAGAGTTTGGGAACAACAGCAACTCAGCCACAAAGTTGTAGGCCACGTAAACTGACAGAGAGGGGTCAGCGGATGCTGAAGCGCATAGTGCAGGGTGGTCCAAAGTGCGGCCCGGGGGCCATTTGCGGCCCGCAACTAATTGTTTACCGGCCCGCCACACATTCTGCAAAAATTGCAAAATTTATAATATTGCAAAAATGTAAAAAAACATTTTAAAAAAGTGGAATGAGGTGAAATCTAACAAGACAAAGTTTCAATGTTGACACAAAGCTGCCATGCAGGCTGTTTTTTTCTTTTGTCTTTGTTTATTTTTCTTTTTTTTGCCATTGCTAAAAAAAAAAAAAAAGACCAAAAATCTATGTTATAATGAATTATTAGTTAAAAAATATCACTTTAAAATGTTTTATGTGGAAAAATATTGTGGTTGCCATATAAAAACATCAAAGTTTTATTCAACAAAAGAGCATAAAACAAACAAAATAATAGTTCCAAACGTAAAATCGACAGATATATCTGAAGTTGATCTCGTAAGTGTTAAAAGTTTTAAAAAAAAACGAATAAAAATGTATCACTTTATGAGTGGGGGACCTTTTGGATCCCAAATATATTTAGTAGGATTTTATTTAACTTTTCACTGTGATTACTCAAAAATATTAAAGAATTAAAATCAATGGTGTCCTGCATTATTGATCTTTTAAGGCTCTAATTACTAAATACTGCCTATTTCAGTTTTACTATAAAAAACAAAGTTGTCTTTGACAGAAAACCTTTTTTTTATTTTTTACTTTATATCAACCTCAAGTTGATATAGAGATGTACTGTAAGCGTTAAATAAAAAATTATAATAATAATTTGACTTATTTTTAACAGTTTAATGACTGAGACCCTTTATAGTCCCCGGGAGCCCTAATGGTTAAAAAAAAAAAAAAATCCATATATTTTGTTAAGGTTTGAAAATGAACAATATCAAAATGGCCCCCGCATGCTTAAATTTTTCCGTGTAGTGGAAAAAGTTTGGACACCCCTGGCATAGTGCAAAGAGGTCGCCGACTTTCTGCACAGTCAGTAGCTACAGAGCTCCAAACTTCATGTAATCTTCCATGCTCCCAACCTTGTGGGAACCGTTTGGAGCGGGCCCCTTCCTCTTTCAACATGACTGTGCACCAGTGCACAAAGGAAGGTCCATAAAGACATGGATGACAGAGTCTGGTGTGGATGAACTTGACTGTCCTGCACAGAGTCCTGACCTGAACCTAGTTTCCAGATGCAGTGTGCAGTAATTCTGTGCATGCATCACGTGATTTTACAGTCAAACTATAATAAATAGTATACCAAATATTAAATATTGCATTTCAGACGTGATATGAAAGATATTGTGAGGTTATTGGTTCTGCACGTGCCCTCACACGGCGACAACAACACAGGGGGCCTATCTGCCAGACATGGCAGTTTGGAGGCCACCAGTCACAACATGATGGTATCTGCTTCCTCAATTGGTCCCCGCACAGAGCAACGTGCAGCAAGGCCCACGTTTGATGAAAGCCCTAAAAGGCGACGTCTGGTGTTGCAAAGCAGCTGTTAATTCTAGGAAAGGTTGCTAAAATAGAGAGCAGACTAGTGGGCGCACAATTAGCTGGAATTCCCGACAGAACAACAACTGACTAATCTTACCGTTTACATCACAACAGTAAACATTTCTGTCAACGTGATTACAAAGAGAAGTAATGCTTTCCTGTACAACGTTGTTTTGGAATGTTGGTGTGCAACAATTTGTGAGGGCTGGGAACCAAAGCACGTTTTTACTGTAAAACATAATCATATCCTTCATCACATCAGCGCTACTTGTTCTTTGACACGTCAGGTCTTACCAAAACAACATTTGACTCAGGTGCTTACATGGAATATTACAAGGTACAAAACCCCAAACCAGTGAAGTTGGCACGTTGTGTAATTCGTAAATAAAAACAGAATACAATGATTTGCAAATTCTTTTCAACTTATATTCAATTGAATAGACTGCAAAGACAAGATATTTAATTTTTTTTTGCAAATAATCATTAACGTAGAATTTAATGGCAGCAACACATTGCAAAAAAGGTGACACAGAGGCATTTTTACCACTGTGTTACATGGCCTTTCCTTTTAACAACACTCAGTAAACGTTTGGGAACTGAAGACACCAATTTTTGAATCTTTTCAGGTGGAATTATTTCCCATTCTTGCTTGATGTACAGCTTAAGTTGTTCACCAGTCTCTGTTGTGGTATTTTAGGCTTCATAATGCGCCACACATTTTCAATGGGAGACAGGCCTGGACTACAGGCAGGCCAATCTAGTACCCGCACTCTTTTACTATGAAGCCACACTGTTGTAACACGTGGCTTGGCGTTGTTTTGCTGGAATAAGCAGGGGCGTCCATGACAACATTGCTTGGATGGCAACATATGTTGCTCCAAAACCTGTATGTACCTTTCAGCATTAATGGTGCCTTCACAGATGTGTAAGTTACCCATGCCTCGGGCACTAATACACCCCCATACCATCACAGATGCTGGCTTTTGAACATTGCGCCTATAACAATCTGGATGGTTTGTTTCCTCTTTGTGTTGACGTCCACAGTTTCCAAAAACAATTTGAAATGTGGACTCGTCAGACCACGGAACACTTTTCCATTTTGCATCAGTCCATCTTAGATGAGCTCGGGCCCAGCGGGTGTTGTTGATAAATGGCTTTTGCTTTGCATAGTAGAGTTGTAACTTGCACTTACAGATGTTTCCCCTCACCTGTTTTCTGTTTGTAATCAGCACTATATAAGTTGAGCTTGCGACAGTTTTTGTTGTCGGGACATTATTCACGATTCCCTGGTGACTGTTGAGGTTTCTTTCCATGCTGAGCTCTAGTACGCACGTACTTTGTGGACGCCGTCTGCTCCACATTCTTAGTAAGTGTTTTTGCTGTGTTCCAGCATTTTGTTTTGTTTCCCTCATTGTCTGTCTGTTCAAAGCACTTCCCTGTTGCTCTCGCTTTTTGTTTTGTTAGTTTAATCAATAAACACCTCATTTTTTTACTGCACGCTGCCTCCTCGTTTGTCTGCATTTTTAAAATCACTACCACCTCCGTTGTCTCACACGACGCACCGCTTGACAAAAAGACCGCCAAACTGATTGAGTGATGGGGCCTAAAATTGTACAAAATTGTGTTTTAAATTCAACTGGTGCAAACGCTACATTAACATATTCAAATGATATTGTGTAGACACACAGACGCACTACATATAGCGGTTGGTAGAGTGGCTGTGCCAGCAACTTGAGGGTTCCAGATTCGATCCCCGCTTCCGCCATCCTAGTCACTGTTGTTGTGTCCTTGGGCAAGACACTTTACCCACCTGCTCCCAGTGCCACCCACACTGGTTTAAATGTAACTTAGATATTGGGTTTCACAATGTAAAAGCACTTTGAGTCACTAGATATATAAATATACGCTATATAAATATAATTCACTTCACTTCACATACAAATGGCAGCAATGAGAACCGCTGAGAATACCCCCGACAGCCAGCACCACAGACCCAGATCAAAACGACCGAAAACCACACGTCAACAAAACCATGGAGGCCAACCAGCGCCAGCCCCAGCACCAACATGCAAACAAGAGACATCAATGCCACACCCACCAAAAAACACCACTCCCCAATCAAAAGCCGCACGAGCACACCACGGTCCAAACTACCTAGCCACAGCACAAAGTCATCCATACAAACCCCACAGTGTCACGCTGGAATTGAAATACTTTTGAAAACTGGACAACATTTATTTTTTTATTTTTACATTCTTTATACCTTATTTTTTGGAGCATTGCTACATAAGCCGTACCTGCAAAATTTGGGAGAAAAAAAGCTTTTTACAGATGTCAGTCGCACAGACTGTAAGCTGCAAATACATATGTTGTGAAATAAGTTATTTATACAGAACTATTTTGTAAATGTTTATTTACATACCTTAAAGGCCTACTGAAATGATTTTTTTTTTATTTAAACGGGGATAGCGAATCCATTCTATGTGTCATACTTGATCCTTTCGCGATATTGCCATATTTTTGCTGAAAGGATTTAGTAGAGAACATCGACGATAAAGTTCGCAACTTTTGGTCGCTGATAAAAAAAAAGCCTTGCCTGTACCGGAAGTAGCGTGACGTCACAGGTTGAAGGGCTCCTCACATTTCCCCATTGTTTACACCAGCAGCGAGAGCGATTCGGACCGAGAAAGCGACGATTACCCCATTAATTTGAGCGAGAATGAAAGATTCGTGGATGAGGAACGTGAGAGTGAAGGACTAGAGTGCAGTGCAGGACGTATCTTTTTTCGCTTTGACCGTAACTTAGGTACAAGCTGGCTCATTGGATTCCACACTCTCTCCTTTTTCTATTGTGGATCACGGATTTGTATTTTAAACCACCTCGGATACTATATCCTCTTGAAAATGAGAGTCGAGAACGCGAAATGGACATTCACAGTGACTTTTATCTCCACGACAATACATCGGCGAATCACTTTAGCTATGGAGCTAACGTGATAGCATCGTGCTTAAATGCATATAGAAACAGACGAAATAAGCCCTGACTAGAAGGATAGACAGAAGATCAACAATACTACCAAACTCTGGACCTGTAACCACACGGTTAATGCTGTACCGCCTGGCGAAGCCTAGCAATGCTGTTGCTAATGACGCCATTGAAGCTAACTTAGCTTCGGGACCTCGACAGAGCTATGCTAAAAACATTAGCTCTCCACCTGCGCCAGCTCTCATCTGCTCATCAACACCCGTGCTCACCTGCGTTCCAGCCATCGACGGCGCGACGAAGGACTTCACCCGATCATCGATGCGGTCGGCGGCCCGGAGACGGAGGAAGTCAAGGTGAGGACAGTAGCGTGTCTGCTATCCAACTCAAAGTCCTCCTGGTTGTGTTGCTGCAGCCAGCCGCTAATACACCGATCCCACCTACAGCTTTCTTCTTTACAGTCTCCATTGTTAATTGAACAAATTGCAAAAGATTCACCAACACAGATGTCCAGAATACTGTGGAATTTTGCGATGAAAACAGAGCTGTTTGTATTGGGATACAATGGTGTCCGAATACTTCCGCTTCAACCCTTGACGTCAAGCGCAAACGTCATCATACCTAGACGTTTTCAGCCGGAAGTTTCCCGGGAAATTTAAAATTGCACTTTATAAGTTAACCCGGCCATATTGGCATGTGTTGCGATGTTAAGATTTCATCATTGATATATAAACTATCAGACTGCGTGGTCGGTAGTAGTGGCTTTCAGTAGGCCTTTAATCGTTTTCAAACTGTGTCTGTAACACGGCAGTAAAACGGCTGATCGAACAAAACAGACGTCATCGTCATGGACCCACTAGCTGCAGAAGCTAGCTCTCCAATCAGCTTAAACATACTCAATAACTCCATAGTGACATTTTAGTGAATTTGCTGAGGACTTTGTAAAACTGAAACAATACAAAAAGAATGCCATGGTAAGTTAACAATACTAACTAACTAAATTCTAACCTAATGATTATTTGCACCAAAAAAAAAAAATAGTTTCTCAGTTCGAACATTAAATATCTTGTCTTTGCAGTCTATTCAATTGAATATAAGTTGAAAAGGATTTGCAAATCATTGTATTCTGTTTTTATTTACGAATTACACAACGTGCCAACTTTACTGGTTTTGGATTTTTGGATTTACGTCAACTGATATTTCCCATTTATGGTTAGTTTGTGGGCCAAACTATATCAGGATATGAGTTGTGATCCATATTGTGCAGCTCTACACTCGTGTTAGCGACAGTGTTCGCACAGTTTAGGGATGTTCTGAGGAGGCCTTATGATGGTATTGTGTTTAAATGTATGAGTGCACATGCGTACCTTGTTTGAGTATTAATAATGAAATTGTGATATTTGTGCTACAAAAAATACTCTATGCTAATGAAGTGATTTAATTAACTCATATTATGTTCAACATATGGTGAATGTTTATATTTAACTTGGAGGAAGCGAACCACCAGGTTTAAGTAAATAATGGTTGAGCCCATAATAAATTAAGGAGCCTTAGTTGGACATTCGCATGTGGACTGGAATTAGCTCTCTCACAAGAAGAAGCAATAAAAACAGGCTTCGGAATGCAAAAGTTATACCGTATTTTTCGGACTACAAGTCGCAATTTTTTTTATAGCTTGGCCGGGGTGCGACTTATACTCGGGAGCGACTTATGTGTGAAATTATTAACACATTACCGTAAAATATCAAATAATATTATTTAGCTCATTCACGTAAGAGACTAGACGTATAAGATTTCATGAGATTTAGCGATTAGGAGTGACAGATTGATTGGTAAACGTATAGCATGTTCTACATGTTGTAGTTATTTGAATGACTCTTACCATAATATATTACGTTAACATACCAGGCACGTTCTCAGTTGGTTATTTATGCCTCATATAACGTACACTTATTCAGCCTGTTGTTCACTATTCTTTATTTATTTTAAATTGCCTTTCAAGTGTCTATTTTTGTTGTTGGCTTTTATCAAATAAGTTTCCCCAAAAAATGTGACTTATACTCCAGTGCGACTTATATATGTTTTTCCCCTCTTTATTATGCATTTTCGGCCGGTGCGACTTATACTCCGGAGCGATTTATACTCCGAAAAATACGGTAGCTCTATCCTGGAGGAGAGATTCCATGCTTATCTTAACGTCAACCTACAAGTTATGGTATACATCTGTTGTCTTCCCAGTCACTAAGACACGAACATCTCCTTACATGGTCAGGTTGTACTCTCCTGAATTATCACACACCCAGACAGAGAAAGAAGGAATGCAAGACTGTGGTTTGGCTCCTCCAAGTGAGGAGTGCTTCATTTTTGACCTGAGCTCCTCCCGGAACTGCAGACCTGTATAATGACACTCGCTTGTAATAAAGCAATTTTTTTTTTAGCAAAGCGTCTCCGATGTCTCTTTTGATCCGGCCACTCTGACGTGTCGCCCTTCTGTCCAGACGAGGAAGACAACACCAGAAATACACATCACTACAAAAAAACATCTGTGCTACTTATTTTTTTCATTAATTTTCTGTTACGTGTACAGGGGAAAAAGACGGCCCAGACAGCGGTGACGTCGTTTTAATAATAATAATAATACCTGGGATTTATATAGCGCTTTTCTAAATACCCAACTACAGTCGCTTTACATGTTGAGAACCCATCATTCATTCACACCTGGTGGTGGTAAGCTACTTGGTAGACTGACGGAAGCGTGGCTGCCAATTTGCGCCTACGGCCCCTCCGACCACCACCTATCATTCATCATTCATTCACCGGTGTGAGCGGCACCGGGGGCAAGGGTGAAGTGTCCTGCCCAAGGACACAACGGCAGCGATTTTGGATGGTAAGAGGCGGGGAGCGAACCTGCAACCCTCAGGTTTCTGGCACGGTTGCTCTACCCACTACGCCACGCCGCCGTTTTAGTTCTATTTATTATAGACACACAAGGGAAATGAGGCGTGTAATTAATTTAAACGATGTATGTGTGCGACTATGTGTGGAAATTCACTGTTGAGTGTTACCGGTAGTGTTGAGCGAGAGGCGGAAGTCCAAGAGGGACAAGGCAGGCTCGGAGGTCCGTGAGCTGGCGTGAGGTCAAGGGCAGGAGAGAGGCATCGAAGGTCTGTATCCAGGCGGGAGGTTGAGATCCTAGAAGCAGCTGGGGAACCAGAGGGAATACAGGGAGATGAGACACACTGCTCGTGACCCGGGAACGGAGGGATGCTGACAAAGAAACATGAGACAAATGAAGACAGAGGGGGAGAAAACACACAGAGAAAGAGAGAGAGCATAGAGCTTGATACGAGTCACTTACTGTACAGGAACAGGTTGCTACGTTCTGTCCCAGAATGCAGGTTTGCACAGGATCAAGAAGCCCAGGAAGCTCATCAGTGACAGGTGTACTGATTTCACAGGAGCGCCCTTGGATGTGCGCCCAGCGCAGCGCACAGATGTTACGCACTAAGGTGCGCCCGGGCCGTGACAGTTTCAATCATTTTCATTTTTTTATAGGTTGCTGACAACTTATTTCTCTTTTCATTCCTTACACAAACTTCGTCATCTCTTGGCCTCTGTTATCTCTGTGCACATGTGTTCCTGTGTGCTTACTATTTCTACTGGGTAGAACTGAGAGCCTTGTTGATTATATTAAGCACTGCTGCCACCTCGCTGCAGTCTTCCCTATCGTTCAAACATGGGTACTAAGTGTAGGCATGAATAGTGAAAATCTCCCCTGCTGCTCATGAACCTCCAATAATGACCCTCAAACACTTGCTGTGAGTCAAATACTATTCTCGTGCTGCATTTAAAGGCCTACTGAAACCCACTACTACCGACCACGCAGTCTGATAGTTTATATATCAATGATGAAATCTTAACATTGCAACACATGCCAATACGGCCGGGTTAACTTATAAAGTGCAATTTTAAATTTCCCGCTAAACTTCCGGTTGAAATCGTCTATGTATGATGACGTATGCGCGTGACGTCAATCGTTGAACCGGAAGTATTCGGAGCCCATTGAATCCAATACAAAAAGCTTTGTTTTCATCTCAAAATTCCACAGTATTCTGGACATCTGTGTTGGTGAATCTTTTGCAATTTGTTTAATGAACAATGAAGGCTGCAAAGAAGAAAGTTGTAGGTGGGATCGGTGTAATAGCGGCGGACTACAGCAACACAACCAGGAGGACTTTGAGATGGATAGCAGACGCGCTAGCCGCCGACCTCACCTTGACTTCCTCCGTCTACGGGCCACCGACCGCATCTATGATCGTCGCTCCGTCGATCGCTGGAACGCAGGCGAGCACGGGTGTTGATGAGCAGATGAGGGCTGGCGTAGGTGGATAGCTAATGTTTTTAGCATAGCTCTGTGAGGTCCCGTTTCTAAGTTAGCTTCAATGGTGTCGTTAGCAACAGCATTGTTAAGCTTCGCCAGCCTGGAAAGCATTAACCGTGTAGTTACATGTCCATGGTTTAATAGTATTGTTGATTTTCTGTCTATCCTTCCAGTCAGGGGTTTATTTCTTTTGTTTCTATCTGCATTTAAGCCTGATGTGCTATCACGTTATCTCCGTAGCTAAAGAGCTTCGCCGATGTATTGTCGTGGAGATAAAAGTCACTGTGAATGTCCATTTCGCGTTCTCGACTCTCATTTTCAAGAGGATATAGTATCTGAGGTGGTTTGAAATACAAATCTGTGATCCACAATAGAAAAAGGAGAAAGTGTGGAATCCAATGAACCCTTGTACCTAAGTTACGGTCAGAGCGAAAAAGATACGTCCTGCACTACACTCTAGTCCTTCACTCTCACGTTCCTCATCGAAGAATCTTTCATCCTCGCTCAAATTAATGGGGTAATCGTCGCTTTCTCGGTCCGAATCGCTCTGGCTGCATTGTAAACAATGGGGAAATGTGAGGAGCCTTTCAACCTGTGACGTCACGCTACTTCCGGTACAGGCAAGGCTTTTTTTTATCAGCGACCAAAAGTTGCGAACTTTATCGTCGATGTTCTCTACTAAATCCTTTCAGCAAAAATATGGCAATATCGCAAAATGATCAAGTATGACACATAGAATGGATCTGCTATCCCCGTTTAAATAAAAAAATGTCATTTCAGTAGGCCTTTAACCCTTGTTTAATGTTCATATTGTTGTTACTCAGCCAGCGTTTGTGGGTCTGATGGACCTGTCGCATTTTGTGGCTTTTAATGCCTCACAATCAAACACTTTTATGTTAAAATACCAACGCTGGCTGAGTAACAACAATATGAACGTTGCACGGAAAATTTGTCTGCCAGTTTCTGCATCCCACAGGGATTCTTCTTTTGTGTTTCTGCAACTGCGGTTCCCACACAAGGTTGCAACATTGTTTGTCAACACTGTCTGCTCTCATTTTCTCGCACATTTGATCCCTTGATGTTCTGTGTACCTACACTCTGTCCTCCTGTCTATGCCTGCTGTGTGTGTATGTGTGTGTGTGTGTGTGTGTGTGTGGGGGGTGGGGGGGGGGGGGTGTACACAAAACATAAATTTCCACACTTCTATTAGCCCCGGGTCCAGTGGACCCGGACATCTTATATGCAATAGAAATTTGTAGGGGGGGTTTATGGTGTGTGTTCATTAAATATGTATTCTGATATATGTTCTTCACAGAAAATGAGCCAAAGTCAGTGAGTCTCAGTTTGAAAAATTAATTAATTGTATCATTTTTCTTTTAATAAAAAATTAAAAAAACGGATCCCACAGACCCGAACACCACACAAGGGTTAAGGACACGGCAACATCCTGACATTCGCACTCAGTGACCTGCGGGCCTTTTAGCCATCGTGCATGCAGTCAGCTCAGGAAAGATTCGGACATGGAAGGGAACATCCCTGTGGCGGCAGCACACAAGGGCATGATGTCATCTTCCAGGGAAAACACGACTCGGATGTGCGCAGTTATGAGAAGGCTTGCTTGCAAACACACACACACACACACACACACACTCGTGCATGACAGGATAGAATGTGACATGGCAGATGAGCAAATGTGAGTGCAGGATGAGGGGAAGCCTCCATCCCTCAGGGGAGGAACCAATGCAGTTTTCATGCACACAAATCCATTTAGACATCAGTGGAATGTAGGTAAACAATTGCACCAGCAACCTTTCTCGGCAAACACATTCATTTGTTCATCGCTCGTGCCTTAAAACCACATGCTTTCCCTTTTCATTTGACCCAATTTTTTTATTCAGACGCAGAGGGCAAAAAGGGAAGAGCAGCTCCTTTTGGCTCGCCGATGTGTCAAAGTGAGCGAGCGCGTGGGAGGATATGTTCAACATGCACTGCAGTGACAGTGGTGCAGGGGAAGGCAGTGTTGTAGAAAAAAGCTAAGAGAAGGCTTACATACTAAGGGCGTCAAACCTTTTTCCACAAAGGGCTGCACACTGAAAAATCTAATCATGCAGGGGCCGTTTCGATATTTTTCATTTTCTAAATAAATACAGTATGCACTTAATTGCCAGAAGTATTTGGCCACTCATCCAAATGATCAGAATCAGGTGTCCTAATCACTTGGCCCCGGCCACAGGTGTATAAAATCAAGCACTTAGGCATGGAGACTGTTCCAGTTCTGTAGATCAGTGGTCCCCAACCACCGATTGGTACCGGGCCGCACAAAAAAATAAAAATAAAAAAATAAACAAAATAAATAAAAATATATATATCTTTTTCTTAATTAAATCAACATAAAAAACACAATATATGGATTATATATCAATATAGATCAATACAGTCTGCAGGGATACAGTCCGTAAGCACACATGATTGTATTTCTTTAACAATCAATCAATCAATCAATCAATGTTTATTTATATAGCCCTAAATCACAAAAGTCTCAAAGGGCTGCGCAAGCCACAACGACATCCTCGGTACAGAGCCCACATAAGGGACGTCGATGTGAATGACTATGAGAAACCTTGGAGAGGACCGCATATGTGGGTAACCCCCCCTCTAAGTACAGTCCTTAGTGGATCTAACATAATAGTGAGAGTCCAGTCCATAGTGGATCTAACATAATAGTGTGAGAGTCCAGTCCATAGTGGATCTAACATAATAGTGTGAGAGTCCAGTCCATAGTGGATCTAACATAATAGTGAGAGTCCAGTCCATAGTGGATCTAACATAATAGTGTGAGAGTCCAGTCCATAGTGGATCTTACATAATAGTGTGAGAGTCCAGTCCATAGGGGATCTAACATAATAGTGAGAGTCCAGTCCATAGTGGATCTAACATAATAGTGTGAGAGTCCAGTCCATAGTGGATCTTACATAATAGTGTGAGAGTCCAGTCCATAGTGGATCTAACATAATAGTGTGAGAGTCCAGTCCATAGTGGATCTTACATAATAGTGTGAGAGTCCAGTCCATAGGGGATCTAACATAATAGTGAGAGTCCAGTCCATAGTGGATCTAACATAATAGTGAGAGTCCAGTCCATAGTGGATCTAACATAATAGTGTGAGAGTCCAGTCCATAGTGGATCTAACATAATAGTGAGAGTCCAGTCCATAGCGGATCTAACATAATAGTGTGAGAGTCCAGTCCATAGTGGATCTAACATAATAGTGAGAGTCCAGTCCATAGTGGATCTAACATAATAGTGTGAGAGTCCAGTCCATAGTGGATCTAACATAATAGTGTGAGAGTCCAGTCCATAGTGGATCTTACATAATAGTGTGAGAGTCCAGTCCATAGTGGATCTAACATAATAGTGTGAGAGTCCAGTCCATAGTGGATCTTACATAATAGTGTGAGAGTCCAGTCCATAGGGGATCTAACATAATAGTGAGAGTCCAGTCCATAGTGGGGCCAGCAGGAGACCATCCCGAGCGGAGACGGGTCAGCAGTGCAGAGATGTCCCCAACCGATGCACAGGCGAGCGGTCCCAACTCTGGACAGCCAGCACTTCATCCATGGTCACCGGAACCGGAATAACCCGGCGAGGGGGCAGAGGAGAAAAGAAAACGGCAGATCAACTGGTCTAAAATATGAAACCCCCCCCCCATGGTCCGTGGGACAAATTTTCAAGCGTTGACCGGTCCGCAGCTACAAAAAGGTTGGGGACCACTGCTGTAGATGACATCACACCAAGAGGGGGGGACATATCACGTCTGGCGATGAGAAGGGGGCGTTCCAAGTAGGGATGTCCGATAATATCGGGCTGCCGATATTATCGGCCGATAAATGCTTTAAAATGTAATATCGGAAATGATCGGTATCAGTTTCATAGTTATCGGTATCGGTTTCTAAAAGTAAAATGTATGATGTACACAGACGTAGGGAGAGGTACAGAGTGCCAATAAACCTTAAAGGCATTTCCTTTGCGTGCGTGCCGTCCGAGTCACATAATATCTACCGGCTGTTCTCATCACGCATTGATGCAAGGCGTACTTGGTCAACAGCCATACAGGTCACACTGAGGGTAGCCGTGTAAACAACTTTAACACTGTTACAAATATGCGCCACACTGTGAACCCACACCAAACAAGAATGACAAACACATTTCGGGAGAACATCCGCACAGTAACACAACATAAACACAACAGAACAAATACCCAGAATCCCTTGCAGTACTAACTCTTCCGGGACGCTACAATATAAACCCCCCCGCAACCCCCTACCCCACCCACCTCAACCTCCTCATAGTCTCTCTCAGGGAGAGCATGTCCCAAATTCCAAAGTAAATAATGGGGGTATAAATGGAAACAGAATAGAAAAGTATTACAATAAGAAGAAAGATAAAAAGTAACAATGAGAATAAAAATATAACAGTAAAATAAGAAAATAACAAAAGAAACTAGGCAGTAGTCACCGTGTTAGGTAAAAGTATTGCACTGTTATTGTTTTGAGGCATGTTAAAAAAAATACTGCACTTTGTGACTTCAATAATAAATATGGCAGTGCCATGTTGGCATTTTTTTCCATAACTTGAGTTGATTTATTTTGGAAAACCTTGTTACATTGTTTAATGCATCCAGCGGGGCATCGCAACAAAATTAGGCATAATAATGTGTTAATTCCACTACTGTATATATCGGTATCGGTTGATATCGGAATCGGTAATTAAGAGTTGGACAATATCGGATATCGGCAAAAAAGCCATTATCGGACATCTCTAGTTCCAAGTACAGTTAAATATCTACCCATTACTCAAAAATGATCAGATATTATAGATAATGAGATTAAAGGCCTACTGAAATTAAATTGTTTTATTTAAACTGGGATAGCAGATCCATTCTATGTGTCATACTTGATCATTTCGCGATATTGCCATATTTTTGCTGAAAGGATTTAGTAGAGAACATCGACGATAAAGTTCGCAACTTTTGGTCGCTGATAAAAAAAGCCTTGCCTGTACCGGAAGTAGCGTGACGTCACAGGTTGAAAGGCTCCTCACATTTCCCCATTGTTTACACCAGCAGCGAGAGCGATTCGGACCGAGAAAGCGACGACTACCCCATTAATTTGAGCCAGGATGAAAGATTTGTGGATGAGGACGTGAGAGTGAAGGATTAGAGTGCAGTGCAGGACGTATCTTTTTTCGCTCTAACCGTAACTTAGGTACAAGGGCTCATTGGATTCCACACTCTCTCCTTTTTCTATTGTGGATCACAGATTTGTATTTTAAACCACCTCGGATACTATATCCTCTTGAAAATGAGAGTCGAGAACGCGAAATGGACATTCACAGTGACTTTTATCTCCACGACAATACATCGGCGAAGCACTTTAGCTACGGAGCTAACGTGATAGCATCGTGCTTAAATGCAGATAGAAACAAAAGAAATAAACCCCTGACTGGAAGGATAGACAGAAAATCAACAATACTATTAAACCATGGACCTGTAACTACACGGTTAATGCTTTCCAGCTTGGCGAAGCTTAACAATGCTGTTGCTAACGATGCCATTGAAGCAACGGGACCTCACAGAGCTATGATAAAAACATTAGCGCTCCACCTACGCCAGCCAGCCCTCATCTGCTCATCAACACCCGTGCTCACCTGCGTTCCAGCGATCGACGGAAGGACGAAGGACTTCACCCGATCATCCGTGCGGTCGGCGGCTAGCGTCGGATAGCGCGTCTGCTATCCAAGTCAAAGTCCTCCTGGTTGTGTTGCTGCAGCCAGCCGCTAATACACCGATCCCACCTACAGCTTTCCTCTTTGTAGTCTTCATTGTTCATTAAACAAATTGCAAAAGATTCACCAACACAGATGTCCAGAATACTGTGGAATTTTGAGATAAAAACAGAGCTTTTTTGTATTGGATTCAATGGTGTCCGAATACTTCCGTTTCACTACTGACGTCACGTGCATACGTCATCATACATAGACGTTTTCAACCGGAAGTTTAGCGGGAAATTTAAAATTGCACTTCATAAGTTAACCCGGCCGTATTGGCATGTGTTGCAATGTTAAGATTTCATCATTGATATATGAACTATCAGACTGCGTGGTCGGTAGTAGTGGGTTTCAGTAGGCTTTTAAGAGTAAGTCAAGTCATCCACTTCAATGATTTTTCCAAGGTACCCATAAAAAAAGGTTCCCCAGAAAAACAATAGCATGGCTGTGACTCGCACCATGTTTGATAGCCATGTGATTGATGACATTTTCTGGGAAGCACCCATCCTGTTATTGTCTAAATGCTGCATTTTAGTGACGGTGACACACACACACACACACACACACACACACACACACACACACACACACACACACACACACACACACACACACACACACACACACACACACACACACACACACACACACACACACACAAAACAGATACAAGAAGCCTGCATGGGAGCACAACTCCCTCAGATAATAGTGGAGCATCCTTTGTATTTCAGCACTCTTCCTTCCTCATGTGTGGACTCCACCTGAGGCCCAAACTTCCAGAGAATCGCCTTTGACTAGTCGCTCAAATGTCTCCCTTTGACCGACCGACCAATGGACTCCACTCCTGGCCGTCAATCCGAGAGGAAACAAATAGCAGCTGTGGAGTGGAAATTCTAAGGAAGGCATTTGTTTTCATAGAGTGGATATGGAGAGAGCGAGGTTTGTTTTGCAGGAAGTGGTCCGCTTCCTCTCTGCCTTGGCCTCCAGTTGTGGGCCTTCTCTGGACCTGCATGAAAACATTTAAGGGAGGAAGCCAAAAATCTCTTCCTGCTGCGGGAGCGTGCACGCTTGTTAAAGCTGCACTGCTGGGGCTTTGTCTGTTCACAACTGATTACTACGTGTAAATCAAACTCTTTGTATTCGTAAGGATATGTGTTTGAAATTATTTAAAGGCCTACTGAAATGATTTTTTTAAATTTAAACTGGGATAGCAGATCCATTCTATGTGTCATACTTGATCATTTCGCGATATTGCCATATTTTTGCTGAAAGGATTTAGTAGAGAACATCGACGATAAAGTTCGCAACTTTTGGTCGCTGATAAGAAAAGCCTTGCCTGTACCGGAAGTAGCGTGACGTCACAGGTTGAAAGGCTCCTCACATTTCCCCATTGTTTACACCAGCAGCGAGAGAGATTCGGACAGAGAAAGTGACAATTACCCCATTAATTTGAGCGAGGATGAAAGATTCGTGGATGAGGAACGTGAGAGTGAAGGACTAGAGTGCAGTGCAGGATGTATCTTTTTTCGCACTGACTGTAACTTAAGTACAAGGGCTCATTGGATTCCACACTTTCTCCTCTTTCTATGGTGGATCACGGATTTGTATTTCAAACCACCTGGGATACTATATCCTCTTGAAAATGAGAGTCGAGAACGCGAAATGGACATTCACAGTGACTTTTATCTCCACGACAATACATCGGCGAAGCACTTTAGCTACTGAGCTAACGTGATAGCATCGGGCTTAACTGCAGATAGAAACAAAATAAATAAACCCCTGACTGGAAGGCTAGACAGAAAATCAACAATACTATTAAACCATGGACCTGTAAATAAACGGTTAATGCTTTCAGCCTGGCGAAGCTTAACAATGCTGTTGCTAACGACGCCATTGAAGCTAACTTAGCTACGGGACCTCACAGAGCTATGCTAAAAACATTACCTATCCACCTATGCCAGCCCTCATCTGCTCATCAACACCCGTGCTCACCTGCGTTCCAGCGATCGACGGTGCGACAAAGGACTTCACCCGATCATCGATGCGGTCGGCGGCTAGCGTCGGATAGCGCGTATGCTATCCAACTCAAAGTCCTCCTGGTTGTGTTGCTGCAGCCAGCCGCTAATACACCGATCCCACATACAGCTTTCTTCTTTGCAATCTTCATTGTTCATTAAACAAATTGCAAAAGATTCACCAACAAAGATGTCCAGAATACTGTGGAATTTTGCGATGAAAACAGAGCTTTTTGTATTGGATACAATGTGTCCGAATACTTCCGTTTCAACGATTGACGTCACTCGCATACGTCATCATACATAGACGTTTTCAACCGGAAGTTTCGCGGGAAATTTAAAATTGCACTTTAAAAGTTAACCCGGCCGTATTGGCATGTGTTGCAATGTTAAGATTTCATCATTGATATATAAACTATCAGACTGCGTGGTCAGTAGTAATGGATTTCAGTAGGCCTTTAAGCCTTTATGGCAGGGGTGGGCAATTAATTTTTACCGGGGGCCGCATGAGCAACCCGAACACTGCTGGAGGGCCACATCGACAATATTTCAATTACATTTTGCTCAATATTATTTTTGATATATACCGTAAGATAAATAATAATAATAATAATAATAATAATTAATAATAATAGTAATACTTCAACATAGTGTGTGTAACAGCATTCCATGACTAATATAAATACATTAACATTAATAATAAATGACAGTAAAATAAGCACACGTATGACTGAGGAGTCATAGTGTAACTTTGTGTGGTGTTTGAGTTGTCCGACTTTTTGTGTGGCCATAAACGCACCAGTGGTTTAGTGGTATGCATGTTGGTGACAGATGACAAGTTGGTTTTGGCCTGGTTTGTACGGCAGAAAATTACTAGTTTTTCGAGATAGAATTGTTTTACTCATGTTTTTCGTGTGGTTATGTCCGAATATAAACAGTTTTGCTCAATAAAGTGATCGATGTAATTCCTGTCCTCGAAGCATCTCGATAGACGTTACAATAATTGAACGGTGTTGGCGAACACCGTTAGGGCCGCTTGTTGTCACTGTCACTCAGAGTTGCATTGCAAAACTACATAGAATAAATATGTTTATTTTGTTTAGAATTCAGATGGGATTTGATTTGGTGCGCGGCATATATTTGCTGCGCGCAGCGGACGCTTGAGCAGTGCGCAATTGCGCAGGCGCGCACCTTAGAGGGAACGTTGCTTGGCAGTCCATGTCTTGTTGAAAACACGGCATTCGTCATCAACTTTTCTCTTTTTAGCGTCTCGGGTGTAAACCGTGCATCACTTGTCGCTGCATGTGCACCTTCACTCGCAGGTTACACACGGACACACGCCCATAAATAATACTTTTCAAAATAAAAGCAGCACAGTTGTATTGCGCGCACAACATAGATGTTTTTTCAACTTTATTTTGTAATTTGTGATTGCAGCTGTTCACATTCACTCACAATCACGCACACGCATACGTCCACACGGAAGTAATACAAATAACGATTTTCAAAACAAAAGCAGCACCGTTGTATTGCACACTCGACAAAGATACTTTTTAAAATGTATTTTGTAATTTATAATTGGCCTCACGCGGGCCGGACAGGGACGCACAAAGGGCCGGATGCGGCCCGCGGGCCGCAGAATGCCCAGGTCTGCTTTATGGCGTCCGAACAATGATAGAGTTTGCCATTTCTATGGGCTTAATGAAATTGTAAAGGACTGTTGTCAATTCGATGTTGATGTGCTCAAATCTCTTGCTTGTTTTTAAAAGCTACATACAATATTCAAAGTTTATTTTCAATCAAAGTTTAGTGTATTACTGTTCTTTGTTCATGCACATGATAAATATCAATAACGTGTTTGGTAGTATTTGTTAAATCAAAGTATTCTTGGTTGCCAAAAAGTGATTCCAAGTAATATTTTGATATGGACACATCTCATCTGTGCATAAACTATTAGACTACCTTTCGGAGATGCAAAGATGAGATGTGTCCATATCAAAATATTACTTGGAATTACTTTGGCAACCATAAGTTGTCGTTGTTTTTTTTTTAAGGGTTACTTCAACACGTAAACAGGACAGTATGTACTTCATTATCATATACCGTCGTGGTCAAAAGTTTACATACACTTGTAAAGACCATAATGTCATGGCTGTCTTGAGTTTCCAATCATTTCTACAGAACTTTCCTCCAGAAGGTCTTATCTTTGTCCATGTGATGTAAGATGACACAAAAATTGGGCTTTTTGGCCACAATACCTACCGTCAAGCATGGTGGTGGTAGCATTATGCTTTGGGCCTGTTTTGCTGCCAATGGAACTGGTGCTTTAACAGAGAGTAAATGGGACAATAAAAAAGGAGGATTACCTCCAAACTCTTTAGGACAACCTAAAATCATCAGCCCGGAGGTTGGGTCTTGGGCGCAGTTGTGTGTTCCAACAGGAAAATGCCCCCAAACACACGTAAAAAGTGGTAAAGGAATGACTAAATCAGGCTACAATTAAGGTTTTAGAATGGCTTTCCCAAAGTCCTGACTTAAACGTGTGGACAATGCTGAAGAAACAAGTCCATGTCTGAAAACCAACAAATTTAGCTGAACTGCAGCAATTTTGTCAAGAGGAGTGGTCAAAAATTCAACCAGAAGCTTGTGGATGGCTACCAAAAGCGCCTTATTGCAGTGAAACTTGCCAAGGGACATGTAAGCAAATATTAACATTGCTGTATGTATACTTTTGACCCAGCGGATTTGCTCACATTTTCAGTAGACCCATAATAAATTCATAAAAAAACCAAACTTCATGAATGTTTTTTGTGACAAACAAGTATGTGCTCCAATCACTCTATTCCAAAAAAATAAGAGTTGTAGAAACTATTGGAAACTTAAGACAGCCATGACATTATGTTCTTTACAAGTGTATGTAAAGTTTGACCACAACTGTATGTAGCTAATAAATTATGCACAGATGAGATGTGTCCATATCAAAATATTACTTTGAACAACTGAGAATATTTGTCTCAGTGTTTATCTTCTATGTGGTAGTCAGTTCTGGACAGACGAAGCCCCAGCAGTACAGTTTTATCGAGCGATGCATCGATTTTTGGCAGGGAATCAGTTTTTGGCACGACACCGGAATGTAAGTAGATGTCACGATCTATGGCCCGCTTGCTGTTAGCATCATGGCAGTATAAATAAATGTGTCCTCTTCACTTTACCCAACTTGTATGCATGTTACCATGTGAAACGTGTTAAGTCCATACATTTTGGTTTGGTTTTGACGGGGGACTTCCTCATTTCGCAAGGAAAAGCATCTGATTGGCTGTCCTTCATGACTAACCCCCAACCCTCTTTCTTAAGTCTGCGGTTAAAAAGCCCACCAATCGACAGGATAACATTTAATATGATTGGATTTCTTTTTTTCTTTGTTTTGATTAAAAATCTTGCTATTTTTACCTGCTCCGATGCAAAAAAACAAAACCCAAATAAAATAGAAAGCTTCCAGCCCAGAAGTGGCAAAGCTGAATCTGTGGGCAGGCACTAGTCGCAGTTTATAGCAATGCCCATGTCATGATCCGTGGTCGGGATCATGATTTTGTTATGTTCTGTTAGTTTTGGACTCTTTTAGTTCCTGTTTGACACCTGAGTTTGTTTTAGTTGCCATGACTACTTATGATCTGCCACCTGCCTCTGGTGTTCGGGACGCGCACCTGCTGCTAATCAGAGGACTATTTAAGCCTGCCTTTGACAGACAGTCGTCCGGGCGTCATTAGTTGTTTGCCTCATGCCTGGACTACGTAAGTCTTAGTTGTTTCATGCCACAGTTTCGTATTGGTTTCATGCCACAGTTTCGTGTTTGTTCTATGCCATAGCTAATGCTAGTTGTTTCATACCACAGTTTCGTGTTTGTTTCATGCCACAGTTTCGTGTTTGTTCTATGCCATAGCTAATGCTAGTTGTTTCATGCTACAGTTTCGTATTGGTTTCATGCCACAGTTTCGTGTTTGTTTTATGCCATAGTTAATGCTAGTTGTTTCATGCCACAGTTTCGTATTGGTTTCATGCCAAAGTTTCGTGTTTGTTCTATGCCATAGTTAATGCTAGTTGTTTCATACCACAGTTTCGTGTTTGTTTCATGCCACAGTTTCGGGTTTGTTCTATGCCATAGTTAATGCTAGTTGTTTCATACCACAGTTTCGTGTTTGTTTCATGCCACAGTTTCGGGTTTGTTCTATGCCATAGTTAATGCTAGTTGTTTCATACCACAGTTTCGTGTTTGTTTCATGCCACAGTTTCATGTTTGTTATATGCCATAGTTAATGCTAGTTGTTTCATGCCACAGTTTTGTATTGTTTCATGCCACAGTTTCGTGTTTGTTCTATGCCATATTTAATGCTAGTTGTTTCATGCCACAGTTTCGTATTTGTTTCATGCCACAGTTTCGTGTTTGTTCTATGCCATAGCTAATGCTAGTTGTTTCATACCACAGTTTCGTGTTTGTTTCATGCCACAGTTTCGTGTTTGTTCTATGCCATAGTTAATGCTAGTTGTTTCATGCCACCGTTTCGTATTGGTTTCATGCCACAGTTTCGTGTTTGTTCTATGCCATAGTTAATGCTAGTTGTTTCATGCCACAGTTTCGTATTGGTTTCATGCCACAGTTTCGTGTTTGTTCTATGCCATAGTTAATGCTAGTTGTTTCATGCCACAGTTTCGTTTTGTTTCATGCCACAGTTTCGTGTTTGTTCTATGCCATAGTTAATGCTAGTTGTTTCATGCCACAGTTTCGTATTGGTTTCATGCCACAGTTTCGTGTTTGTTCTATGCCATAGTTAATGCTAGTTGTTTCATGCCACAGTTTCGTATTTGTTTCATGCCACAGTTTCGTGTTTGTTCTATGCCATAGCTAATGCTAGTTGTTTCATACCACAGTTTCGTGTTTGTTTCATGCCACAGTTTCGTGTTTGTTCTATGCCATAGTTAATGCTAGTTGTTTCATGCCACCGTTTCGTATTGGTTTCATGCCACAGTTTCGTGTTTGTTCTATGCCATAGTTAATGCTAGTTGTTTCATGCCACAGTTTCGTATTGGTTTCATGCCACAGTTTCGTGTTTGTTCTATGCCATAGTTAATGCTAGTTGTTTCATGCCACAGTTTCGTTTTGTTTCATGCCACAGTTTCGTGAGGTTCATGTCTATAGTATCATGTCCTAAGTTTTTGCCTCAGCTTCCGCGTGCGATAGGCACGCTTGCCTTGGGGTTGTTTTCTGTTTTGTTCCTCGTTGAGTGTTTCTTAAAATTAAATCATGTTCCTACCAGCAAGTCCTGTCCGGAGTCGTCCGTTTGCCTTCCTGGGAGAATGACCCCGCAGTAAGCGAAAACCACGTCGTGACAGCCCATACCTGGTTGGTAGAGGGCGGAGAGGGGGAGGCAACCTTTGGCCCAGCCCGAAAACCAGACAGTTCACAGGCACCGCTGCCAGAATTGCATCAGTCAGGGGTGGCACGTGGAATCAGATGGGTCACCCCATGTGCCACCCTCCTCAGAAGTGGAATGATTTGAGCAGTGTCTTTCAAATGTGGTACGTGTACCAATTGGGCCCCATCTCGTGGTATACCAGAGAAATCCTAAATTCATGGTCCCCAAATTACATCCCGCAAATTGTCTCAAGTTTATTTTTAAAACATAAAAAAGACGTCAACAATTGCTAAGTCTCACAGAGAGTGAGATTCACACCAATTATTGCTGAATCCCTACGACACAATAACAATGGTTGCATACAGTTATTATATGGGTTGTAATTTAGACCGCATTTCAAAGTCATAGTCCAATTAATCAAAAACCAACATCAAAACATGTGATACAATACACAGAACTTTCCCACTGAACTATGTGGATATTAAAAAAAAGGTCTAATAGTACCTCACACGAATCAAAAATATACCCATTTAACCCATTTCCTAGGCCTGATGGGTAATATATGCAAAACACTCTCCAACCTTCAACATTTAGGTGCTTGAGGGACATCGATGGAAAATGGATGGATGGATATTTCTGATTGATTACAAAACTTTAAAGTAATTAAGTCAATTTTATATATAAAGCGCTTTTCACAGATAAAATCACAAAGCTGTACAAATCATAGGTGAAGTAAAGCAACAATTCAATTAAAACAACAACATCATAAAAAGGATACAAAGTAGATTAAAAATGATAGTTAAAAGGTGCATTAACTAAAAGCTTTACTAAAAAGAGAAGTCTTCAAAAGATTTCTGAAAAGTGTCAACACAGTCAAGATCACGGAGGGACTGGTGCAAGTTGTTCCAGAGTTTCGGAGCTATAGCCTGGAATGCCAGGTCTCCACGGGTTTTAAAATGAATTTTTGGGATCTTTAGAAGACCCCGTCCTGAAGACCGTAGGCTGTGCCCTGAAGAGAAGGGACATAACAAGTCAGTGACGTACTGAGGGGCCCCACCATGCAACGCACGGAAAATCAGGACTAAAATCTTAAAGGCCTACTGAAACCCACTACTACCGACCACGCAGTCTGATAGTTTATATATCAATGATGAAATCTTAACATTGCAACACATGCCAATATGGCCGGGTTAGATTAGTAAAGTGCAATTTTAAATTTCCCGCGAAATATCCTGCTGAAAACGTCTCGGTATGATGACGTTTGCGCGTGACGTCACGGACTGTAGCGGACATTTTGGGACAGCATTGTGGCCAGCTATTAAGTCGTCTGTTTTCATCGCAAAATTCCACAGTATTTTGGACATCTGTGTTGGTGAATCTTTTGCAATTTGTTTAATGAACAATGGAGATAGCAAAGAAGAAAGCTGTAGGTGGGAAGCGGTGTATTAGCGGCCGGCTGCAGCAACACAAACACGTAGCGGCTACATCGTAGCCGGTGTTTCATTGTTTACATTCCCGAACGATGACAGTCAAGCTTTACCATTGGCCTGTGGCGAACTGGGATGACATAGACTCTTACCAGGAGGACTTTGAGTTGGATACACATTGGCCTGTGGGGAACTGGAACAACAGAGGCTCTTACCAGGAGGACTTTGAGTTGGATACGCGGTACCATGAGTATGCAGCTAGGGCTTCCAAACATTTGATCGCTTGCCCGTACGTGCGTGCCGCTATGTGCATGTCACGTACGTGACTTTGAAGAAATATATGTGCTGTATGAAATTTGGGGAGGTGAACGGTACTTTGGGCTGTGGGATTGAGTGTGTTGTGCGGGTGTTTGATTTGTATTGGCGGGTTATATGGACGGGAGGGGGGAGGTGTTTGTTATGTGGGATTAATTTGTGGCATATTAAATATAAGCCTGGTTGTGTTGTGGCTAATAGAGTATATATATGTCTTGTGTTTATTTACTGTTTTAGTCATTCCCAGCTGAATATCAGGTCCCACCCGCCTCTCACAGCATCTTCCCTATCTGAATCGCTTCCACTGCCCTCTAGTCCTTCACTCTCACTTTCCTCATCCACGAATCTTTCATCCTCGCTCAAATTAATGGGGAAATCATCGCTTTCTCGGTCCGAATCACTAACGCTGCTTGTGGCCATGATTGTAAACAATGTGCAGATGTGAGGAGCTCCACAACCTGTGACGTCACGCTACTTCCGGTACAGGCAAGGCTTTTTTATCAGCGACCAAAAGTTGCAAATTTATCGTCGATGTTCTCTACTAAATCCTTTCAGCAAAAATATGGCAATATTGCAAAATGATCAAGTATGACACATAGAATGGACCTGCTATCCCCGTTTAAATAAGAAAATCTCATTTCAGTAGGCCTTTACACTCAATGCGGAATTTGTCTGGAAGCCAATGAAGACTGGATCAAATGGGGGTGATATGGGCTGTTCCGGGTGCACCGGTCAAAAGTCTGGCAGACGCATTTTGTACAGTCTGAAATCTCTTTAGCGTTGACTTTATGAAGAGAGGGAAAAGAGAATTGCAATCGTCAATGCGAGACGAAATGAACGCGCGAATGATCATTTCGAGATCCAATTTTGACAACAAATTTCTCACTTTAGAAATATTTCTGAGATGATAAAAACAGTTTTTGGTCAGTTGACGACAGTGACCCTCCAAAGACATTGACTGATCACACAACCCCAAGGTTTCTGAGGCTGCTTTTAACTGATGCACCCAGAGCACCAAGGGAGTTCTTGACCAGGGGGTTCTTTTTAGCAATTATCAGAGTTTCCGTTTTTGTTTGAATTTATCTGGAGGAAATTTGAGGACAACCAGTTACGCACTCTAAGAACTCAGATAAAAAGTACAACTCTGAATCATTGAAGGGAGCGTAACAGTTCAATATTATCTGCATAAAAATGATAAGAAACATTTTTTGAACTACTGACCAACCTCCCAAGCGGCATCAGGTACAACAAAAATAAAACAGGGCCCAGAACAGAACCCTGGGCCACACCACATGACAGGTTGTACACATTGGACATTACATGACACTAGCCCTCCCCTTGTTTGTGAATGACTGAGCATTTCATGGAAGCTGCTTTTATACCCCATCATGGCACCCACCTGTTCCCAATTAGCCTGTTCACCTGTGGGATGTTCCAAATAAGTGTTTGATGAGCATTCCCCAACTTTCTCAGTCTTTTTTGCCGCTTGTGCCAGCTTTTTTGAAACATGTTGCAGGCATCAAATTCCAAATGAGCTAATATTTGCAAAAAATAACGTTTTCCAGTATATTGTCTTTGCAGTCTATTCAATTGAATATAGGTTGAAAAGGATTTGCAAATCATTGCATTTTGTTTTTATTTACGATTTACACATTGTGCCAACTTCACTGGTTTTGGGGTTTGTAAGTAAGAATTACGGCATAACATAAATTACTTTCCGTACTTAAATAGGAATAACAAACCAAATGAAATGTTACACTCCTATAGTAGATACAGCTGCTCCTGGGGTAGACTGACTGTAATACCACCCCTGTAGTACTCGGTGCCACGCCTGAAAAAAAAAGTCTGGACACGCCACCGGTCAGTTGACGTCAACAGGGGACAAACCACATGACCACTGTTGAGGTTCATACAAACTGCCTGGCCATTACTGGGGAAGAGCGGACCACCTCCATGGAAACCGCTTGTCCTGCACCGCCTGTGTTTAGTGTAAATAAACACCTTCATTTTGCTGAATATGCAGGAAAAGGTTGAATCAAGTTTCATGTTAAGCTTCTTTTTTTTTTTTTTTTCATATAATAATATGCTTTACTGAGCACCAACAGTGCAGTGCAACGATCGGGGCCATTCAAGTGGCGGCCCAGGGGCCAACCTCGCCCCGGAAGGACACCATACCGGCTCCTGAGTTCAGTTTAAAACTTTGGGGCCAAACATTTTTATAGCAAATTCCTAAACACACTGGCGTGCTAGTGTTGTATAGAGGAACTTTGATCACTTTCATCGACATTTTAACCTTGCTGATGAAGTGTATTTCTGGTCTTGTCACCCCCTCCTGGGCAGGAGGGCATCGCGGCGGTGCGGCTGCATCAAAAGAGACGTCGAAGACGCTTTGCTGAACAAAAAGTTGCTTTGTAACAAGCGAGCAACATTAAACAGGTCTGCAGTACCCGGAGGAGCCTAGGTCAAAAAAAATTAAGGACTCCTAACCTGGAGAGGCAGAACCACAGTCTTATATCCTTTCTTCCTGCATTTGGGTGTGTGTTTATTCAGAAGAATTAGACAAATTTAAAAATATATCTCGCTATGGAAGCGCTAAAACATACCGGTGTAGTGAGTTTACGTAAGCGGCAATGCCCGTGACCTTCCATCCCTCAGGCAGTACTGCATCAAAAAGCGACAGTAGTGTGTAAAGGATATCACCACATGGGCTCAGGAACACTTCAGAAAACCACTGTCAGTAACCACAGTTTGTCGCTACATCTGTAAGTGCAAGATAAAACTACTATGTAAAACGAAAGCCATTTATCAACAACACCCAGAAACGCCATGGGTGTGTGTTTATACAGAAGAATTAGAAGAATTAAAAAAAAAAAAATCTCGCTATGAAAGCGCTAAAATATACCGGTGTAGTGAGTTTACGTAAGCGGCAATGCCCGTGACCTTCCATCCCTCCGGCGGTACTGCATCAAAAAGCGACAGTGGTGTGTAAAGGATATCACCACATGGGCTCAGGAACACTTCAGAAAACCACTGTCAGTAACAACGGTTTGTCGCTACATCTGTAAGTGCAAGTTAAAACTACTATGTAAAGCGAAAGCCATTTATCAACAACATCCAGAAACGCCATGGGTGTGTGTTTATACAGAAGAAATAGAAGAATTAAAAAAAAAAAAAATCTCGCTATGAAAGCGCTAAAACATACCGGTGTAGTGAGTTTACGTAAGCGGCAATGCCCGTGACCATCCATCCCTCAGGCGGTACTGCATCAAAAAGCGACATCAGTTTGTAAAGGATATCACCACATGGGCTCAGGAACACTTCAGAAAACCACTGTCAGTAACTACGGTTTGTCGCTACATCTGTATGTGCAAGTTAAAACTACTATGTAAAGCGAAAGCCATTTATCAACAACACCCAGAAACGCCATGGGTGTGTGTTTATACAGAAGAATTAGAATGATTTAAAAAAAAAATCTCTCTATGGAAGCGATAAAACATACCGGTGTAGTGAGTTTACGTAAGAGGCAATGCCCTTGACCTTCCACCTGCATCAAAAAGCGACATCGGTGTGTAAAGGATATCACCACATGGGCTCAGGAACACTTCAGAAAACCACTGTCAGTAACTACGGTTTGTCGCTACATCTGTAAGTGCAAGTTAAAACTCCTATGTAAAGCGAAAGCCATTTATCAACAACACCCAGAAACGCCATGGGTGTGTGTTTATACAGAAGAATTTAAAAAAAAAAATCTCGCTATTGAAGCGCTAAAACATACCGGTGTAGTGAGTTTACGTAAGCGGCAATGCCCGTGACCTTCCATCCCTCAGGCGGTACTGCATCAAAAAGCGACATCGGTGTGTAAAGGATATCACCACATGGGCTCAGGAACACTTCAGAAAACCACTGTCAGTAACTACGGTTTGTCGTTACATCTGTAAGTGCAAGTTAAAACTACTATGTAAAGTGAAAGCCATTTATCAACAACACCCAGAAACGCCATGGGTGTGTGTTTATACAGAAGAATTAGAATGATTAAATCAAAAATCTCTCTATGGAAGCGATAAAACATACCGGTGTAGTGAGTTTACGTAAGAGGCAATGCCCTTGACCTTCCACCTGCATCAAAAAGCGACATCGGTGTGTAAAGGATATCACCACATGGGCTCAGGAACACTTCAGAAAACCACTGTCAGTAACTACGGTTTGTCGCTACATCTGTAAGTGCAAGTTAAAACTCCTATGTAAAGCGAAAGCCATTTATCAACAACACCCAGAAACGCCATGGGTGTGTGTTTATACAGAAGAATTAAAAAAAATAAATCTCGCTATTGAAGCGCTAAAACATAGTAGTAGTGAGTTTACGTAAGCGGCAATGCCCGTGACCTTCCATCCCTCAGGCGGTACTGCATCAAAAAGCGACATCGGTGTGTAAAGGATATCACCACATGGGCTCAGGAACACTTCAGAAAACCACTGTCAGTAACTACGGTTTGTCGTTACATCTGTAAGTGCAAGTTAAAACTACTATGTAAAGTGAAAGCCATTTATCAACAACACCCAGAAACGCCATGGGTGTGTGTTTATACAGAAGAATTAAAAAAATATATATCTAGCTATGGTGCGCCTAATGTACGTAATAATTCTGGTTGTGCTTACCGACCTCGAAGCAATTTAATTTGGTACATGGTTTAATGATAAGTGTGACCAGTAGATGGCAGTCACACATAAGAGATATGTGTAGACTGCAGTATGACGCCAGTAAACAACACCAAAACTTTAAATGTTCCATTTAAAATCAAGAACATAACACACGGCACTCTAAAATCCGTCAAAATGTTTTAGTATCACTTCGAAGCCGCACCACTTGATGGATTTTGACACTTCTTCCACTACCGTCCTTGCACACTACACCGCTACGACAAAGATGACGGGGAGAAAACACTGTCTAAGGTGAGCCACGTAATTAAGAGCGCCCACAAAACGGCGCATCCTGAAGCGACTGTCAGAAAGCGACTTGAAGATGATCTGTAAAACATAATCTATGCAACATTTTGACCAAAGAACCACCATTACATGTTATGTAGACCACAAGGAAATGTTTTACATTTAGAAAAAAATCATATTATGACCCCTTTAATGCGCCTTTTGTATGAAAAACGACCTGAATAGACCCGCTCATCGGCAGTCCGCCTTATATTCCGGTGCGCCCTATGGTCCAGAAAATACGGTAATACAGGCACCGCCTGTTTTGAATGTTTTTGTTTAATAAACACAAGACATTGTTCTGACATGATACATTTAATTTTCTTTTCACCATGCGAAGCTTCCATCCGCATCGAATTGTATCGAATCCTAATGTTATAAAAAGTATTGATAGTGAATCGTATCGTAGCCCTTGTGTCGAGATTCATGTCGAATCGCCATTTAATATCCACATCTACAAAACCCAAAACCAGTAAAGTTGGCACGTTGTGTAAATTGTAAATAAAAACCGAATACAATGATTTGCAAATCCTTTTCAACTTATATTCAATTGAATAGACTGCAAAGACAAGATATTTAATGTTCGAACTGAGAAACTTAATCATTAACTTAAAATTTAATGGCAGTAACACATTGCAAAAAAGTTGGCACAGGGGCATTTTTACCACTGTGTTACATGGCCTTTCCTTTTAACAACAATCAGTAAACGTTTGGGAACTGAGGAGACCAATTTTTGAAGCTTTTCAGGTGGACTCTCCCATTCTTGCTTGATGTACAGCTTAAGTTGTTCAACAGTCAATGGGAGACAGGTCTGGACTACAGGCAGGCCAGTCTAGTACCCGCACTCTTCTACTATGAAGCCACGCTGTTGTAACACGTGGCTTGGCATTGTCTTGCTGAAATAAGCAGGGGCGTCCATGATAACGTTGCTTGGATGGCAACATATGTTGCTCCAAAACCTGTATGTACCTTTCAGCATTAATGGTGCCTTCACAGATGTGTAAGTTACCCATGCCTTGCGCACTAATACACCCCCATACCATCACAGATGCTGGCTTTTGAATTTTGCGCCTAGAGCAATCCGGATGGTTCTTTTCCTCTTTATTACGGAGGACACGACGTCCACAGTTTCCAAAAACAATTTGAAATGTTGTTACGTGTGGGGGGGTCGCAGCTTGCTGCAAGGTTTGTTCCCCCGGGATGCAGACGGACCACTCTGGACAGGACGTGCAGGTAGGAGCATGATTTATTCGTAGAAATAAATAAATTCTATGTGTCATACTTGATCATTTCGCGATATTGCCATATTTTTGCTGAAAAGATTTAGTAGAGAACAACGACGATAAAGATCGCAACTTTTGGTATCTGATAAAAAAAAGCCTTGCCCTTACCGGAAGTAGCGTGACGTAGTCAATTGAAAGGCTCCTCACATTTTCCTATTGTTTTCAATGCAGCTAGAGCGATTCGGACCGAGAAAGCGACGATTACCCCATTAATTTGAGTGAGGATGAAAGATTTGTGGATGAGGAACGTTAGAGTGAATGACTAGAATGCAGTGCAAGACATATCTTTTTTCGCTCTGACCGTAACTTAGGTACAAGCTGGCTCATTGGATTCCACACTCTCTCCTTTTTCTATTGTGGATCACGGATTTGTATTTTAAACCACCTCAGATACTATATCCTCTTGAAAAGGAGAGTCGAGAACGCGAAATGGACATTCACAGTGACTTTTAACTCCACGACAATACATCGACGAAACACTTTAGCTACGGAGCTAACGTGATAGCATCGGGCTTAACTTCATATAGAAACAAAATAAATAAATCCCTGACTGGAAGGATAGACAGAAGATCAACAATACTATTAAACCATGGACATGTCAATACACGGTTAATGCTTTCCAGCCTGGCGAAGGTTAACGACGCCATTGAAGCTAACTTAGCAACCGGACCTCACAGAGCTATGCTAAAAACATTAGCTATCCACCTACGCCAGCCAGCCCTCATCTGCTCATCAACACCCATGCTCACCTGCGTTCCAGCGATCGACGGTGCGACGAAGGACTTCACCCGATCACAGATGCGGTCGGCGAGACGGAGGAAGTTGAGGTGAGTTTGGCGGCTAACGCGTCTGCTATTCATCTCTGTCTTCCTTGTTGGGTTGCTGTAGTCCGCTGCTAATACACCGATCCCACCTACAACTTTCTTCTTTGCAGTCTCCATTGTTCATTAAACAAATTGCAAAAGATTCCCCAACACAGATGTCCAGAATACTGTGGAATTTTGAAATGAAAACAGAGCTTTTTTGTATTGGATTCAATGGGGTACCAATACTTCCGCATCAACTGATTCCGTCACGCGCATATGTCATCAAATCTAGACGTTTTCAACCGGAAGTGTGGCGGGAAATTTAAAATTGCAATTCATAAGTTAACCCGACCGTACTGGCATGTGTTGCAATGTTAAGATTTCATCATTGATATATAAACTATCAGACTGCGTGGTCGGTAGTAGTGGGTTTCAGTAGGCTTTTAAATATCTTGTCTTTGCAGTCTATTCAATTTAATACAGGTTGAAAAGGATTTGCAAATCATTGTATTCAACCTGACAACTTGGGGTTTGTATATTTGTATATTATTCACCGTTACATGCGACCCTCTGAGGTCAACCACAACTGCGATGTGGCCCTCGATAAGAGCAAGTTTGACACACCTGGCTTTGGGTCGCGATAGCCGAAACTTGCGGGCAGTCCCAACAATAACATATATGACGCACAACAGCTTTACTGCGAAAGCCTATCCCTCATCGCACAATAAGCAGCTGAGATGATATCAGGTGTGTCCTGTTGTCTTTTGTTGACTTACCTGGCAACTTTGACGTCATTTCTGCCTTCATCTTAATTCCATTTGTTGAACGCGCATTTCAGCGGCTTATCACTTTGGGTCAAGGTGCTTGCGGCCATGGGAGAGTGAATGTCCTGAGGGCTAAGCACATAGCATCGCTATCTTTTCTGCCCTTCCTGTTTACATTGTTGACTCTGTAGCCAGCTGCACTTTGGTTCACTGCTGAGTGATGAACTGCTGTCTTTGCATTCAACTATGGACCATGACAATGGCAACCTTTATTAAAGTTCAAAGTTATGTGTGTTACTGTTATGACTAATAGGAAAGGTGCAGCTTTATGTTAAAGAAAATGCACATTGTTTTCTTGAACCTTTAGGGTGGGCAGTGGTGGTTTTACCAAACCCAAGACCAGTGAAGTTGGCACGTTGTGTAAATTGTAAATAAAAACAGAATACAATGATTTGCAAATCTTTTTCAATTAGACTGCAAAGACAAGATATTTAACGTTTGAACTGGGAAACGTTGTTATTTTTTTGCAAATATTAGCTCATTTGGAATTTGATGCCTGCAACATGTTTCAAAAAGCTGGCACAAGTGGCAAAAAACTTGAAAAGTCTAAAAGGTTACTCTTCATTCACAATTGAAGTTAAAAAGTGGCTTTGGAGCAATCAAAGCTGCTCACACGGTCAATAAGGTGGGCACTATGTTTGACACATCTGGAATGTAAAAAGATTTTTTTAAATTTTTTTAACTAATAATAATAATACACTTAGTCACTTATAACACAAAGTTTTCTCTTTAAATATATGTGATATCTGTTTTAGGCATTTTTTTAAAAATAAAAAATATTACAAACATACTTAACTTTTATGTAAGTTTTGGGGGGGTGGGTTTAGACACCACTGATCTTAAATATTAGAAGCTCTCTAAATAAAAATAACATATATATAAGATACAAAGAAAGTTTAGTCAGTTAATGAAAAAATTTAATATTACAAACTTATGAATTAATTAGTAAAATACAACCATAATAAACACTGTTAAATATTAACTAAACATGAATATTTTCATACAGGTAGAATTGTTAAAAAAAAACTATGTTATTCAGTTACACAATTGCATTATTATCATTATATTCTTACATGGGTGAAAAACAACAGTAAAAATGTAAGAAAAAAAGCAAAAAAATCAGAATAGTAATGAAAAAAAGATTAAATGATCTAACTAATAATTAATAATAATATACTTAGTCACCAATAATACAAAGCTGACAAAATATATATTTTTTTTTTCTAAATAAAAAAAATATCAATATGGCCCCTACATACTTTGACTTTTCAGTATGCGAAACTCATTCTAGATCAGTGGGCCACGTGGAGAAAAATCTACTCCCAAGTGGGCCGGACTGGTAAAATCACGGCATGATAACTTAAAAATAAAGACAACTTCAGATTGTTTTCTTCGTTTAAAAATAGAACAAGCACATTCTTAAAATGTAAAAATCATAATGTTTGTTTTTTTGTTTACACTTACATGTTGCGGTTAATAGTATTCTATCTTTATTTGTCGTTATTTATACTTTCTGAATAAATTATGTGATAATGGTCATCAGTCAACTCATTGGTGTTAATTTTCAATCTATCAAGATAAAAAAATAATATCAAAATCAAAATTACAGGATGTTATTTATGTAATTTGCTAATTTTCCTCGACTGGTGTTTGTTTTTTTTGTACATATGTAGCATCTTCTACAAAGATACAAATAATTGCTATTGCGACATCTAGTGGACACATATAGAACAGCGCTGTATTCCATTCAAAAATGTTTTGTCAAATTTTTATACTTAGCAAACTCATCCCGCGGGCCGGATAAAACCGGATCAGGCCCGCGGGCCGTACGTTTGACACCCCTTTATTAGAGCATACACATTGATTGATTGAGACTTTTATTAGTAGGTTGCACAGTGAAGTACATATTCCGTACAATTGACCACTAAATGGTAACACCCGAATAAGTTTTTCAACTTGTTTAAGTCGGGGTCCACTTAAATTGATTCATGATACAGATATATACTATCATATATACTATCATCATAATACAGTCATCACACAAGATAATCACATTGAATTATTTACATTATTTACAATCAGGAGTGTGGAGGGGGGGTGGGGTGGGGATATGGACATCAAGTAGTGGACATAGAGAGAGAGAGAGAGAGAGAGAGAGAGAGAGAGAGATCAGAACTTAGAAGGCATAAGAAAAAGAATCTGCATTTGATTGTTTACATTTGATTATTAGCAATCCGGGGAGGGTGTTAGTTTAGGGTTGTAGCTGCCTGGAGGTGAACTTTTATAGCGGTTTTGAAGGAGGATAGAGATGCCCTTTCTTTTATACCTGTTGGGAGCGCATTCCACATTGATGTGGCATAGAAAGAGAATGAGTTAAGACCTTTGTTAGTTCGGAATCTGGGTTTAACGTGGTTAGTGGAGCACCCCCCGGTGTTGTGGTTATGGCGGTCATTTACGTTAAGGAAGTAGTTTGACATGTACTTCGGTATCAGGGAGGTGTAGCGGATTTTATAGACTAGGCTCAGTGCAAGTTGTTTAACTCTGTCCTCCACCTTGAGCCAGCCCACTTTAGAGAAGTGGGTAAGAGTGAGGTGGGATCTGGGGTGGAGGTCTAGAAGTAACCTGACTAGCTTGTTCTGAGATGTTTGGAGTTTAGATTTGAGGGTTTTGGAGGTGCTAGGGTACCAGGAGGTGCATGCGTAATCGAAAAAGGGTTGAACGAGAGTTCCCGCCAGAATCCTCAAGGTGCTTTTGTTGACCAGAGAGGAAATTCTGTAGAGAAATCTCGTTCGTTGGTTAACCTTTTTGATTACCTTGGTTGCCATTTTATCACAGGAAAGGTTAGCCTCTAGAATGGAACCTAGGTAGGTGACCTCATCTTTCCTGGTGATGACACTGTCACCTACTTTTATGTTGAAGTGATTGACTCTCTTAAGTTTGATGTGGGACCCAAACAGGATGGATTCTGTTTTACCCAAGTGGATGGATAGCTTGTTGTCAGCGAGCCAGGTGCAAGTTCTACAGAGCTCAGCACTGAGGATTTTCTCCACCTGTGACTTGTCCTTGCCGGATACCAGCAGGGCAGAGTCATCCGCAAACAAAAACAATTCACAGTCACATGCCGATGACATGTCGTTTATGTATATTAGGAACAGTAAAGGTCCCAATATACTGCCTTGGGGGACTCCACAGCTCACCGAGAGGGGGGGGGACACGGTGCCGTTCACCTCTACCACCTGCTCCCTCCCCTCCAAGTAAGACTGCATCCAGCTCCAAGAGGTTTTGTTAAATCCGATTGCTCTGAGCTTATCCAACAGTATAGCGTGGTTAACGGTGTCAAAGGCCTTCTGAAGGTCCAGCATGACCATGCCGCAGTATTTGCCCGCGTCCACCTCATGTTTGATGTGGTCGGTCAGATAGAGAAGGCATGTGTCAGTGGAGTGGTTAGTTCTGAAGCCGGATTGGAATTTGTACATGAGTTTATTAGTGGCAAGGTAACTATCGACCTGTTCATAAACTATTTTCTCCATTACTTTCGAAATGGAGCTGAGAATAGAAACAGGTCGGTAGTTGCCAGGTTCCAATTTGCTTCCTTTTTTAAAGAGGGGAGTTACTCTTGCTATCTTAAAATCTTTTGGTACTTGGCCTTGTGTAATTGATAGGTTTATTATGTGCGTGATGATCGGGGCAATGATGGAGGCAGAGTCCCTGAGGAATCTGGAGGGAATATTATCAAGGCCGGTGGCCTTGTTAGGGTGGAGCGCGCTCAATTTTTTAAACACCTCATCAGCTGTGACCATTTCTAATTTGAAATCATTGTTGGATACTCCTAGCTTTCTGTAGAAGGCTTTAATGTGTTCTACACCAAAGCGACCAGAGTGGTGGGACAGCTTGTTGACAAGAGTTGCAGCTATGCTGGTGAAAAAGGCGTTAAGTCTGCTAGCTACCTCCATTTTGTCTGTAATGAGGGAGTCACCCTCCTTGATGCTGATGTTGGTGAGTCTTGTTTTAAGTTTCTGGCTGCAACCAGGAAGCTGGTTGTTGAGAATTTTCCAGAGCTCACGTGGCTTATTCGTGTTTTCCTCTATTTTGTCGTTAATGTAATTTTTTCTTAAGGATTTAGTCAGGTTGGTTGACTTATTTCTTAATTTATTGCATTGCTTTTTGAGAGTTGAAAGGAGTAATTTGAGGTTGATATTATTGGGTTGTTTATCTACTTCTGTTTTACATTTTTGGTATTCAGAGTATTTCCTGTCTCTGTCTTTTATGGCAGCTAATAGGTCCGGATTCATCCATGGTTCCGAGCGGGCTTTGATCCTGACTGTTTTCACGGGAGCCATGTCATTTAGTATCTTTAGGAACGCCGTTTTGAAGCGATCCCAAGCGACATCGACCAGGTTGCTCGCGAGCACAGGGGACCAGTCCCACTCATCTAATTTTAAATTGAAATTGTCATTGGAGTATTTTTTGAGGGATCTGGATTGGGCTGTTATGTGGCCATTGGCTTTAGGTTTAGCTATTTTACAGGTGCAGAAGGTTAGATAGTGGTCGCTAAGACCACAGATCATGACCCCACTATTTTTTATTTTAGGCCGGTCTGAAGTGAGAATGAGATCTATGGTTGATTGGGTGGAATCACACACCCTTGTGGGTAGCGCTATTAGCTGGGAAAGACCGTGCAGATTACAAAACTTGCTGAAGGATCTGAAGACAGGCGCATCTTTGCGTTGAATATCTGTGTTCAGATCCCCAGTTATAATTTTCTCCATGTTGTCTGTCCCCGCCAAGCATTCTTCCAAAGCCCCATAGAAATCACTCTGATTAGGGGGTCTATAAACAGTCCCTATTAGTACCGGCTTAGCATTTTTAAATTTGATTTCCGCCCACACAGATTCCAGGTTATTGTGGTTAAGATCAGTGCGAGTTATGTATTTAATATCCTGGTGAATATACATACAAACGCCCCCACCGTGTTTATTCCTATCCTTTCTGATAACCGAAAAGTTTTGTATTTCTATCTCTGAGTCAGAAATACTTTGATCAAATTTGGTTTCAGAGAAACACAAGATTTTTACCTTCGTGTTGAGGAACATTTCTCTGATTTGGTCGAGTTTGGCTCCAGAGAGGCTGTTCACATTAAGGTGGATGATGTGTAGTCCACTGGAACCAAAAAGAGCATCAGAGTCCGCTGTGTTGTGGTACTGACCAGAAAAATTGTTGGTTATTATTGCTGTTGCAGTTGAAGAGCAAGGAGAGAGAGGAGAGAGAGGCATATTGATCGTCCTCCAGGTGAAGGGGGAGGGAGAGAAAGGGGGAGGGGAGGGAGAGGGAGGAGGAGGCCAGGTAGGGTTGCTGGGGGATGGGTTGGGTTTCCTTTTGGCGGGCTTTTTTGAAGACAAAGAGAAAGAGAATAACGAAAATGTTTGTGTAAAGGCGCCTCTAAATCCTTTGTATGGCGCGTCCTCGGCCGTCCGGGACCGGGGAGAGGTCGCGTGAACCCCCGCCATCTCGTGCAGTTCCCCGCAATCACCGATGTCTGGGTCGCCGTCCACCGCAGCCGCCGCGTCGTTCACCGCCGCTGAGTCGCTGCCTTCTCTGATGACTGGGTCGTCCTCCACCGCCGCCGCCGAGCCTCCGACCGTGTCGATGAACGGGGCGAAGTCCTCCGCCGAGCCGCCGACCGCAGGAGCACAGGTGAGCTTGAGCTGAGACGAGCCGGTAGCCGAGTTAGCTTCGATGGCGACGCTAGCAGTAGCATTGCTAGTCTTCGCCAGTCGGGACAACATTAACCGTGTTGTTGCAGGTCCGGGGTTGAGTTCAGTGTCTCCTGATAGTAGAAGTAATAGTAGTATTATTGACTTTCTGTCTATCCTTCCAGTCAGGGGCATGTTTCTTCTGCCTCGATGTGCAGACAAGCACGATGCTAACACGTTAGCTCCGAAGCCAAGGTGCTTCGCCGATGACATCTATATATATATATATATATATATATATATATATATATATATATATATATATATATATATATATATATATATATATATATATATATATACAAGGTTAATATAGTTGGTTTCTCTTTCTTCCACTCCATCTATCTGCTTTCTTTTGTATTTCAAGTTATCATTACATATACACTATATTGCCAAAAGTATTTGGCCACCTGCCTTTACTCACATATGAATCCCATGGAATTGTCCAAACTGTTTTGGTATCCTGGAGCATTCAAAGTTCCTTTCACTGGAACTAAGAGGCCAAGCCCAACTCCTAAAAAATAACCCCACACCATAATTCCTCCTCCACCAAATAATATATACTGTTCTCCTGGCAACCTCCATACTTAGACTTGTCCATGAGATTGCCAGATGGAAAAGTGTGATTCATCACTCCAGAGAAGGCGTCTCCACAGCTCTAGAGTCCAGTGGCGACGTGCTTTACACCACTGCATCCCACGCTTTGCATTGGACTTGGTGATGTATGGCTTAGATGCAGCTACTCGCCATGGAAACCCATTCCACGAAGCTCTCTGCGTACTGTACGTGGGCTAATTGGAAGGTCACATGAAGTTTGGAGCTCTGTAGCAACTGACCGTGCAGAAAGTCTTTGCACTATGCGCTTCAGCATCCGCGGACCCCTCTCTGTCAGTTTACGTGGCCTACCACTTGGTGGCTGAGTTGCTGTTGTTCCCAAACTCTTCACTTTTCTTATAATAAAGTTGACTTTGGAATATTTAGGAGCAAGGAAATTTCCCGACTGAGAGCGGCCCATGCTTTCACAAATGTTTGTAGAAACAGTCTCCATGCCCAAGGGTTTGATTAGGACACCTGATTCTCATCATTTGTATGGGTAGCCAAATACCTTTGGCAATATAGTGTATGTATTGTTGCATTTGAAACAATTGTATTGTTGATAATAGAGGTAAGTATTATTATTATTTCTTATCAATAGTGCTATTTCTATTGGTATTTTTATTGCTCCATTTGTAGTGTAATGATGCTCATTGTCATTTCTGTATTATTAATATTTATTTCACCAACTGCTTCTTTGCTATCACTTTCACCATCCTATCTGTACATATCATATTTGCTGATGTTGTTCTATTGTTGTTGTTGTTATTGTTGTGTTTGCTGTTGTCGTTGTCTCTCTGTCCTCGCAATTTCCCCCTCTGTCTTCCTTGTTTTTCTCGTTCTATCCCCGGCTGCACCAAATAATAATATAAATCCATTTAATAAAGTCAAATACAAAAAATAAGGCAACAAAAAGTTAAAGTTATAGTACCACTTATAGTCACACACACACTAGGTGTGGTGAAATTACCCTCTGCATTTGACCCATCCCCTTGTTCCACCCCCTGGGAGGTGAGGGGAGCAGTGAGCAGCAGCGGTGGTCACGCTCGGGGATAATTTTGCCAAGCAGGGAGGCAATGGGTCCCATTTTTATAGTCTTTGGTATGACTCGGCCAGGGTTTTTTCATTTTATTTTAATCTTTTTTAATTGTTTTTGTCCTGTCCTGACCTCTCAGGCAAGTCATATTGTTGATGTAGATGCCGGGGTTTGAACTCACGACCTACCGATCCCAGGGCGGACACTCTAACCGCAAGGCCACGGCGGCATAGCTCGGTTGGTAGAGTGGCCGTGCCAGCAACTTGAGGGTTCCAGGTTCGATTCCCGCTTCCGCCATCCTAGACTGCCATGCATGACTCTAGAAAGAGGTTCCGCAGCCTCCGAAGCAGAACCTCCAGGTTCTGTAACAGCTTCTTCCCTCAAGCCGTAAGACTCTTGAACGCATCATAATTAAATTATCCCCTCAACTCCCCCCAAAATGGATTATCTGGCTGGAATAAAAAAGACAATATAACATGCATCCATAAACGTGGACGCATGTTAAAAAATGCAAAATATTTATCTGTACAGTAATCTATTTATTTATTTATATATATTTATTTATTTTATATATATATTTATATATTATTTATATATATTTATTTATTTATATATGCACCTTATTGCTTTTTTTATCCTGCACTACCATGAGCTTATGTAACGAAATTTCGTTCTTATCTGTGCTGTAAAGTTCAAATTTGAATGACAATAAAAAAGGAAGTCTAAGTCTAAGTCTAAGTCTAGTCACTGCCGTTGTGTCCTTGGGCAAGACACTTTACCCACCTGCTCCCAGTGCCACCCACACTGGTTTAAATGTAACTTAGATATTGGGTTTCACTATGTTAAGCGCTTTGAGTCACTAGAGAAAAGAGCTATATAAATATAATCCACTTCACTTCACTGAGCAGAAGTATCCCACACTTATCTTTTGTAAAGTAAATCTGTACAGCCGATATGGGCATCTACATCAACAATATGATTTGCGTGAGTAGCTGGACAGGACAAAAAAATAAATAAAAAAACGCATACACATCAATTTGCACCATTAAAGGCCTACTGAAAGCCACTACTAGCGACCACGCAGTCTGATAGTTTATATATCAATGATGAAATCTTAACATTGCAACACATGCCAATACGGCCGGGTTAACTTATAAAGTGCAATTTTAAATTTCCCGGGGAACTTCCGGTTCAAAACGCCTTTGGAGGATGACGTATGCGCGTGACATCGCGAGGTCCACGGAAGTGTTTGGACCCTATTGGACACAATACACACAGCTCTGTTTTCTTCGACAAAATTCCACAGTATTCTGGACATCTGTGTTGGTGAATCTTTTGCAATTTGTTTAATGAACAATGGAGGCTGCAAAGAAGAACGTTGTAGGTGGGATCGGTGTATTAGCGGCGGACTACAGCAACACAAACAGGAGGACTTTGTTGGATAGCAGACGCGCTAGCGGCGACCTCACCTTGACTTCCTACGTCTCCGGGCCGCCGACCGCATCGTCGATCGCTGGAAAGCAGGTGAGCACGGGTGTTGATGAGCAGAGAAGGGCTGGCTGGCGTAGGTGGAGCGCTAATGTTTTTATCATAGCTCTGACGAGGTCCCGTTGTTAAGTTAGCGTCGTTAGCAACAGCATTGCTAGGCTTCGACAGGCGTCGAATACACATTAACCGTGTATTTACATGTCCAGTGTTTGGTTCGGTGTCTCCTGATAGTGGTATTGTTGATCTTCTGTCTATCCTTCCAGTCAGGGATTTATTTATTTTGTTTCTATCTGCATTTGAGACAGATGCTATCACGTTAGCTCATGCTAAAGAGCTTCGTCGATGTATTGTCGTGGAGATAAAAGTCACTGTGAATGTCCATTTCGCCTTCTCGACTCTCATTTTCAAGAGGATATAGTATCCGAGGTGGTTTAAAATACAAATCCGTGATCCACAATAGAAAAAGGAGAGAGTGTGGATTCCAATGAGCCAGCTTGTACCTAAGTTACGGTCAGAGCGAAAAAAGATATCTCTTGAACTGCATTCTAGTCCGTCACTCTCACGTTCCTCATCCACAAATCTTTCATCCTCGCTCAAATTAATGGGGTAATTGTCGCTTTCTCGCTCGGAATATCTCTCGCTCCATTGTAAACAACGGGGAATTGTGAGCAGCACTACCGCTTGTGACGTCACGCTACTTCCGGTAGGGGCAAGGTTTTTTTTTATCAGCGAGCAAAAGTTGCGAACTTTATCGTCGATGTTCTCTACTAAATCCTTTCAGCAAAAATATGGCAATATTGCGAAATGATCAAGTATGACACATAGAATGGATCTGCTATTCCCGTTTAAATAAAAAAAAAATCATTTCAGTAGGCCTTTAATGCCCATCCATTGCCCCCCCCCCCCCCCGCCCCCCCCCCCCCCAAAAAAAATAATAATCAAGAGTCAGATAATGTTCGTAATACATGCTCATTTTATTCGCCTGATAGAAAACATGTGTTGAGCACAATATATAGCATTTGACCAAAACACTGAAAATCTCACCGTACACATGAAACTGCACTTTGAGCAAAACAAAACCTCTCGTGCACCCCCAAAGGAGGTGGATCCATACGAAACCAAAACGTACAGTCGCAAATGGAACTGCACAACGTCATGGTCTTGTAACTAAAATGTCCGAAGCACAATAAAACACAACCACCAGGGGAGTTCAGTCAAACTGATTCGACACGTGGTAGTGCATATAAATAACAATATCAATAGCATACTGTACATGGAAGGGAATAATAAATACAGTGTTACACACAGCTGAGGGGTCAGCACTACACGCCCGGGTGCGATCACGTGACCACTTCCACGCCTAGGTGAAGGCGGATCATGCCATGCTGCCCCTTCCACTTCACAACATGGTACCTTTAAGGTAGCGTCGGACGGATCGCTAACCAGCTGCAGAACCGTCGGAAAAAAAGTGCCGACAGGTGTCTTAAGTGTGCATACATGTGTCTACAGTTTGGTATGAGTCAGAATATACAGGACTGGTGGGGCTGCTAACCACAGCAGGTGAGCTCATGGAAGGAAATTGACTTTTTAAGGCTGACACTAATTTCTTTTCCGACACGGAATAGCTCAGCTTGAGACAAAGTTATGGGATTTTGTCCGAGAAATGATTAAAAAGAGATTAACCGAATATTTCTTTGTCTTCTAAACCAAGGGTGACCAAACATGTTGATGGCCGCATTGGGTTTTTTTGGCCTGGAGCGAAAGCATGTAACGTAACAATATGTGTATGTATGAATATATTTATATATATATATATATATATATATATATATATATATATATATATATATATATATATATATATATATATATATATATATATATATATATATATATATATATATATATAAATTTAGTTATAAGTTTTTATTATTTTCGTTTGCTTGTTGATTTGATGCCGTTTTTGTCATAGGGAACAGATTTTTTATGGTAAAATGGAAAAATAATATTAGACAAAAAAGTGGAATAAAAAAGCATACGGGCGAAAGATAACAAGGAAAAGTTGCAATGTTGACTCTAATAACGCAAAGTCTTTTTTTTCCCCCTTAAAACTGTTATTGCTCAAAAAATAATAATGAATCGAAATCAGTGTTGTTGTGGATTATTGACCTATTCAAGCCTCCTATTATTTCGCATCGAATATTCCACTTTGAAATGTTTTTTGGGGGGGAAAATATTGCATATGTTTTGTGTTTGCCATAAAAAAAAAAAAGTTTCCTATGACAAAAATGGCATACAATCAACAAGCAAACAAAAATAATGAAAACTTATAATCATATATATATATATATATATGTTAGGTCGGGAAAAAACACAGAGGCTATTTTATCCAACAAGCCCCCTCTATGTCTATGTCTCTATGTCACAGGCTTGTAGGGATGAAATAGCCTCTGTGTTTTTTCCTCACCTAACGTATATTCCGCTCTACCCTGGTATTGAGCACTGTATAACGGATAAACCACAGTAACCTTAACTATATATATATATATATATATATATATATATATATATATATATATATATATATATATATATATATATATATATATATATATATATATATATATATATATATATATATATATACACACATGTGTACATATTATATTAATATAATGGATATACAATTAATATAATTGGATATTAAGAGTATGTTGAAAATTCAACTCCCTATTTGTTTACATCTGTGACGACCTCCTTAAAGTTTTGTAACCAATCAGAAATATCATGCAACTAAAATTAGTGCGTATAGAGTCTTTTGCATGTTTCCCATTATGCATTGCAAAAGATTTAAATGGGTGTAATTTTGAATGTTTTATGGTGCGTGGACTTTTTTTTTAATATCCACAAAATTCAGTGAGCAGGTTGTTATGTGCGACTATGTGTGTTGACTTTTTGTGTCGGTTGCATTTTTGGTTTTGTGAAATATGTCATGTAAGTCAATGCTGTGCTGGTTTCACTTCAATCCACAATTCATGGTCATTGACCTGCTTTACTCATATTGGCTGAAAATTTGCAACAATCAGATTGTTATATATTTAAAATTAATGTTATTTTTATTTTTTTTCTAACTTTTACAAGGTGGCAGGGAATTTATCAAAGTGACCTTTGGATGAGTTACTTCATTGCTTATAGTAGGTGGTATTTGTGAGAAAAAAATGGAAACTGATGTTGTTGAGCATAATTTTACCCACGATTCTTTTGGCCACAAAGTGCAAAGTGTGCTGGGAAGTCAAAAGTGATTTTAGAGGCGCAGTGAGGACGAGCTTATCCTATTGCCAAATCAGTAGGAAGACTGTGTGGGACAGATATGTCCTGGCCGTAGAAAACGTTACACACTTTACAGCTACATGGATGTGCTCAATAAATTATCAATACACTTATAAAAGGCATGGTTGTAAAAAAAAAATACGTTCGGAAAAAAAACATAACAAATAACTTGCTGACCAGTCGTTTTGTTTGGACATTTAACCACAGTCCAAACACAATACAAAGTTGTTTTGAAGGAATACAACAAACGTCCTGAGGTGCAAATTTGGAATTTTCACTTGTCCCAGTACACAAAAGTACATTGTCCACTCTGTCAGTGGCAGCCAGGATACTCCCAAGTCTCTGTGTTTGGACAGAAGTCGCCCAACTTCCACCCCGGGGGGGGCTCCAAAACAAACTACCGGAGGGTTTTTAAGCCTCTTCAGCAGGGGTTCCCCCGTTTTCAGTAAGCCCCTTTCAGCCAGGAAGCCCCAAAGAGCCACGTTGCAGGATTGCTCCACTGCAATGAAACAAAGCCAAAACAGCAAAAATCGATGCCACGCTCCATCTCTCGTCAACCACTCAGGTCTCGGCCGTGGTGTCGCAGACCGCCGTCTCCATCTCTGAGTCGAAGCTTTCCTGGTCATCCAGCGTCAGTTCGAACGGAAACCTGCTCGCGACAGGGTCCCCCTCCAAGTCCCCGTGTGAGCCGCCCTCTCTGTTGCTGGAGTAGAAGGGAGGCGAGGGGCTCTGCGGTATCATGCTCTGGTACCAGTTCCTGTTGTCTTCCAGCGTATCCAGGATGTCCCTGGGCATCCGGGTGGACCAGGTCTGCCCACGTCTCCCACAGAGGATGCACAATGTAGTCAATGAAGCCCACCTGAAAGGGATAAACGGAGACGTCACTGAGGATGAGGTGTTTTACAGGCAGTACCTGTAAGACAAGGGTGTGCAAAGTGCGGCAATCCGTGGCACATTCGATAAATAATATTAGACAAAAAAAACACAAAAAAGTAGAAAAAAATAAGCATACAGGGGAAATATAACAAGGACAAGTTGCAATGATGACTCTTAGTAATTCTTCGGTGACGATTCGATCCATATCCGATTCTCGATTGAACAGGTTTCTCTATTCAAACCGATTCTGGCAATGTATTGTATAACAGTAATAATAATTAAAGCTGCAAGCAGCGTTGGTCGGGCCCGCATATTTGGCAGGTGCTAATTGCTGAAGGATGTCAATCTATGAAATGTAGGTCTAAGTGAGACCTACATAGAGGTTTTTGTTTCATGTCTCTAAGACGTTCCTACCGGAAGTTACAAGCAGTTTTGTCTGTGTTTTCCTCTGAGGAGCAGTTGGGGTTCGTTTTTTTTATTAGATCGCAATTTCCACCAGTCCCGATGTGTGTGAAAAGTTTGGTGAGTTTTGAAGTATTTTAAGGGGTTCAAATTACAGCTCAAAGAGGCAAAAATTAGTGTTTTTAGTAATTTTTTGTCTTTAAGGGGAAATTGCCAACTTCCTGTTGGTTTTTGCCCGAGGATGTGTAATTATGAAATGTAGGTCTAGGTGAGACCTACATAGAGGTTTTTGTTTCATGTCTCTACGACCTTCCTAGTGGGAGTTACAGGCAGTTTGTTTTTGTTTTTTCCCTAGGGGGCGCTAGAGCGCAATTTTGATTTTTGGGGTTTGGTTTTTTGACTAAAGTGTTGTGTACGCGTTTTTTGATGTGTGTGTAAAATTTGGTGAGTTTTGAAGCATGTTAAGGGGGGCAAAGTAGTGCGCAAAGCTGCGGAATAATAATTAAGAATAATAATAATAATAAACCTTACAATAACAATAGGTCCTTTCATCCCAATGTAAAAGGACTCCCGTTGGGATTCCTTTTACAATGGGCCGTGCGGGCCCTAATAAGACCTTTGCAAAACAAGTTACAGGTTACAAAAGCTCCTTTCGATTGCTGACGTATGAAAACATGGAGATGACCTAAAAATGTCTTTTAGACTATTTAGAATTATGAATCAAATTAAATAAGAAACACGCTTCGAATGTGAATCACTTCTTTTGAGCACCAATACTCTTTTACTATTTCCAGTCTTTTATGTGTTATCGTGTCTCATCTCTACCTGGGTCCTCTCCACTGATGCCGTGTGTTTGTCACACATGGAGCTGATCTCCATCCCCCGCTCCCTTTCCCGGTCTCCCTGGTGGAAGAACTCGTCCATTAACCTGTCCGTCCACTGCTGGTACAGATCCAGAGGCTTTGTGGGATTGCTCAGGTCAGCACAGTGGACCATGTTGCGTAGAACCTGCAGGAAATAACGGTTATAGAAGTGGTTCTTGGTGTTCTCCGAGCAACTGACCATGCCTCTTACCTGCATCCTGTCGGTGTAGTTGTCCAACAGAAGGACGCCGGAGCTGGTCACCTTCTTTGTCTCCACCATCGTCTTCAGGTTGGCCAACAGGCTCATGTGTTTCGACATGTCAGTTGCCAAAACCTGGAAGAGAGAACGCAAAAGATATTGATTCAATGTGGGATTTTGGTCAGATTGGTTAATTTTTGGTTGCGGTTGAAAAATCAATGTTGATTACATTTTCAATTACAGGTATCATTTCAATTATTAAAAACTGTTGTTGGATCAATATTAAATAGATCTCTCCACCATCGTCAAAAGACATTGATTCAATGTTGGATTTTGGTCGGATTGGTTGATTTTTGGTTGAGATTGAAAAATCAATGTTGATTACATTTTTAATTATAGGTACCATTTCAACGATGGAAAAACTGTTGTTGGATCAATATTAAATAGATCTCTCCACCATCGTCAAAAGACATTGATTCAATGTTGGATTTTGGTCAGACTAGTTGATTTTTGGTTGAGGTTTAAAAATCAATGTTTATTCAAATTTTAATTATAGGTACCATTTCAACGATTAAAACACTGTTGTTGAATCAATATTAAATAAATTAGGACTTCTCAAAGTTGAAATGGCCTCAATTGAATTAACATTGTTTCCATCTTGGTGATGTCACTACTCGGTCGGTAAGGGAAGACCACAGTACAGCACTTCCACTTTTACAACGGTTTCCTTTTTTTGTCATCTTTATTTCAAGAGCAATTTTATATAAAAGATTACATACAAAACAGCAAGACAAAACAAACGTTATTTAAAAATAACAGTATTTTTTTTTGGTACCGTATGGATTCGTGCAGAAACCCCAAAAATGTGCTCAGCAGCCTTAAATGGCAAAGAAATCAATCTTTTTTTACTACTTTGTTTGCATACAATACATCAAATCACAATACTGATCATTCAAAGTACCAGTATAATGAGGTTGAAATACACAAAAAATTGAGTAATACAATTTTTTTTTTTTTTTAATGAGGCATGTTATAATCCTACAGAGAAAGGTGGAAGTGTTTAAATGGTGCCTTAAATATTAACATTGTTTTAATGAATAATGCAATGCATACACACACACACATATATATATATATATATATATATATATATATATATATATATATATATATATATATATATATATATATATATATATATATATATATATATATATATATATACTGTATATATATATACATATATATATATATATATATATTTATATATATATATATATATATATATATATATATATATATATATATATATATATATATATATATATATATATATATATATATATACACTACCATTCAAAAGTTTGGGGTCACATTGAAAAGTCCTTATTTTTGAAGGAAAAGCACTGTACTTTTCAATGAAGATAACTTTAAACTAGTCTTAACTTTAAAGAAATACACTCTATACATTGCTAATGTGGTAAATGACTATTCTAGCTGCAAATGTCTGGTTTTTGGTGCAATATCTACATAGGTGTATAGAGGCCCATTTTCAGCAACTATCACTCCAGTGTTCTAATGGTACAATGTGTTTGCTCATTGGCTCAGAAGGCTAATTGATGATTAGAAAACCCTTGTGCAATCATGTTCACACATCTGAAAACAGTTTAGCTCGTTACAGAAGCTACAAAACTGACCTTCCTTTGAGCAGATTGAGTTTCTGGAGCATCACATTTGTGGGGTCAATTAAACGCTCAAAATGGCCAGGAAAAGAGAACTTTCATCTGAAACTCGACAGTCTATTCTTGTTCTTAGAAATGAAGGCTCAAACACAAAATTGTTTGGGTGACCCCAAACTTTTGAACGGTAGTGTATATATATATATATATATATATATATATATATATATATATATATATATATATATATATATATATATATATATATATATATATATATATATATATATCCATTATACAGTTCTCTATACTGGGTATAGTGGAATAAACACAGGTTTCCTGCTTTAAATCCCCTGAAGAGCAGGGAAACCTGCGAAACAGGCTTGCACCTCAACACAACTGATGGTCCCAACCCCATTGATGAAGCAAGGAATTCCGCTAATCAACCCTGATAAAGCACACCTGTGAAGTGAAAACCATTTCAGGTGACTACGGCTTGAAGCTCATCGAGAGAATGCCAAGAGTGTGCAAAGCAGTAATCAGAGCAAAGGCGGCGAAACAGGCTTGTAGAGATGAAATAGCCTCTGTGTTTTTTCCTGACCTAACGTATATGTATATATATATACACTACCGTTCAAAAGTTTGGGGTCACCCAAACAATTTTGTGGAATAGCCTTCATTTCTAAGAACAAGAAAAGACTGTCGAGTTTCAGATGAAAGTTCTCTTTTTCTGGACATTTTGAGCGTTTAATTGACCCCACAAATGTGATGCTCCAGAAACTCAATCTGCTCAAAGGAAGGTCAGTTTTGTAGCTTCTGTAACGAGCTAAACTGTTTTCAGATGTGTGAACATGATTGCACAAGGGTTTTCTAATCATCAATTAGCCTTCTGAGCCAATGAGCAAACACATTGTACCATTAGAACACTGGAGTGATAGTTTCTGGAAATGGGCCTCTATACACCTATGTAGATATTGCACCAAAAACCAGACATTTGCAGCTAGAATAGTCATTTACCACATTAGCAATGTATAGAGTGTATTTCTTTAAAGTTAAGACTAGTTTAAAGTTATCTTCATTGAAAAGTACAGTGCTTTTCCTTCAAAAATAAGGACATTTCAATGTGACCCCAAACTTTTGAACGGTAGTGTATATATACATATATATACCTTTTTGCTATCTGGGAGACGCCCTGATACGAGATCAAACAATTCAGTGAGTCACAAATGAAGTGGGAAATAACCTCACCATGTCTATGACCATCCTTCTGAGAGACTGCTTCTGTTTCTTGCTGAGGTTTTGGAAGATGTCACAGTTCTCCTCTTGCAGCAGTTTGAAGCCCACCGCCAGGTGATGGTTCTCCAGCACCGACTCGTCGTTGTACATCAGAGCCAGCTCGGAGTCTGCGGCAGCAGGGATGACAGGGGGAAATGAAAATGGAGCTCAGGTAACTATGGTAACCATACAACGTCTCCCTAAACACCCACACGGTTGTCTTTGGAGGCAGAGCCTCACAAAGTGTGCAAATGCTCGTACCTGTATACTAAGCAGATGGAGTATCATCTCAAAATGATCTCAACTGATTGATCGACTTTAAATATGTGAAGGGGTTTTCTGGCGTTCTTCTCCGGTGGTTAACGTCTTTTATAAATGATGTAATGTGTCCAACCATTCATGCGGAGTTGCTCAGTTCTGGGGCCTGTTTTAGTTTTGTTGTACCTGATGCCTCGGTTTTGAAAATGTTTCTTATCATTTATTATATTTACTGTATTTTTCGGACTATAAGGCACTCCTAAAATCTTTTCATTTTCTCAAAACTCGACGGTTCGCCTAATGTACGGAATCATTTTGGTGGTGCTTACCAACTTCGAAGCTATTTTATTTGGTACACGGTGTAATGATAAGTGTGACCAGTAGATGACAGTCACACATAAGAGAATCGTGTAGACTGCAATATGACGCCAGTATTGAATATGAGAGCAGTCAGCATGGACGAATAGAACAGACAAGTCATTGTATTGTCTGCTCGCGGAAAACAAACATCCTAATCTCCCTCGAATGGCCTTGATGCTGTGAACAACAGGAACAGGCTGTTCTGAAAATACCCCCGAGTACACCTCATTGATGGACGCTTTTTGACCTCCCTCCCTCCTCAACGACACCTGGAGTCGAACTTTTGCTTGCATGCAGATCGGCTTCAGTCTATGAACATTACATCATCACACCCAAGACAATGGGCACATACACACACACACACCCTCCCCCACCCTACGCCTTCACCACCGCTTGTTTCCCCTCGGGGTGATGGTCGGCTGGCAGTGCTTCATAGCAGCAGTTAACCTCCAGGGACCCAACTCCTTGCCCCTCTGTTGCGAGTTTGTTGTGATTAAATGTAACGTGTTTATGTGTGCATTGCATGGAGGTTTTTTCCCACTCCAGACTAGGCCCTCTTAGGAGCCCAGTCCAGATTGTATTTTTTTACTCATCTTCTTCCCCAGCGTTTTACCTTTTTCTTATCTTTTACGGGGCGCCTTTGGCGACCCATCAGCGTTCCTGTTCTGTAACCCTGTACACTGTTTGTTTGTCTAATCTTGAACGGGTTTGTGCTGAAAACATAGTTTCGTTGTACTTATGCAATGACAAAGTCCTATCCTAAACAACACCAAAACTTTAAATGTTCCATTGAGAATATACAACATTACACACGGTGCTCAAAAAGCTATGAAGCCGCACCGCTTAATGGATTGTCGGCGCGTTATGGCTACAGTAGTCAGACGTACTGTGCTTCAACATACGAGTATTACTATGGTGTGTGTATAGGGACCGCAAAATGCCACCTATTAGCAGACTTTTTATCAGGCGTTTTGTTTCGCAATATTATGCAAACCAACTTTTCTTACTTTCTGGTACCTGCTGATGTATATTTGGGATCTGCATAAGCCCTGAAAATTTGTGCGCTTCTTATTTTTCTCTATCTTCTTGTTATGGGACATTCATCCTCCGCTGTTGCCATTTCTAATATAAAGTAGTGTAAAGTTTTTACTTCAATATGTCAGTAAACTCGCCGTGAAAGCGCTAAAACATACCGGTGTAATGGGTTTACATTATTCACCCAAGGAACTTTAGTTATTAGAGAGTTCCGGTCGGACTGTTTTTCACGGGGCACATTTCGGGCGTTGTTGTTGTTTCCGGATGAGGAGATGCTGCTCCGTTATAGATTTAAGTAAAGTCTGAATGTCATAAAAACAGTTAGCTCCATCTTTTGACACGTCTTCCACTCCCATCCTTGCACGCTACCGCCGCTACAACAAAGATAACGGGGAGAAGACGCTGTCGAAGTGGAGGCACGTAAATAAGACCGCCCACAAAACGGCGCATCCTAAAGCAACTTGTAAAACATCATCTATACAACATTTTGACCAAAGAACCACCATTACATGTTATGTAGACCACAAGGAAGTGTTTTAAATAAATAAAAACAAATCCTAATATGACCCCTTTAATGCGCCTTATAATCCGGTGCGCCCTATGGTCCGTAAAATACGGTACTTACTGACAAAACAAATAAAAAAAAGGGACTCACTGGTGTTGATGAGGAACTGGTTGGACACTCCCGGGTGATCCACGTCATGAATTGCAGCTGCAAAAATAGCTGCCAAGATCTCCAAATCGGTGAAGACAGCCTGCATGTGGATGGAGGCGGAACAAAACAATTAGAGTAATTTCGTAAACTGGCTGAGCAGGACGGCCATTGGGTTGAGGCCCATCCCTTTCTGTGTCAACTGTCTGGCATGCGGTTTCAGAATGTTTTGACGTCATTGCTGTCAGCCTAATTAAAACCCAAACAAAAAGGTGTCGACCTCAATTCAGAGTTTTCGGCTACAAGCTTCACAATGTATTTCTATTTATCTAGGCTTGCCAATGGAAGGGTGTGTGTTGTTGTGTTTAAAAATGATGACACGCTTACATCCAGTGCTGGTGTGGACAGGAGGATGTGAGTGGACTGCGCCACGTCTGCGGCATGCAGGCTATTGTGGTAGGCCACGTCGGAGTGATAGTGGCTCTCCAGGGTCAGCATGAACGTCACAAAAGTGTCTGTTGGAATCTTGAAAGTTCTCATCAGGTCTCGCTCCTGTGTATGTCATGCAGGGAAAATAGTGAGTTAGTTGACCTTTTTGAGTGTTGCTTGCTTAAAAATGATATCATTTTTTTATGTAACAATAACAACTGTTAAATCAACCTCCCATTGCTGTCGTATTGTCGTACTTTTGTGCTACGCTTTGAACTCTGCGGCTTATAAAACGGTGCGACTACTTTACGGATTTTTCCTCACTAACGGCCATAATCCATCCATCCATTTTCTACCGCTTGTCCCTTTTGGGGTGGCGGGGGGTGCCGGAGCCTATCTCAGCTGCATTTAGGCGGTAGGCGGTGTACACCCTGGACAAGTCGCCAGCTGGTTGTTGGTTGTAGCCGAGTTGGGCACTATTTTGATTCAAGAAGCTAATCACTGGCAAATATCAGTTAATTTTGCCTCCATCAAGCAATGAATTAATGATCATGTCCTTGCTTTATTTTGGCACATTTGGCATATTGCCATACTTGCCAACCCTCCCGATTTTCCCGGGACACTCCCGAATTTCAGTGCACCTCCCGAAAATCTCCCAGGGCAACCGTTCCCCCAAATTTCTCCCGATTTCCACCCGGACAACAATATTGGGGGCGTGCCTTTAAAGGCACTGCCTTTAGCGTCCTCTACAACCTTTCGTCACGTCCGTTTTTCCTCCATACAAACAGCGTGCCGGCCCAGTCACATAATATATGCAGCTTTTACACACACATAAGTGATTAGATTTTATGTTTGATTTTTATTAAGGATCCCCATTAGCTGGTTGCCACAACAACCCACTAGTCTTCCTGGGGTCCACAAACTCAATACAATTACAAGTAAAAGCATATGATTATAACTACAGTGAATGCAAGTCATACTTGGTCAACAGCCATACAGGTCACACTGAAGGTGGCCATGTAAACAACTTTAACACTGTTACAAATATGCACCACACTGTGAACCCACACCAAACAAGAATGACAAACACATTTCGGGAAAACATCCGCACCGTAACACAACATAAACACGACAGAACAAATACCCAGAAGCCCTTGCAGCGCTAACTCTTTCGGGATGCTACGATGTACACCCCCCGCTACCACCAAACCCCGCCACCCCCCACCCCCCACCCCCCCTCCCATCTCCCGAATTCGGAGGTCTCAAGGTTGGCAAGTATGCATATTGCTGTATAACAGGGGTCACCAACGCGGTCGCCTGTAAGTACCAGAGGAGTAGCCCGCTGGCCTGTTCTAAAAATAGCTCAAATAGCAGCACTTACCAGTGAGCTGCCTCTATTTTTTAAATTGTATTTATTTACTAGCACGCTGGTCTCGCTTTGCCCGACATTTTTAATTCTAAGAGAGACAAAACTCAAATAGAATTTGAAAATCCAAGAAAATATTTTAATGACTTGATCTTCACTTGTTTGAATAAATTCATTAATTTTTTTACTTTGCTTCTTATAACTTTCAGAAAGACAATTTTAGAGAAAAAAAACAACCTTGAAAATGATTTTAGGATTTTTAAACACATATACCTTTTTACCTTTTAAATTCCTTCCTCTTCTTTCCTGACAATTTAAATCAATGTTCAAGTAATTTTTTTATTTTTATTGTAAAGAATAATAAATACATTTTAATTTAATTCTTAATTTTAGCTTCTGTTTTTTCGACGAAGAATATTTGTGAAATATTTCTTCAAACTTATTATGATTAAAATTCAAATATATTATTCTGGTAAATCTAGAAAATCTGTAGAATCAAATTTAAATCTTATTTCAAAGTCTTTTGAATTTCTTTTAAAATGTTTGTTCTGGAAAATCTAGAAGAAATAATGATTTGTCTTTGTTAGAAATATAGCTTGGTCCAATTTGATATATATTCTAACAAAGTGTAGATTGGATTTTAACCTATTTAAAACATGTGATCAAAATTCTAAAATTAATCTTAATCAGGAAAAATTACTAATGATGTTCCATAAATTATTTTTTTAATTTTTTCAAAAAGATTCGAATTAGCTAGTTTTTCTCTTCTTTTTTTCGGTTGAATTTTGAATTTTAAAGAGTCGAAATTGAAGATAAACTATGTTTCAAAATGTAATTGTCATTTCTTTCGGGTTTTCTCCTCTTTTAAACCGTTCAATTAAGTGTAAATATCATTAATTATTAATAATAACATAAAGTTAAAGGTAAATTGAGCAAATTGGCTATTTCTGTCAATTTATTTAAGTGTGTATCAAACTGGTAGCCCTTCGCATTAATCAGTACCCAAGAAGTAGCTCTTGCTTTCAAAAAGGTTGGTGACCCCTGCTGTATAAAGTGGTCTCCGCCTCGCCCTTTCCGACTGTGCGCGAGCTCCCCCCTGGCCTGAGGAAGACGAGGAGGACAAACCTGAAAGATGGCGTACATGATGCATGCGAGGGGCCGGTTGTGAGAGTGCTCTGCCACATTGAAGATATTCAGTCCCCATTTATTGATGCCCTCCAGGTCCTGGTAAAGAGGACACAACATACAGAAGAATGTGAGAATTTCTACCTATATGAGCCCCGATTGGTATTTTTACTCCTTAAAAATGTCAAGCTGCTACCTTGGACAGCAGTTCTTCCTGGTCCGTGTTGACTCCAAAGCGACTGTTGGTGCTCCCGGAGATACAGGGTGAGTAGCCGACCTTCCTCACCCCCCCGATTTGAGTCATCATTCCACCTTGCTGTTGCTGCTGGCCTTGCCTCCGCTTCCTTTCCCTTGACTTGGGAACAGGACACGGCAGCTCCAGCTCATTCTGTTTGTCTGTGGAGCATAAAGGGAGGTGTTGGATGAGTGTTTTGCGCCGTAAAAAAAAACAACTAAACAATTAAGAGTAACGGTAAAATACCGGCGGCTGTAGTTGCCAGGAATTCACTGTAAAAAAAATACAGTGACAATGTATATATACTGTATACCAGGGGTGTCCAAACTTTTTCCACTGAAAAATTAAAGCATGTGGGGGCCATTTTGATATTTTTCATTTTCAAACCATAACAAAATATATGCATTTTTTATTTATTTTACCTTTAGGGGTCCCGGGGACCATAAAGGGTCTCAGTCATTAAAATGTTAAAAATAAGTCAGATTATTACTTTCTTTTAATTATTTAACGCTTACAGTAAATCTCTATATCAACTTCAAGTTGATATTAAGTAGTACAAATTTAAAAAAAATGTTTCATGGCTTTTCTGTCAAAAACCACTTAGTTTTTTTTTATAGTAAAACTGAAATATGCAGTATTTAGTAATTAGAGCCCTAAAAGATCAATAATGCAGGACATCATTGATTTCATATTTTCATAGTTCATATTTTTGAGTAATCACAGTGAAAAGATAAATAAAAAATCACTAAATATATTTGGGATCCAAAAGGTGCCCCACTCATAAAGTGATACATTTTTATTATGTTTTTCTTTTACTTTCAACATGTCATGTCTGTGTGATTATGTTTTGTTTTAGTCATGTTCGGTTTTGTTTTTGGACTTTTTGTGCACTTTTATTTGTCACCGTAGCAAATTAGTTTCAGCTGGTTCACATCGTCATGTCACGCACCTGTTTCACGTTTAGAGTCACGCATCTGTTTTCACTGATCATGTCACTATTTAAGCCTGTCTGTTTCTGTTGTTCGTCCTGGTGACAACCTCTATCATTTCATCCATGCTACTGCTACCCACGAGATTGTTTATTATAGTTTATTCTTCATGCCAATGCCAAGTAATTTTTTGTTATTGTTCATAGTTTTTTGCCTTTGTGCATGTCCTTTGTTTTTATAGTCAAGTTTTTATACTTCTGCCATTGTGCGCGCTTTTTGTTTATTCTTTTTTGAGTGTTAATATTAGATCATGTATATAAATTCACGTCTTGCCCGCGCCAACTTTCCGTTGCCTTCTGAAAAAACAAACCCCCAGGACCAAGTCATGACACAACACTCAAGTTACGAGATCAACTTCAGATATATCTGTCGATTTTTATGCTGGAATCCTTGTCCTTTCCATCCTTTGTAACTGAGCTACTGTGTGGAACAATTGCCCTTGAGTATCATTAAAGTTTGTCTAAGTCTAAGTCTAACTGTTTTGCTAACCGTAAATTACTATGAAAAAAACTGGTACATTGTTTATTTGTTTCCAATTTTTTTTTTTGAATTTACGGTAAAATACTGGCAGCTGTGGTTGCCAGGAATTCACCAAATTAAAAAGGCCAATTTTAGTGTTGTCAATCAGCCTAACCCCAGGTGCATGTCTTTGGAGGTGGGAGGAAGCCGGAGTACCCGGAGTGAACCCACGCAGGCACAGGGAGAACATGCTAACTACACACACAAAGAATCGAACCCAGGACCTTCTCACTGTGAGGCACGTACACTATCAACAGTGCTGCCCCGTCATCAATACTAGTATCTGCAAAATGCCTGTGTTTCTGAGACATATGATCGGTACATGAGGATTTGATTTTGAAAGTATTCGTACAACCTTTCACTGGACAACTCACAATATGGTCTTCCGCAAGTGAGCTATTAAAAATGAATGCACCTTAAATGCGCCGTATTTGTTAAATAGCTGCTTGCAACCAGCTCCAGCACACTTAAACACATGTAAATCAGAGGTGTCAAACGTACGGTCCGAGGGCCGGATCAGGCCCGCGAACAGATTTTTTCCGGCCCGCGGGATGAGTTTGCTAAGTATAAAAATTAACCTGAAATTTTTGAATTAAAGAAACTGCTGTTATAAATGTGTCCACTGGATGTCGCAATATCAATTATTTGTATCTTTGTAGATGATGCTAGATATGTACAAAATAAACCACATTATGTTAGTGCACCAGTCGAGGTAAATGATCAAACTACATAAATAACAAACTGTAATTTGATTTTGATATTTTTTTTTTATCTTGATAGATTAAAAATTAACACCAAAGAGTTGACTGATGAACATTATCGGCCGATAAATGCTTTAAAATGTAATATCGGAAATTATCGGTATCGTTTTTTTATTATCGGTATCTGTTTTTTTTGTTTTTTTTTGTTTTTTTTTTATTAAATCAACATAAAAAACACAAGATACACTTACAATTAGTGCACCAACCCAAAAAACCTCCCTCTCCCTTTCTGTCATTAATATTCTGGTTCCTACATTATACATCCATATATATCAATACAGTCTGCAAGGGATACAGTCCGTAAGCACACATGATTACGGACTGGTCCACTAATAGTACTAACCTTTAACAGTTAATTTTACTCATTTTCATTAATTACTAGTTTTTATGTAACTGTTTTTATATTGTTTTACTTTCTTTTTTATTCAAGAAATGTTTTTAATTTATTTATCTTATTTTATTTTATTATTATTTTTAAAAAGGACCTTATCTTCACCATACCTGGTTGTCCAAATTAGGCATAATAATGTGTTAGTTCCACGACTGTATATATCGGTATCGGTTGATATCGGTATCGGTAATTAAGAGTTGGACAATATCGGAATATCGGCAAAAAAGCCATTATCGGACATCCCTAATTATCACATAATTTATTTAGAAAATATAAATAACGACAAATAAATATAGAATACTATTAACCGCAACATGTAAGTTTAAAAAAAAAAAACAACATTATGATTTGTACAGTTTCAGAATGTGCTTTTTTCTATTTTTAAACAAAGAAAACAATCCGAAGTCGTCTTTATTTTTAAGTTATCGTGCCGTGATTTTACCCGTCCGGCCCACTTGGGAGTAGATTTTTCTCCATGTGGCCCCCCGTCTAAAATGAGTCTGACACCCCTGGCGTAAAGTTTACAATGAAAACATATACATAACCCCTCTATGCCTGTAATGACTAAGAAAAAATGTTGTTAGCCAAAACAATTAAGGTATCCTATAATTTCTGTCAATCCTGTAAAATCCCAATAAAAACATAATACGATCCCTTCAAAGCGGCAGTCAGCTATTTAATAAGCAAGTAATCTCTCACTAAAATGACATGTCTCCTGACTACAGTAAACCCCCCCAAATTAAGTTTAAATTACATCTATTTCCAGAGAGCGTGTGGTAAAGGCAAAAAGGGGGTCGAGCGATACTAATGACACGTTAGGAAATTCGCAATATTCCAGAGATCCCTGCCAACCATGTTGTAATAACAATCCACAGGATAGTGGAAGAAATTAGCTCACTAAGATCGCTAAGCTGATCTGTTTAGAGAAGTTACTTGCTTAGGTAGTGGCTTGTTTTGTGAGCCTGAGTTGCATGCCTGTACCGCAAGCTCCTTTTTTTCCTATGCTTTGAACCCAGTGGCTTATACAACAGTGCAACCGATTTATGGATTTTTCTTTGCTGACGGTCTTAATGCAAATTTAGCAAAGGCAGTTTTTAGACACGGAATAGTTGTGCCATTCAATCATCAATCAATCAGTCAATGTTTATTTATATAGCCCTAAATCACGAGTGTCTCAAAGGGCTGCGCAAGCCACAACGACATCCGCGGTACAGAGCCCACATAAAGGCAAGGAAAAACTCACAACCCAGTGGGGCGTCGATGTTTGTTTGTGCTATGGCGCCATCTTTTTGAATGAGTTCGCTCACTGCAGGTGCTGCATTGCCCTGCTGTTTAGAGTGAGCTTTCAACCGGAAGTACAAGTGCCGTTCCGTCGTTTAGGTTTCCAAAGCGTATTTACTCCAAGCAATGTCTGTAAGCAGGCCTGGCCCTAACCAATCTGGCGCCCTAAGCAAGATTTTAGGTGGCGCCCCCCCCCCCCCCCCCCCCCACATCGGCAGTGAAGTGTATATACTCACAAGAAACCGAATAGCTTTGTCTTTGACCTTTTTTTTTACTTAAAGAAAGCAAATTAACATATTATATGAGAATGTTATGTTATGATTATCTTTAACCGAATCACAGCAGTGCTCAAATTAAAAAACAGCATTCCCTCGCATGTGATATTGCTTAATTAACATTAATGATGTGCACTTTAACAACTAGGCTTACAACTATACCTAATATATAAAGGGGTGGAAAAGTGACTATTACCTGCAGGGCAAACATTAGCTAACCAGAAGGCAATAACAATGTAAACAAAAAACACCTGCTTAAAAGAGTAATGTTGTAACACATAATATTTCTATTAAATAGGCTTTATTCTGCATTTTAATTAACGTGGGATTATTTTTTGTATTTCGAAAAAAAAAAATTTATTTTTTTCTCCAACATTTGTGGCACTGGCGTGGCGCCCCCTGATGGACGGCGCCCTTAGCATTTGCCTATACGGCCTATGCCACGGGCCGGCCCTGTCTGTAAGGTTTACAATATAACTAAAACAAATCACACGTACTAAACCGTCCCATGCGTGATGTCTGTAGGACTGTTTTCATGCAATCGTAATGTAATGACGCTAGCGTTGTTAGCATTAGCGAATATGCTAACACATTTACGAGTGTTTTTGTTAGATTTATTAACTTACAATGTAATTCTTTTTTGTATTGTTTCAGTTTCACAAATTTACCAAAACATCACCGTGGAGTTGTTGAGTCTGTTTAGCTCAGTGGTGTCAAAGTCAAGGCCCGCAAATGAATTATCTTTGGTCCCCCGGGATGATATTTGATTAGTATTAGAACCGGCCCGCAGGCCACAGCCGCCTGCTGCTGTTTTGCATGCAGCCCTTTGAGACACTCGTGATTTAGGGCTATATAAATAACCATGGATTAATTGATTGATTGACCAATACTCCCATCAGTGTTGGCGCTAGGAATTTTCAAAAATGGGGTGCCAGGGACCCCATCAAGTCATAAAAATGGGGCCCCACAGTACATTTTTGGGGTCCCACTTTTTTGTAAGCGTTTTGAAAACAAATGATAAATGTATGCATTATCCTGTTGTATCTCATATCCTATATTGTGTTTTGGAAAAAGGTTGTCATAAACATTACTTAATTCATTAAAAAACATTTTTATGCATATGTGAATTTTCACTTTCTTCTTTCCTCCATGGATCTAAACTTGTCCGCTGAAGGTATTTTTTTCTATATTTTCAGAATGCGCTTGTTCTATTTTTGGCCAAAGTAACACAAAGAAAACAATCTGAAGTTGTCTTTATTTTTTTTTAGTTTTAATGCCACGATTTTAATAGTCCGGCCCGCGTGTGCACAGATTTTCCTCCACGCGGCCCCTGAGCTAAAATGAGTTTGACACCCCTGGTTTCGCTAATTGGAGAGAAGCTCGTGGGTCCATGACAATGGCTTCTGTTTTGTTTGATCGGTCATTTTACTGCCATGTTACGGACACCATTTGGAAACAATTAAGGAGTGTACATAAACATTTTGCAAATTATTTTTGTGTAAATAACTTGTTTCGCAATGTATGTATTTGCGGCTTATAGTCTGGTGCGGCTAACATATGGAAAACATAGTTTTTCCTTCTCAAATTTAAAAGGTGTGGCTTATGTACCGGTCCGCTCTATAGTCCGGAAAATACGGTATCTATCTAAAACCCAATGATACCCGACCACACTTAAGTACCACAGTGCAGAATTCTCCAAACCATTCTCCCCCTCCTGCCCTGATCCCCCATAGAGGGAAGTCTACCCTGCTCCAGACCCTGCCCCTCACCATTATTTCGTTAAACCCGTTTTCATTGGGGGCCACATCGCAGTTATGGCTGCCTTTACAGGGCCACTTGTAACGGTGAATAATATATAAATATAAATTGCCTCTTTACACAATTATTCATTATCATATATATTTTTTACATAAACTGTAAAAAACTCATAGTTGCCAAAATTTTACTGTAAAATGTATGTTTTTAAAATATATGGAAAACAGTATCTCTGTTTTTACTGTAAAATATACAGTTGTTTTACTGGGTATTGCTGTAAAATGAAAAAACAATATCACTGGTTTTTTTTGTTTTTTAAGGTAAAATTCTGGCAACTGAGCAATCAGTTTTTTACCGTAAAATAATTTTTAAAGTGTACAATTTGACGTATGACTTGCTTTCAAATTATGAGCGAAACCAATGTATAAGTGTTTTTATTTTAACAGAAAAAATGTTAGGGATGTACGATAATATATTTCTTGCAATATTAGGTTTTGCAGTTTAAAAGATATAAAAACTGCATGCAGTACATGTATGTTTGCTGTTAAAATGGAAAGTTGAATACATTTAGTGAGAAAATACGCATATTAATTCCAGGCTTTCGCGGGCCACACAAAATGATGTGGCGGGCCCCCTCAGCCTTGAGTTTGATACCTGTGCTTTACATCAGTGGTCCCCAACCTTTTTGTACTTGCGGACCGGTCAACGCTTGAAAATTTGAGGGGGGGGGGGGGGGGTAGTAAAAAAAAAAAGTTTTTTTTTCTTTTTTTTTTCTCATAAAGAAATACAATCATGTGTGCTTACGGACTGTATCCCTGCAGACTGTATTGATTTATATTGATATAGAATGTATATATTGTGTTTTTATGTTGATTTAATTTTTTTTTTTTTAATTAAAAAAAAAAAAAAAAATGGTATTCTTTTTATTTTTTAATTTCTTGTGTGGCCGCGGACCGGTACCGGTGGTTGGGGGACCACTGCTTTACATGAAGCACTCCCAGGTCTGTGTGTATGTGTTTGTGGGTGGGTGGGGGTTTTATTTGCAGGGCCTCACCTAGGAAGGTGTTGGAGATGTACTCTGACACTTGATTGTCTGAACGATTCATCTCAGACAGGTGGCTTAGCTCCCGGTTCAGCATCCTCTTGAACTGGAAAAAACACATACATCGAGTTGAAAGAGCACATTTGTAACTGGCTAGTTTTTAGATAATTAGAGAAAAAACTAATTCAGTCTAAGCCTGGGCCAAGGAAATAAAAAACCTCATAGCCATAGCACACATAAACATGTGTAAGAGGGAAACATAGAATAACATTAAAGACATTAAAAGAGCAGAGCTGATGCAACCAGCTGCCACTCCAGCAGTGTCACTTCTACACACAGCCACAAAAGTAAAACAACAACAAATAAAAAAATTATCAACCAATAATATATATTGCGCACGCACGATTGCACCATGCAAACAAAAACATAAAATCAACACCCGCACACACTGTGGTGGCCTCGGCGGTGTTCCACGCCATCGTCTGCTGGTATGGGGGGAGCATGGCCAGAGACAGGAGTAGACCCAACAAAGCAACCAAGAGAGCCGACTCCACCCTCGGCCGCCCACGAATCCTTGACTGATTTCTTCCGCGCATTTATTTCTGTTTCCACAGCAGCGCACGTCCAAATTCTGGCAACAAGTGTGTTCCCCACTTCAAGAATCAAACACGAATATGTTTTCTAATCATGGCAGACTTGGTAACAGACAACGAAAATGACTATTTTTTGGACAAATAAGGATTCACAACCTTATACTTTTGAATGCTAAATATACTGCTGCTTATAGAAGCGAGCATGAAGGAAGAGTGAGACGTTTGAGGCTCTGAGTATGGCGTTTGGAGACAAGCTATTTCGACATAAATAGAGTGCTTACCCAAAATCAACAGAAAACGTCCCCGGCCAGCTGGACCAGACGAACTATCCATTGAGTGAATCACTTTAATATCGATCGTGATACACGTAGCATGCAATGCGTGTTAGTACAACTACGCTGTCTGGCTAGCTCAGCTGTGGACTAACAAAAGATGAAATGTGGGCTAATACTTTACAGATACTGTAATATGATTCTTTATGATTTTTAGTCAGTACAAATTGGTGTCATATCACAGTGTTGTGCATTACAAAACCATCGTAGAAGCGAGCTTCTCTCTTTCCGTAGTTAACTTTTTACGGCTAATATCGAAACGCGCCGATGTGTTACTACAATAGAAAAAAAAGTGTTTCTCAGTGTTTACTCTTACAATAACAATGTTGCTACAGTTTGGTTATTATACAGTTTACGGAACGTAAATGAAGTATTGTTGACGGTTTTTAATGCATTTTTAAAGTGATTAAGAGGTAGAAGTGATTGCTCCCATTAGCAGCATTGCTAGCCACCTAATACAAGTCAATTTGTATATATTAGAATGCAAAAACAACAAAAACCTGTTGTCTTCCTGTCTCTCATAATAATTATGAATGATGCAGTATGACACTACTACCAGGGATGTCTCGGAAAGGATGCAGGTCTAAATTAAAGAAAGACTGATAGCAAAGAGTTGTTACGAAGGAATTTTCGGACGTTGAATCATGGAAACAAAACTTTCAAATCTCTCTGAGTTCATTCAGAGGCTCTGTGGATTGACAGAAGGAGTTTTTAAATCCGAAGGAAAAGACTGATCGTGACCCGATACCGCGCCACAGGGTTGCTATTGTTGTGGGGGAATACAGAGTTATTGTTCATCAGTTTGGAGTGCACAAATGCAGCGTGAGGAGGTTTGTGTATCCTTTCCTGTTTTGCCTCTTTCGTTCAGGAGTCTTTTCTTAGCTACTGTCTTAAATAAACCTTTTTTTCTCTCTCTCTCTCTTATTGATGCACTTTAAAACGCACATACAACAACCTCTGGTAACATTTACATGGTTAATTCTACACACCGTCTTGCACCATTCACCTAGAGTAGCATACACACTCCAACTCATCATCATCATCAGTTTCAATAAACCTATTGAACTGATGTATACCATAACTTGTAGGTTGACGTTAAGATAAGCATGGAATCTCTCCTCCAGGATAGAGCTACCGTATTTTTCGGAGTATAAGTCACTCCGGAGTATAAGTCGCACCGGCCGAAAATGCATAATAAAGAAGGAAAAAAACATATATAAGTCGCACTGGAGTATAAGTTGCATTTTTTGGGGAAATGTATTTGATAAAACCCAACACCAAGAATAGACATTTGAAAGGCAATTTAAAATACATAAAGAATAGTGAACAACAGGCTCAATAAGTGTACGTTATATGACGCATAAATAACCAACTGAGAACGTGCCTGGTATGTTAACGTAACATATTATGGTAAGAGTCATTCAAACAACTATAACATATAGAACATGCTATACGTTTACCAAACAATCTGTCACTCCTAATCGCTAAATCCCATGAAATCTTATACGTCTAGTCTCTTACGTGAATGAGCTAAATAATATCATTTGATATTTTACGGTAACGTGTTAATAATTTCGCTCCATAAACTGCGATTTATAGTCCGAAAAATACGGTAATTGCTTTTTAATCTTCATTGCTTACTTCAAGTTATTACAGTATGTCTCTATATATATACATATTTATTTATTTTTTTTAAAATTAATTTTGGCTAAAAGGGGGCACATTTCAATTTCTTATACCCACTTGTTATTACATATGTTGGCCAGAGGGGGAGCACTTCAAAATTTTACACACACTTGTTATTTCATATGTTGACCGGAGAGCACTTTTTAAAACCGACACACAGTCAATTTGAAAAATCCCTCCTTTTTGGGACCGCCCTAATTTTGCAAATGAGACATTCTCTATTAGATGCAATGGTTTTTTTTTCCGTATTGGGACCACGATTTCGGTCCTCATATGGACGGTACTTTTCCTTATTGATATCTCAGGAAGGGTTGAAATACAAGAACACACACACACGGTGAGACACACCTTGATGTATCCCCAGGACACAGAGAACAGGTAGTTGGCCTCAGGCATGGTGCTGAGCTGTGCCGAGCCCCTGGCGCTACCCCAGCAGAAGCCCTGTGTGCTCCTCTCTGAGTGGACCCCAAGACTCGGCTCAGACCTCCAGCCTGAAACCTCCAGGTGCAAACTAACCGCTCAGACTCCCAGTGCGGTCGATGCTCGGTAAAAACACATCATCTTGGGTAGTGCTCCCCATCTTCTGTTGGATGCGTGTCCTCACATGGTCCAGGGTGGAATCCAGTGGAATCCCCCCCCAACATTTCCTTTTGTGCTCTTCTTCCCGCAGCCTCTGGGCCTCTTTCTAGACCTTTCTTGCCTCCATCCAGATGTGACATAGACGGGGGAAATCCAGCCTTCCTGTGCGCAGATTGTTCGAGGGAGAGGAGAGAGAGAGCGAAAGAAAGAGAGATGTGGCGAGGGAGAGGTGGGGGTCTGCGCTTGCTATAGAGTCCCCTGAGGTGAACCTGACTGGTGGATCTCGCTCTCCTTCCCTGCCTCCCACCCGCCTGCTAAATGATCAGCAATGAAAGGCACTGCAGAAGACGTGAGTTTGGAGAATCCCCTAAAATCTTGCTTTCTTTCTCTCCGCAAATCCCTTCCCTCGGTTCAGTAATGCAGAACGGCTCTGATGCATACTGCGCAATGTGGCATTTCAATGCACCACGGTGGTGTTTATCAAAATGCTGGGTATCAATTCACCTTAGTGGGGGAGCTGCTGGGCTCAGACTCAGTGAAGCCCATCATTATGTCATACTTTAAAGATGTCTTCCTAATTAAGTCCCAAACACACTTGAAGGTGTATGTGCCATTTCGCAGAAATGATGTTGAGGTGAAAACAGATGAGTTGTCGAGGCTGCAGCCGAGCAGGGTACCACCAATGGCGCGACAACCTGAACGCCATGGCAACAGAGTCACGTGTCCCCCCCCCCCCCTCTCTCCCTCTGCTGTGTTCATGGTGGTCCCCGCTTTAAACAAGCTGCATTGCATCACACGCACACACACACACACACACACGGAGTGACACATTTCCAGCACTCACAGAGCCAACTACTTAGGTTTTTTGTAACTACTAAATCCAAGTTAAATTTTATAATTTTGAAAATCCATCATATATATATATATATATATATATAGGTGAGGTCTTTAATCCCATGAACACCATTCCTACCGTCAAGCATGGTGGTGGTAGTATTATGCTCTGGGCCTGTTTTGCTGCCAATGGAACTGGTGCTTTAACAGAGAGTAAATGGGACAATGAAAAAAGGAGGATTACCTCCAAATTCGTCAGGACAACCTAAAATCAACAGCCCGGAGGTTGGGTCTCGGGCGCAGTTGGGTGTTCCAACAGGACAATGACCCCAAACACACATCAAAAGTGGTTAAGGAATGGCTAAATCAGGCTACAATTAAGGTTTTAGAGTGGCCTTCCCAAAGTCCTGACTTAAATGTATGGACAATGCTGAAGAAACAAGTTTCATGTCAGAAAACCAACAAAATTAGTTGAACTGCACCAATTTTGTCAAGAGGAATGGTCAAAAATTCAACCAGAAGCTTGTGGATGGCTACCAAAAGCGCCTTATTGCAGTGAAACTTGCCAAGGGACATGTAAGCAAATATTAACATTGTTGTATGTATACTTTTGACCCAGCAGATTTGCTCACATTTTCAGTTGACCCATAATAAATTCATAAAAGAACCAAACTTCATGAATGTTTTTTGTGACCAACAAGTATGTGCTCCAACCACTCTATCACAAAAAAATAAGAGTTGTAGAAATGATTGGAAACTCAAGACAGCCATGACATTATGTGTATGTACATTTTTGACCATGACTGTATATACATATATACATACATTAAATACATACACCTACATATATATTTATACACAAAGGTGTATATATATATATATATATATATATATATATATATATATATATATATATATATATATATATATATATATATATATATATATATATATATATATATATATAAGTTTGGACACACCTTCTCCTCATTCAATGTGTTTTCTTTATTTTCATGACTATTTACATTGTAGATTGTCACTGAGGGCATCAAAACTATGAATGAACACATGTGGAGTTATGTACTTAAGAAAAAAAAAACAGGTGAAATAACTGAAAACATGTTTTATATTCCAGTTCCTTCAAAATAGCCACCCTTTGCTCTTCCGATTACCGTTTTGCACACTCTTGGCATTCTCTCGATGAGCTTCAAGAAGGGTTTTCACTTCACAGGTGTCATAGTTTTGATGCCTTCAGTGACAACCTACAATGTAAATAGTCATGAAAATAAAGAAAACGCACTGAAATGAGAAGGTGTGTCCAAACAAATATATGTATATATGTATATAGATGTGCAATACAAAATAATGAAAAAGACACATTGATATTGGATTATGGATTTCTATTTTAGTCTAATTGCTGTCAAGCAGGCGGCAAACATCTACTTTGCTGGGAAAGTTGGAAAAACACTTTCAAAGCCTTGGCTGCACTTACAACCAGACTGCCAGAAGCAGTCCATAAAAATCAAAGGGCGCTCAAGAGGGAAAAACTGGGAGCCTGGAATTAGGCGGCTTTATTCTATCTAAAAGGGCTCCCGAGTGTTCCTTTAGAGCAGTCGGGTGGTTTGGGTCAAGGTGATCTCCAGGAAACCATTCAGGCACTGAGTCGCATGTCAGGTTGGGTAGTTTCGCTAACAGTCAGCATAAACAGCGGGGTTCCATTACAGAATGCTGAAGAGATTACTTAAAATGTGTACAAACCCCGTTTCCATATGAGTTGGGAAATTGTGTTGGATGTAAATATAAACGGAATACAATGATTTGCGAATCCCTTTCAACCCATATTCAGTTGAATATGCTACAAAGACATATTTGATGTTCAAACTGATAAACATTTTTGCAAGTTAAAGCTCTACTATGCAAAGCGAAAGCCATTTATCAACAACACCCAGAAACGCCGCCGGGTTCTCTGGGCCCGAGATCAACCTTACAAGCCACATTCAGCACGTGTTACAACAGCGTGGTTTCGTAAAAAAAGAGTGCGGGTACTTTCCTGGCCCGCCTGCAGTCCAGACCTGTCTCCCATTGAAAATGTGTGGCGCATTATGAAGCCTAAAATACGACAGCGGACACCCCGGACTGTTGAACGACTGAAGCTCTACATAAAACAAGAATGGGAAATAATTTCACTTTCAAAGCTTCAACAAATAGTTTCCTCAGTTCCCAATCGTTTATTGAGTGTTTTTAAAAGAAAAGGTGATGTAACACAGTGGTGAACATGCCCTTTCCCAACTACTTTGGCACGTGTTGCAGCCATGAAATTCTAAGTTAATTATTATTTGCAAAAAATATATCAAATATCTTGTCTTTGTAGTGTATTCAATTGAATATGGGTTGAAAATGATTTGCAAATCATTGTATTCCGTTTATATTTACATTTAACACAATTTCCTAACTCATATGGAAACGGGGTTTGTATTTGCTGACTAATAAATTAAATTTTAGAACAATTTACTTTTGACAATGCTAACAGACAACACAAACTGTGGTTGGTTCTCCATATTCCCTTAAGTGGCAAAAACCATTAGACTTAGACAAACGTTATTGATCCACAAGGGAAATATATCCTAAAGGAACTATTTGATGTGGAAGTGTAAACCCAAATAACACCTGCTTCTATACATTTGACTTAGTTTAGACAACACTGCAAGACCATGGCTAGGATTTCACAATACAATCAATAGCATCTAGTTGAATAGTCATCCTAATGTATTAGTAATTAAAGGATCCAAGATAGTAAATTACTATATTCCATTCAAGCCAGATCTTACCTTAGTCCAACTGGTCCCCAAGTTTATACTCTCATTTTCACCACAACATAGTCCCATTGTCACGTGGCAAAATTCAAAGCCAGACAAAAAAATAAGGTTAGAAAAAAATTCTGTAAAATAGAGATTTGTCTGATTACTTTCTCTCGAACCGTCCTTCTTATGGGGATGCTGAAAGTATTGTGATAAACTGGCTCGACTGACTGGCCTAAACAGTCTAACAGGAGGTGGACAAATATGTCTCCGCCTACTTCCCCTGTTACGTCTTAAATGACTGTCATTCCTGAAGACCGTTTACTCATACATGTCTTTTCTAGCATGGCTCCATGCTGCAAATAGGTAGCATACCTGCACACAATTAAACAAGCCCCACAACAAACAGGTAATGCTGATGTGCTTTTGTGGAAAATTCCAAACACCATGCAAGCCTGTGTCTCTGACGCAGTCACTCTTTTAAAGTTGACACAAGTCTTGCAGCATGCTTTGACCTCAGCTAAAGCAACATGAAGTTGTACAGTAAGAAACTGCAAAACCACAACTTTGCAATATCAAAAAAGCCCAGATTAAGCCAATAAGACTTGTGTCTGTTTTGTCCGTTTACTGCAGGGGTGTCCAAACTACGGCCCTGACGACGTCTACAGTTTAATAAGGAATCTGTTTTCAAATCTAATTTTTAAATATCTGACAATTCCGATCGTTACAAATTTACTGACATTTTGTGGACAACGTGAGTAAACCAGGTCAATGGCCAATGGATTGTGATGGAAGTGAAATCAGCACAGGATTTATCTAAATAACCTTCCCTAGTCATGGGACAGAAAAAAACAAAAATGCAACCAACTAGTTAAGTTAAAGTTAAGTTAAAGTACCAATGATTGTCACACACACACTAGGTGTGGCGAAATTATTCTCTGCATTTGACCCATCACCCTTGATCACCCCCTGGGAGGTGAGGGGATCAGTGAGCAGCAGCGGTGGCCGCGCCCGGGAATCATTTTTGGTGATTTAACCCCCATTTCCAACCCTTGATGCTGAGTGCCAAGCAGGGAGGTAATGGGTCCCATTTTTATACTCTTTGGTATAACTCAGCCGGGGTTTGAACTCACAACCTACCGATTTCAGGGCGGACACTCTAACCACTAGTGTTGTCCCGATACCAACATTTTGTTACCGGTACCGGTACCAAAATTATTCCGATACTTTTTGGTACTTTTCTAAATAAAGGGGACCACAAAAAATTGCATTATTGGCTTTATTTTAACAAAAAAATCTTAGGGTACTTTAAACATATGTTTTTTATTGCAAGTTTGTCCTTAAATAAAATATTGAACATACAAGACAACTTGTCTTTTAGTAGTAAGTAAACAAACAAAGGCTCCTAATTTAGCTGCTGACATGTGCAGTAACATATTATGTCATTTTCCCTTGTAGTATTTTGTCAAAACTATTAAGGACAAGTGGTAGAAAATGAATTATTAATCTACTTGTTCATTTACTGTTAATATCTGCTTACTTTCTCTTTTAACAGCGAGAGGCGGTATAGTACCGAATATGATTCATTAGTATCGCGGTACTGTACTAATACCGGTATACCATACAACCTACCATGAATTGATTTACGTGGACCCCGACTTAAACAAGTTGAAAAACGTATTTGGGTGTTACCATTTAGTGGTCAATTGTACGGAATATGTACTGAACTGTGCAATCTACTAATACAAGTTTCAATCAATCAATCAATCAAAACCCTACAACCAACACAAAAAGTCAACATACATGGTCATACATAAAAAACGTCCAAGCACCATAAAAAAAAATTCAAAGTTACACCCAAAATGCATGATGGCGCGAATGCAAAATACTCTCTCCAGACCTATCCACGTTTGGCGCATTGCATTTTAACTGCTGATTGATTACAAAACTTTAAGGAGGATTTATCTAAATAACCTTCCTTAGTCATGGTACAAAAAAAAAAGTGCAACCAACACAAAAAGTCCACATACATGGTCATACATAAAAAAACGGCTCACTGAACTTTGTGGATAGTTTAAAAAAAACGTCCAAGCACCATAAACAATTCTAAATTACACCCATTAAAATGCATGATGGCACACCTACCCATGTTTGGTGCATTTTAGCTGCTGATTGATTACAAAACTTTAAGGAGGTCATCACTGAGGTAAACAAGGTAGGAGTTGAACTTTCACATACTTTTAATATTCAATTATATTAATGATTATTGTATATCCATTCTATTATTATAACACACACACACACACACACACACACACATACATATGTATGTAGTCAAGGTTTCTGTGGTTTATTCCTTATACAGTGCTCAATACCAGGGTAGAGCGGAATATACGTTAGGTCAGGAAAAAACACAGAGGCTATTTCATCCCTACAAGCCTGTTTCGCAGGTTTCCCTGCTCTTCAGGGGATTTTTCCCGTGAAGAGCAGAGAAATCTGTGAAACAGGCTTGTAGGGATGAAATACCTTCTGTATTTTTTCCTGACCTATATATATATATATATATAGTACAGGCCAAAAGTTTGGACACACCTTCACTGAAGGCATCAAAACTATGAATGAACATATGTGGAGTTATGTACTCAACAAAAAAAGGTGAAATAACTAAAAACATGTTTTATATTCTAGTTTCTTCAAAATAACCACCCTTTGATTACTGCTTTGCACACTCTTGGCATTCTCTCGATGAGCTCCAAGCACACCTGTGAAGTAAAGTGAAGTGAGTTACATTTATATAGCGCTTTTTCTCAAGTGACTCAAAGCGCTTTACAATATCTAAGTTACATTTAAACCAGTGTGGGTGGCACTGGGAGCAGGTGGGTAAAGTGTCTTGCCCAATGACACAACAGCAGTGACTAGGATGGCGGGAGCGGGGATCGAATCTGCAACCCTCAAGTTGCTGGCATGGCCGCTCTACCAACCGAGCTATACCGCCTGAAAACCATTTCAGGTGACTACCTCTCGAAGCCCATGGAGAGAATGCCAAGGGTGTGCAAAGAAGTAATCAGAGCAAAGGGTGGCTATTTTGAAGGAACTAGAATACGAAACATGTTTTCAGTTATTTTAACTTTTTTTGTTAAGTACATAACTCCACATGTGTTCATTCATAGTTTTGATGCCTTCAGTGACAATGTAAATAGTCATGAAAATCATTGAATGAGAAGGCAGTGTTTCCCACACATTCATTTATTTGTGGCGGCCCGCCACGAAAGAATTAACATCCGCCACAAATATATATATATATATATATATATATATATATATATATATATATATATATATATATATATATATTTATTTTTTAATTTTTTATTTTTTTTGTCCTGTCCAGCTCCTCAGGCAAATCATATAGTTGATGTAGATGCCCATATAGGCTGTTCAGATTTACTTTACAAAAGAGAAGTGTAGGATACTTCTCTTGTTGCCTTATTTGTATTTGACCACTACTGTTTTCTGTTTATTTGTTACTGACTGTGGCAGGACACCTCTGCCTCTGTTTCACTTTATGTTGCTGGTAAATAATATGGTTGTAGTAGTAGGCTAAAGTTAAATTATTTAGTATGCACTAATTAAAGGGGCAGAGCTTTAAGAGACATTTTAGCTTTTATATTTTATAAGATAGATTTTTTGTAAGAACCACAATTAATAGATATATTTCAGTGAATAACTTATTGTTCAAATCTGTATATAAATATGTACATAAAGTGTTGTAATTATATTGTAAAATGGATGGATGGACGGACGTTTAAAACAAAACTGTTATTATTAATTGGTAAGTATACATTTTTTGAGCCTTTTTAGAGAAAATCATATCATTGTAGTAAATTATGCAAATTACTCGATGATGTCATGGTGACCACGCCCATAGCCACGCCCCCACCGCCACAGGTATCTTGGCAGCAGAAACACTGGAAGGTGTGTCCAAACTTTTGGCCTGTACTGTATATATATATATATATATATATATATATATATAGATATTTTACATTCAGTTGGCTTTTGGCCCCGGGCCAATTTTTTTTAGCCCAATGCGGTCCCCAAGTCAAAAAGTTTGGCTACCTCTGGTTTACTGTGTCAACACGCATTAGATTTTGGCCAGTTTCATGACCGGAGTGGAGACCGAGATTTCTTGGTCAGGACTTTGAAATCACCAGAAATAATAAGGCCACAAGAAAATGGGTTTCACGTTTCAATATTTTGAGGGAGAAAAAAAAAAAAAGGTCAATTAGATGACGACCGGAGCTTGTCTCAAGTTCCGATCACCCTCTCAGTCACAGCGAATCACAACACTGTAATTTAAAGCCAGTTTCCCCCACCACAGCTACAGACCCTTTCAATACATCTGTTTTAATCATTTTATATATTTTTTTTCCTCTCCTCAAACGAAGGCAGCTCTTCAAAGACCAAATGACCACATGTGAATGAAAGTTTCCTACTCAACCCAGGGGCTCAACCAACAGAAGGCTAAACGCCGCTTACCGACATCAAATGGTGATGTTTGTCCAAGGCCGTCACCGGCATCAGTGTGGAAGTGTGGCGAGGCTAATGATAGTGAGGGATAGGGAGGCAGTTCCCCCATCCTGAGGTCACAGCGACCGGGATGGCGGTCAATAGAGTGTGTGGGGTCCCGGTGCCCTTGGAGAGTGACAGTAGACACCCTGGATCTGATTCTGGATTTAATTATATCTTCTCGTTTCAAAAGGAGGTTTTCCCAGTTTTGTAACAACAATAAGTTTAAATCAATAAAACACATTGATTTGTTCAACTTTGCACACTTCAAAAAACATTCCGGACTATAACCTCAACTTTTTTCCTACGCTTTTTGACTTTGCAGCTTATAAAACGGCGCTATCATAATATAATGAGGCTAGCGTCGTTAGCATTGGCTAATATGCTAACACGTTTTACGAGTGTCTGTGTTAGAATTATTAACTTACAATGGCATTGTTTTTGTATTGTTTCTATTTCGTGAATTCCCCAAAATGTACATGACAATGACTTCTGTTTAGTTTAATCAGACGTTTTACTGCCCTGTTAGAGTTACCGTTAGGCAATAATTAAGGCAGAATCTTTTTGTGTAAAAAAAACACATTTCACAACGTTTGTATTTGCGGCTTATTGTCTGGTGCGGCTAATATATGGGGGAAAAAAAATTCTTCTGAAATTCAGAGGTTGCAGTTTATATACCGTTGCGCTCTATAGTCCGGAAGATACGGTAGACCTTTTGCCATGCGTATGCAGAGCCTGTGCTCCTTGTCTTCCAGTGACGTGGTTGCCTGTAAGGACTCTTAGTCAAAGCACCATCCATTGTCGTCTGCGAACCAGAAAAATGGAGCGGCAGAGGAAATACGGAGACAGGAAACTGGTGTCACGGTCACAGTCAGCCTTTAGCAGCCCTCCTCAACGAACCATAGTGTATAGTCGGAAATGGTCAACATCACCTCGGATGTTTAGAACGTAACGCCACCACACTGTCTCCTCTGTCCGTGCGGGGGCCGGGTAATAATTGCCAGTGTGGACTCAGTTTAAATTTACAGAAATCAAATAAACACCGGGTCCTGTGTATATTAAATTAAAGGGTATCGGGACCACCCACAGTGAAAAGTTTTGTTTTTTAAGCTATACACTGCAAAAACTAAAATCTATGTAAGATTAAATATCTCAAATAAGGGGGATATTTGCTTATTTTCTGTCTGATAAGATACTTCTTCTCATTAAGCAGATTTTATGTTAGAGTGTTTTTACTTGTTTTAAGTGTTTTGGTCCTAAATGATCTCAGTAAGATATTACAGCTTGTTGCTGAGATTTGATGACCTATATTGAGTAAAACATGCTTGAAACTAGAATATCAACTGATGCAAAGCTGTGTCATCAACACTCACAAGTATAAAACTACTTTTTTAAAGTAATCATTTCTTATTTCAAGCATGAAATAAAAAATCATGACTTTGACACAATCATGTCTCATAATTAAAACAGATGACAGCCAAATGGACTTTGCTGTTTTATTTTCAATGAAACAATAGAACATACTTACTCGTATAGATACAATGTGGGATTTTTTTCTGTCAAAAAGTCGGCTTTTTTTTTTGTCAAACAGTTGGAATTTTTTCTGTTAAAAAGTCGTGATTTTTTAATGTAAAAAAAATTGGGATTTTTTTCTGTGAAAAAATCTGGATTTTTTTCTCTTAAAAAGTCGGGAATTTTTCTTTCAAAAAGTCTGGATTTTTTTTCCGTCAAAAAGTTGGGATTTTTACTGTCAAAAAATCTAGATTTTTTTTCCTGTCAAAAAGTCGGGTTTTTTTCTGTCAAAAAGTGGGCATTTTTTTTGTTAAAAAGTCAGCATTTTTTCTGTCAATAAGTTAGAATTTTTTCTGTTAAAAAGTCGGGATTTTTTTCCGCCAAAAAGACAGCATTTTTTCTGTCAAAAAGACAGCATTTTTTCTGTCAACAAGTCGGGATTTTTTTCCGTCAAAAAGTCGGCTTTTTTTCTGTCAAAAAGTCGGGATATTTTCTTTCAAAAAGTCGGGATTTTTTCTGTTAAAAAGTCGGGAATTTTTCCTTCAAGAATTCGGGATTTTTTCTGTAAAAAATTCGGGATTTTTTTTTTGTCAAAAAGTCTGCATTTTTTCTGTCAAAAAGTCGGCATTTTTCTGTCAGAAACTTTAGCTTCGGATTCTTCTGTTTTTTTTGTTTGATGTTGTCATTACTGCCCCAGGTGGTGGGAAAGTGTATTACAACTGAGTACCCATACGGACCCCAGCTGAGAAACAGGTACTATTTGGCGGCCCCCTAGGAGTAAGTTACGACAGCGTGGCTTCGTAGTAAAAGAGTGCTGGTACTAGACTGGCCTGCCTGTAGTAGTATTGAAAATATGAAGGCTAAAATATGAGAAGGGAGACTGTTGAACAACTTAAACTGCACATTAAGTTGGCACAGTACAGTAAACTGACAGTTAATATTTAAACATTTAACATGTGACATTTCAAACAATTCAGATAAATTCTTCAAAATTACAATAAAAAAAACATTGGTTGGGGGCCGGGCTGTAAATATATATATATATATATATATATATATATATATATATATATATATATATATATATATATATATATATATATATATATATATATATATATATATATATCTATGTATCTATATATATATATATATATATATATATATATATATATATATATATATATATATATATATATATATATATATATATATATATATATATATAGATGTATCTATATATATATAGATACATCTATACATCTACATATATATAGATACATCTATACATCTACATATATATATATATATATATATATATATATATATATATATATATATATATATATATATATATATATATATTCCTTGCGCACTAATTGACTGAAAGAGCACGCATTTGTCCAAAACGATGACTTGTGTTTTGTTTGATCAGCCGTTTTACTGCCTTGTTACAGACATCGTTTGGAAACGATTAAGGTATGTAATAAACATTTACAAAATCCTTTTGTATGAATAACTCATTTCACAATGTTTATATCTGCAGCTTATAGTTAGGTGCGACTAATAAATGGAAATTAAAAATGTTTAAATCATTTAGTTGGTGCAGCTTATATACCGGTGCGCTCTATAGTTGTTATCGATGTGAAAATGCAAGAAATGTAATGCCGAGCCCATATCATTATGTCAAGATAATGGCACTAGCATTTACTTAATTTAAGAATGTTTTTCAAAATATTGAGAAAAAAGGTCTCATATTTGTTTTTTCTACCAAGAAAAGTGCACTTGTTATTAGTGAGAAAATACTTATTTTGAGGTATTTTTGGGTTCATTGAGGTTAGCTAATTTTACTTGCTTTGGAAAGTCTTGACAAGCCAAATTTTCTTGTTCTATTGGCAGATAATTTTGCTTAGTTCAAGTAAAATGCCCCTAAATTTTTAATTTTTTTTCTTGTTTTTGAACACTGACTTTTTGCAGTGTAGAGACAACTTAACTATTGTTTTAACAAAGCAGGCTGAAATAAAAATATGACAAAGTCTGCTCTTTGGTGGGATATAAAACTTAAAGAACTTGACATTTTGGTAGTGGTATAAATGTCTGATAAGGCTTATCTTTTTCAACTAATTTGCCAACATTAAAGTGTTTGACAAATGTGAAACAACACAGACAAAGGTGTTGATGGTAAGAACCTGTAATTAGAGTGTGTTCATGTGAGAATTTATTAATTCAGATTTAAGTCACCCAACTGTGGTATGTACCCCCGATTAGTATCGGACAATTTCCATCCTTTTTTTTTAATTGTTACTGGGCGACAAGGCGAAAACATGTTACACACAGAGAGTTTACAGCTTATCTAGCTTTTTAAATGAAAACAAAAAAAATAAGCGCTTAGTAAATGTTAAGTCTAGATGGAACCGCATTGCAGCAGGAAGGAAAATTAACAAGTATCTTGATAAGATTTGGAGAGAGGATTAAATAACAGCAGCTGTACAGCCAGTAAACGACACATAAGAGGGTGGGTGGATTTATAAATTGATGGTGTTGATACCAAAGGTAGTAGTGATTTGGTCGATATTTTCTCAAAAATGTTGTTGTTGTTTTTGTTAATGTTTTCAAACTCAAGGAATAATTCCATAGACAAAGGGGGACTTAAATAAGAAATACTCTAAGCCGCTGTATTTTTTCCTACGCTTTGCACCCTGCGGCTTATAAAACGGTGCGGCTAATTTATGGATTTTTCTTCGCTGACGGCCGTAACGCAAAAAGTTTTCATTAAACACATGCAAAGACATTTAAATGGTGTGTTACTGTTTGTGCCATTGCGCCATCTTTTAGACGAGTTTGCTCACTGCAGGTGCTGCTGGGTGAATGTGAGTTCCTGCTGTTTAAAGCTGTAAACCGGTAGTGGAAGTGATGTTCCGTCTTCTAATCGTCCATGGCGTTTCTACTCGTGTGGATTCTTCATTCATCACTCCAAGCCACTTTTTTAAATTTTACAATATATCTAAAATAATTTGTGCTTACTAAACCGTCCCATGCGTGATGTCTGTCGGATGGTTGTCACGCATATTTGTACGTGCTATATTTATGCAATGAAGCTGGCGTCGTTAGCATTAGCTAGTATGCGGAAACGTTTACGACTGTCTGTGTTAGGATTATTAACTTACAATTGGCATTCACCTTGTTGTGTTTCAGTTTTGAGTCTGTTTAGCGGATTGGAGAGTTAGCTCCCGCAGCGAATGTGTCCAAAACAATGACTTCTGTTTTGTTTGATCAGCCGTTTTACTGCCTTGTTACAGACAAATAAACATTAACAAAATCCTTTTGTATAAATAACTCATTTCACAATGTTTAAATCTGCAGCTTATAGTTAGGTGCGACTAATAAATGGAAATAAAAAAAAATTCTATAGTCCGAAAACTACACTAGATATTAGTTTATGCTTTTCTTTAGTTATTGTATGCTATTTACTTTGTTTTGCTCAAACAGTTGTATGCAATAAAAGAGAATAAGGAACTAGTTTAAATAATGCATTGATATTGTTAAATTGTCAATAGCACTCACTATATATAAATGGTAAAAATTACAGTTAATACATGTAATCGGTATTGGTACTGTATTGGTATCGGCCGATCTCACTCATGGATGATCGGTATCGGAATCCGCGGCATAAAACTTTGATCCGAACATCCCTAGTATGTACAAATCTTGCTAAAAGGATTTTTTGAATGCCAACACTTTGGCATTTTCAGTATCAGAGGTACTAAGTGCTAGGTGCTAAATTTACCAGTCTCTGGTATGTACTGTTACTCTTAAAGGAACCGACTGCTCAGTTAATTGTGGACCAATGTCACACTGACCTCAAAACAACAACAGACTGGATCACAATTTAATTTGGGAAGAAAACAGGAACAAGGGAGTCAGACGTCAATTATGTGAGCAAGGAGAAGCGATTTTGCTACTAGATTGCATACTGTTGCTATTTTACGAGTGCAAAACATATATATATATATGTATATATATATATATATATATATATAAAGTTGTGCAAACTTTGTGTAAATGTATTGAAATAGTCTATTTAAGGGTAGATGCATGTTGCAATGTATTCATTGAAGATGCAAGATCTGTGGGAATGTAGTCTGCATTGCGGCTAATTGCTTAACTTAAAAAAAAAACATATATTGACCACTTTTTGTTTTCTCATAAAAAAACATTTCTCAGCATTGGTAAAACACTTGTCAGTACTTGATGGGCCCTGTTTTTTTGGATTAAAGATCTATTATGCCAAAGCAACTGTTCTTACTTATTTGTACCTCTTTTTGTGTTTTTGGGATCTGCATAAGTCCCGAAAATTTGAAATAAAACCATGGAGGCATGGCAGAGATATTTACAAAACCCGAAACTAGTGAAGTTGGCACGTTGTGTAAACCGTAAATAAAACATGGGCTCAGGAACACTTCAGAAAACCACTGGCAGTAACTACAGTTCATAGCTACATCTGTAAGTGCAAGTTAAAACTCTACTATGCAAAGCGAAATACATTTATCAACAACACCCAGAAACGCTGCTGGCTTCGCTGGGCCCGAGCTCATCTAAGATGGACTGATACAAAGTGGAAAAGTGTTCTGTGGTCTGACGAGTCCACATTTCAAATTGTTTTTGAAAACTGTGGATGTCGTGTCCTCCGGACCAAAGAGGAAAAGAACCATCTGAATTGTTAAGGCATAAAGTTCAAAAGCCAGCATCTGTGATGGTATGGGGGTGTATTAGTGCCCAAGACATGGGTAACTTACACATCTGTGAAGGCGCCATTAATGCTGAAACGTGCATACAGGTTTTAGAGCAACATATGCAATGTTACCATGGACGCCCCTGCTTATTTTAGCAAGACGATACCAAGCCATGTGTTACAACAGTGTGGCTTCATAGTAAAAGAGTGTATGTACTAGACTGGCCTGCCTGTAGTCCAGACCTGTCTCCCATTGAAAATGTGTGGCGTAATATAAAGCCTAAAATACCACAACGGAGACCCCCGGACTGTTGAACAACTTAAGCTGTACATCAAGCAAGAATGAGAAACAATTCCACCTGAAAAGCTTCAAAAATTGGTCTCCTCAGTTCCCAAACGTTTACTGAGTGTTGTTAAAAGGAAAGGCCATGTAGCACAGTGGTAAAAATAACCCTGTGCCAACTTTTTTGCAATGTGTTGCTGCCATTAAATTCTAAGTTAATGATTATTTGCACAAAAAAAAAGTCGTTTCTCAGAACATTAAATATATAAGTTGAAAAGGATTTGCAAATCATTGTATTCTGTTTTTATTTACGAATTACACAACGTGCCAACTTCACTGGTTTTGAGTTTTGTGTGAAAAATGTGCAAATTTGCCCTAACTGTTACATCAGCGGATATCTCCTTATTTGGTAAAGGTTTACCCAAAGTACATTGCGCGAGTCCGCCATTGTAGTCCGTCACTATAGCGAATAACCTTTTTTCTTTTTCCATATCCTCTTGTTGTGGGGGCAGACTGGCTCGTACATGCACATGCATCCCCCGCTATTGCCATTTCTAATATAATGTAGCGTTTAGTTCTAACTTATATCCGTCAGTAGACTCTGAATGGAAACACTAAAAAACTACAACATGGAGAAGGCATGTAATTAAGACCGCCAAAAATGAGACGGTCAGAAAGCGGCTTGTTAAACATGATCTTTACAACATTTTGACCAAAGTACCATGTTATGTAGACCACAATCAAATGTTGAATACAGAAAAAAAAATCATAATATGACCTCATTAACACATAACTCGCCTTTGCTTGTTTTAAAGGACAGAGTATATTAAGAAACAACACCAGAAAGACATCATCAAAAACCATAAAAACTGTACCTTGTAAGTCTGGATGGTCTCTAACTGGTCCAGACACCAGTCCAGCTCTTCCATGGCCTCCATAGCAAGTTTTTGGCAGGACTCATCTGCCAACAGACACATGGACATGTAGTCAGTCTCCATGGGATCCATGCCAGAGCCCCCTGGCACCATGCACGGAGGTCCGAGAGTCCCAGAAAGGCTCGATAGTCCAGCGGACGGGTCTGCCGGACACCCAGGAGACGCAGAGGAAGATGGGGAGTTGTGGACACAGAGCTCCTTCATCCTGCAGCGCTACAGAAAGTTCAGGGTTGTTGAACTCTCAGACAAACTGAGGCTTCAGTTACTGTTTGCCGACTCTCGCTCTGTAGCCCCTTTCTCTCCACAGCTCCTGCATAGGCTCTGCAAACCCCCACCCACTCTGTCTCTTCTCCCCCACCCGTTCCGAGGCTCGCAGTCAACCCAGGTTGCCAGTCAACAGAACAAGGAACATGCAATCCAGGCGGTTTGCTGCCTCCTGCTGTCCGTGTATTGTTCCTACCTACTAATATTAATTAAAGGCCTACTGAAATGAAATGTTCTTATTTAAACGGGGATAGCAGGTCCATTCTATGTGTCATGCTTGATCATTTCGCGATATTGCCATATTTTTGCTGAAAGGATTTAGTAGAGAACATCGACGATAAAGTTTGCAACTTTTGGTCGCTGATAAAAAAGCCTTGCCTGCGCCGGAAGTAGCGTGACGTCACAGGTTGTGGAGCGCCTCACATCTGCACATTGTTTACAATCATTCCAACCAGCAACGAGAGCGATCCGGACCGAGAAAGCGACGATTACCCCATTAATTTGAGCGAGGATGAAAGATTTGTGGATGAGGAAAGTGAGAGTGAAGGATTAGAGTGCAGTGCAGGACGCCAGGATGTATCTTTTTTCGCTCTGACCGTAACTTAGGTACAAGGGCTCATTTGATTCCACACTTTCTCCTTTTTCTATTGTGGATCACGGATTTGTATTTTAAACCACCTCGGATACTATATCCTCTTGAAAATGAGAGTCGAGAACGCGAAATGGACATTCACAGTGACTTTTATCTCCACGACAATACATCGGCGAAACACTTTAGCTACGGAGCTAACGTGAGAGCATCGTGCTTAACTGCAGATAGAAACAGAAGAAATAAGCCCCTGACTGGAAGGATAGACCAAAGATCAACAATACTACTATTACTTCTACTATCAGGAGACACCGAACTAAACCCTGGACCTGTAACCACACGGTTAATGCTGTCCCGCCTGGCTGTTGCTAACGACGCCATTGAGGCTAACTTAGCTACGGGACCTCGACAGAGCTATGCTAAAAATATTAGCTCTCCACCTACGCCAGCCAGCCCTCATCTGCTCATCACCACCCGTGCTCACCTGCGTTCCAGCGATCGACGGCGCGACGGAGGACTTCATCATCGTTGCGGTCGGCGCCTAGCGTCGGATAGCGCGTCTGCTATCCAACTCAAAGTCATCCTGGTTGTGTTGCTGTAGCCAGCCGCTAATACACCGCTTCCCACCTACAGCTTTCTTCTTTGCTGTCTCCATTGTTCATTAAACAAATTGCAAAAGATTCACCAACACAGATGTCCAGAATACTGTGGAATTTTGCGATGAAAACAGACGCTGTTTGTATCGGGACACAATGGTGTCCCAATACTTCCGCACAATCCGTGACGTCACGCTCAAACGTCATCATACCGAGACGTTTTCAGCCGGATATTTCCCGGGAAATTTAAAATTGCACTTTATAAGTTAACCCGGCCGTATTGGCATGTGTTGCAATGTGTTTCATCGGTCGCGATCAAAAGTTTACATACACTTGTAAAGAACATAATGTCATGGCTGTCTTGAGTTTCCAATAATTTCTACAACTCTTATTTTTTTGGTGATAGAGTGATTGGAGCACATACTTGTTGGTCACAAAAAACATTCATGAATTTTGGTCCTTTATGAATTTATTATGGGTCTACTGAAAATGTGAGCAAATCTGCTGGGTCAAAAGTATACATACAACAATGTTAATATTTGCTTACATGTCCCTTGGCAAGTTTCACTGCAATAAGGCGCTTTTGGTAGCCATCCACGAATTTTTGACCACTCCTCTTGACAAAATTGGTGCAGTTCATCTGACCATAGAACATTACCTCCAGAAGGGCTTATCGTTGTCCATGTGATGTCTGATGAAACAAAAATTGAGCTGTTTGGCCACAATACCCAGCAATATGTTTGGAAGAGAAAAGGTGAGCCTTTAATCTCTAAAGGCCTTAGTGGCCACATGCGTGGACAGCACCTTTTAGCTCTTATTCCCAAAATTGTGTACACTACTGAATTGGGGTCTTATGCCGACATATGGACACTTATACTGCTATCTGGTGGTGTCAGAAGAGTGTAACATACAATGGAATTTGGAAAAAAAAGGGTAAAAATAAAAATGTGCATGAAGTACACGTTTGTGTACTTATGGACTAAGTACATCGTATTAAAAGATGATTTTTAGTTTTTATTCTAATTAGAGTCCAATTAGCCAAAATAGCAAAGACAAATAAAAAAAAAAAGCATGTAAACAAACAGCTTGGGCCTTAAGAGGTTAATCCCAGGAACACCACTCCCACCGTCAAGCATAGTGGTGGTAGTATTGTGCTCTGGGCCTGTTTTGCTGCCAATTGAACTGGTGCTTTAAATGGGACAATGAAAAAGGAGGATTACCTCCAAATTCTTCAGGAAAACCTAAAATCATCAGCCCGGAGGTTGGGTCTTGGGCGCAGTTGGGTGTTCCAACAGGACAATGACCCCAAACACACGTCAAAAGTGGTAAAGGAATGGCTAAATTAAGGTTTTAGAATGGCCTTCCCAATGTCCTGACTTAAACGTGTGGACAATGCTGAAGAAACAAGTCCATGTCGTCAGAAAACCAACCAATTTAGCTGAACCGCAGCAATCTTGTCAAGAGGAGTGGTCAAAAATTCAAGCAGAAGCTTGTGGATGGCTACCAAAAGCGCCTTATTGCAGTGAAACTTGCCAAGGGACATGTAAGCAAATATTAACATTGCTGTATGTATACTTTTGACCCAGCAGATTTGCTCACATTTTTGGTAGACCCATAATAAATTCATAAAAGAACCAAACTTCATGAATTTTTTTTGTGACCAACAAGTATGTGCTCCAATCACTCTATCACAAAAAAATAAGAGTTGTAGAAAGTATTGGAAACTCAAGACAGCCATGACATTATGTCCTTTACAAGTGTATTTAAACTTTTGTTGTATTAGTGTTACGGCCCCCAGCCGTTATGTTTGTGTTTGATGTGTGGGCATTACTTTTTGTTCAGAGTGTGACTTCTTGACTCTGCAAGGATCTTTCCCACTTTTCAGGACCCGCCTCCAGCCGCCACCCATCCGCCCAGCGCACCTGCATCTGATTGGACTGATGATCACATCCCCTTTAAGAGGCCTTTGCTTCAGCCGCTCGGCAGAGTTGATACTGAGCAGTGTGTCTTCTCTCGCTTTCTCTCGTGTGAAACTTCGAGTTAGAGACCTTAGACCGTAACTTGTGATCCGTCTGATAGCTGTGTGTTTTTGCTGTGTTCCAGCATTATTTTCTTTTTGTAATTAAGTCACCTTAGAAGGAGCAGTAGGGGTGAACTGCCATTTTCTTTTACACCCTTTTCTCCTGTTTTTCAGTCAGTTAGAGAGTTTAGAAGCTAGTATTTTTGTTTGTTATTTTTCCTCCCAGAGCAGGGACTGGTTGAGTGGCAGGTTGTTTTGTTTGTTATTTTGGCCTTACTTCAGCTCACCCATGTGACTGTGGTTGTTGTGTTTGTGTTTACGGCCTGTGTGCCTTCTCTGTTATGTAAAAAATAAACATTTGTTTATTTTTACTGGAAGATTTTACATGTAAACAAACTGTTGTGTCACTGACGTAAGTGTCTGTATTAGATATAGTAGCCTACTATCAAAATGACTATGTGTCGCAGGCTGAAGCCAATCTTCGTTGACAGAAATGTTGAAATGTAATATTTGTTCTACACATTTTTACAACATTAGAAGCCATTAGTGTCAGGTTCAAACACTGATGACATCTATTAAACAAGACAGGAAGCAAAGAATCAAACAGAGATATAATTAAATTTGGCTCAATTTGAGGAGAAACGTCTGGTCTGTACTCTTGTACAGTCTCCAGCACGCTCTGGCGAAAGATTGTACGCCTCCTCCTTTATTCGGACTTTCTCTGACCACATGGCAACAGCTGCTTCTAAGGGACGAGGGTCGTAAACAGTTCACAGAAAAGGTCGTAAACAGTTCACAGAAAAGGTCGTAAAACAGTTCAAAGAAGCGGTGCCTGGAGGGGAGTCTGGTCCTGCTTCCACATCGCTTTTGTAGTTCTTGGGTCAGACAATATCTTTCTGTTGATTACAATACTTGAAAAAAACAGAAACACCTTCATGTCGCTTCCCCCCTACACAGTGGAGTTTTACAAGCCTTCTTGGTAGGTTCAAAGACAGCTTTTGGTTCTCGCTGGGAACTCATTGAAACACAAAGTTTTTGTGATAACTTAGATAAACATTTTCTAAGCATTAGTGAATCAGAGGCTACTCAGAAGGTGAGATAACTCCTGGAAATTACTGGCTTTTAATGGCCAAAGGTATAGATGTGTGTGTCCAAGTTAAAGGAAACGGCAGGCTGCCTTCTTTTAATAGATTCATTACAATCTTTGGCAAGCTAGGTAATGTTTGCTGTGGTCTGGAACAACATGGCACACCAACAACTATCTGAAATGCAGCCAATATAACATACAGATAATGTGTCAATAGACATGCAAAAGTACATTACATACAAAGAGGATAGAAGTAAAGGATATTAAATGAGCTCAAATATACCTACAAATGAGGCGTAATGAAGCAATATGTACATACAGCTAGCCTAAATATCATGTTAGCATTGATTAGCTTGTAGTCATGCACTGACCAAATATGCCTGATTAGCAATCCACACAAGTCAATAACATCAACAAAGCACACCTTTGTGCATTTACGCACAGTATAAAACGTTTGGTGGACAAAATGAGACAAAGGAGTGGAAGATTTTACATGTAAACAAACTGTTGCGTCACAGTCCACACTATGGTGAGTTCAAGAACTGCCAAAATTAGTAGGGCAAAACGATGTTCACCAAATACTCTCATCAGTGAAGCATACACACAAACATATTAAACAGTGGGCTTTCTAACAATTGGGAAGGTTTGTGTCGTGTTTGTCCTCAAACCAAAAACATACTAAAACAAAAAATTATTTCCCCCCATCTTTTTAAATTTTCAATCTTTTTTTAAAAAAAATGCTCCAAGGAGCCACTAGGGCGGCACTAAAGAGCTGCATGCGGCTCGAGAGCCACGGGTTGCTGAGCCCCGACATAACATGTAATGATGTTTTTTTTGGTAAAAATGTGCATAGATTTTGCTGTAAAGACCTATCTTCAAGCCAATTTTTGGCTTCCTCCAAAAACGGGTAGTTTTGAGAGGCGGAGTTGTTAGGTGCACGCCCCTCACGATGACTAGGCCTTTGTACCCTCCCCGGGAGGCTTCTTTACTACAGTAGTTGTTTTTGTTTTGTTTTGGTAAGACCGTATGGAATATGGATAGCGGTGATTGCCACCAGCCATCTAATTTTGACTTGACTTTCACGACAACACACCATCCCAAATAGCGAGACCATGTTGTCGGCTAAAAGAAGTTGACATTTCTGGTCGGAAACGCTCGCTAAGGTTAAACTTTTATCAAGTCATTATCTCTCCAATGCTAGATACTGGACGTAAACATGTGTGTATTGACAATAAAATGTTTTTCCATTCTATATCATTGTGGGGGGAGGTGTGGCCAGCACGCCTGCAGAACCCTCTGTCTATGGTGCTGAGGACGAGCACCATTGGATGGGGGCGGGGCATGTGCTGACGGCGAGACACAGCTGACAGGTGATTAGATTTCACAGGTGGTACATGTTAATCTAATCATCTGTTCTCTTTAACAGTAAACGGCCGAGAGCAGGGGAAGGGAGAAGGATTGGGGGGAGACTGAAAAGTCACAGACTTCTGAAAAGACATCTTGATTCATTGTTGAGCATTAAAACTTTGTTAAAAACTGCACACCTGGCTTCAGTGACGTGTGTACAGTGGAACTGCTAGGAAGCAACTTCTACAATCATGTTAATAATTTTACCGCACTGCTGCTTCAAACCCTTGTAAACAATAGAGACCCGAGCCAGCTAACTGAGTTAGCTATGCTACGGGCTACATCATCAATAACAGATTAAATTACTAACTGGTCCATTGCCAAACACAGTTGGCACTTAACTAATTAAAAGTAGTTTTTATGAAGATCATTTTTTATTTTGCCGGTGGACGGTGTTGTGAAGCTAGCTTGGCCTTCCAATGTGAGACAATTGTCTCACATTAAAAGGCCAAGCTAGCTTCACAACAAATTGAGCCAACATTTTTAACATGTTATTCACACATTTCTAACCTACTATTAATACTTATTTCATTGTCTCCTCCATTGCTATAAATAGTAGTCACCGAGCCCGCCATTACATTACTTTTTGTGAAGGTCTGTGTTTGTAAGCGACTCCTCACAGTTGAAGGCACTTTTTACTTCAGATGAGGCTGAAAGTTAGTGCAGTACACCTGTGGACAATCGTCACAAAAGGGGGGCGAATTTCAAACAGACCGTTTGTAGGAAGCGTGAAGGAAGGCAAGATTGTTTTATAAATATTTCCGCAATGCATCCATGGTTTGAGTTCAAATTTTCGGGACTTATTCAGATTCCAAATACACATAAGCAGGTTTTGGTAAGAAAAGTTATTTTTGCATGATAGGGCCCTTTTAACAAAGGCTTGCACACACATGTGCAGTGCTGGAATACTTGAAATAAAACCTGATAGGTCTTCTTTTACAAGAATGTATTAAGTGGTTTGATGCACATTGTCACTGCTGAAACCGATATTTTAGATGGCTTCTTCCTTGCAACACACACCTCTAATTAAACTCACATGAACTGCAGCAGGAACTGCCTTCACGCCACTTCACTTCACAAAATACCTCTCTCCTCGCTTATGAGAAGGGTGGTGGGGGTTGGGGGGTGTATATCAGAAATCCATGCATGTTTGCATAAGTAACGCCAAACCAGGACCGAGCCTCGTGCCAAAGAAACCAAAGCACTTCCGATTTGACTCTAACCTCACATAAAACATGGAGCGGAATTAATGAATGGCAAAGTGGCTACAAAACAACAATCAAAGGTGCCATTCATGTGGTAGGTTTCGGACCGCCAGCAAAACGTAACCTCCCCGGACGGCCCCGCCATCTGCCATCCAGCAATTCTGTTGCGGCTCCGCCATGCAGTAAAATAGCACGTACTTGTACGAAATCTCGCAAATGCACGCATAATCATGTCTTGACTCGTTGAAAACACGACAGTTTTCCCTTGCAGAACGACAACTTTATTTGTTTTATAGCAAGCAACAACACAACAAGAACATCATCCCTGGCGAGCGTTGGAGACACACACAACTCCCACAAACCACGCCCATGCCCCTGTATCAGCTGCCATTTGACACAGGACCCCAGATCTGCACATAGCTGCCCGGGATGTGCCTGTATAAGATTATTTAATTTTGGACCGCCATAATCAGCATTTGTGTCAACAAGGTGAAATTACATCTGAAAACCTTTGATAAGTTGACTTCATGTCCGTCCCCGTCAAAATGTAAAATACAAAACCCAAAACCAAATCTTAGATGAGCTCGGGCCCAGCGAAGCCGGCGGCGTTTCTGGGTGTTGTTGATAAATGGCTTTCGCTTTGCATAGTAGAGTTTTAACTTGCACTTACAGATGTAGCGACAAACTGTAATTACTGACAGTGGTTTTCTGAAGTGTTCCTGAGCCCATGTGGTGATATCCTTTACACACTGATGTCGCTTTTTGATGCAGTACCGCCTGAGGGATCGAAGGTCCGTAATATCACCGCTTACGTGCAGTGATTTCTCCAGATTCTCTGAACCTTTTGATGATATTACAGACCTTAGATGGTGAAATCCCTAAATTCCTTGAAATAGCTAATTGAGAAATGTTGTAAAAAAGACTGAGAAAGTTGAGGAATGCTCATCAAACACTTATTTGGAACATCCCACAGGTGAACAGGCTAATTGGGAACAGGTGGGTGCCATGATTGGGTATAAAAGCAGCTTCCATTAAATGCTCAGTCATTCACAAACAAGGATGGGGCGAGGGTCACCACTTTGTGAACAAATGCCTGAGCAAATTGTCCAACAGTTTAAGAACAACATTTCTTAACGAGCTATTGCAAGGAATTTAGGGATTTCACCATCTACGGTCTGTAATATCATCAAAAGGTTCAGAGAATCTGGAGAAATCACTGCACGTAAGCAGAAATGCTCGTGACCTTTGATCCCTCAGGCGGTACTGCATCAAAAAGCGACATCAGTGTGTAAAGGATATCACCACATGGGCTCAGGAACACTTCAGAAAACCACTGTCAGTAACTACACTCTGTAAGTGCAAGTTAAAACTCTACTATGCAAAGCAAAAGCCATTTATCAACAACACCCAGAAATGCCGCCGGTTTCGCTGGGCCTGAGCTCATCTAAGATGGACTGATGCAATATGGAAAAGTGTTCTATGGTGTGATGAGTCCACATTTCAAATTGTTTTTGGAAACTGTGGACGTTGTGTCTTCTGGGCCGAAGAGGAAAAGAACCATCCGGATTGTTATAGGCGCAAAGTTCAAAAGCCAGCATCTGTGATGGTATGAGGGTGTATTAGTGCCCAACTTACACATCTGTGAAGGCACCATTAATGCAGAAAGGTATATACAGATTTTAGAGCAACATATGTTGCCATCCAAGCAACGTCTTTTTCATGAACGCCCCTGCTTATTTCAGCAAGACAATGCCAAGCCACATTCTGCACGTGTTACAACAGCGTGGCTTCGTAGTAAAAGACTAGACTGGCCTGCCTGTAGTCCAGACCTGTCTCCCATTGAAAATGTGTGGCGCATTATGAAGCTTAAAATACCACAACGGACTGTTGAACAACTTAAGCTGTACATCAATCAAGAATGGGAAAGAATTCCCAGACGCACGATGAGCCCAGAGAAGCTGTCTGAATTAGCACAGGACCCTTGTGGGTGGAGGAAGCTTGAAGTCGCCTGCTCTCCAGACGACAGAAGACGTTGATTGCCAGAACAGTTGAGGAGGCTGCACACATCTGGATCTCCCCACTTTCCTTTTTCCTTGAAAAAGAACCACCGACTTCATCAGTGTTACAGATGGAATACATTTTCTCACTCTGCTTAGCGCAACAAAACAGTCAGCGTGCTTCTCCCTATTTTACGTCATTGTAGTAGAGCAGAGGTGTCTAAGTCGTTTTCACTGAGGGCCACGTCGCAGGTATGTTTGGCCCCAGAGGGCCGTTTTTAACAGTGAACACTATAAATACACAATTTTTTAATGCATTTTATTAGTAGATTTTTTTAAACTAAAATGGAAAAACAAATATGGTAAGTTGCAATAATTCCACCTTAAAATGTAGTATATTTTACTGTAAATGGAAAAAGAGTACTGCTGTTTTTATGGTAAAAAAAAATAAATAAAAAAAAGGCAGCTCAGTTGCCAGAATTTTACTGTGAAATTTACATTTGTTTTTTTACTGTAAATACAAAAAAAATTAATTTTTACAAAATTTGTTTTTTGTTTTTTTACTGTAGATTTTTTGGTGCATTACTGTAAATGCCAAAACGGCACCACAGTTTATTACAGTAAAAACAAGTACTGTTTTTTTTTTTTTTTTAGAGTTAAATGCTGTAAAAACCGCAGTACATTTCACAAATTTACCATGAAATCTATTGCTACTTTTACCTTGCACAATTTGATGGATAACTTGCATTATTATTCATATTTATTTCTATTTAAAAAATGGTTTGAATGTTTGGTAATATATTTTTGCATAATTAGACAATATTTAAGTTAACATCATTTGCGAATAGGAGTATTATTATTTTTTTTACCCAAAATAGAAATAAATAATACATTTATTTAGTAAGACAAGTTACAGTACTTTATTGATACATATTATTTCCAGGGTTTCGAGGGCCAAATAAAATGAAGTGGCGAGCCACATCTGGCCCCCGGGCCTTGGGTTTGACACCTGTGTAGTAGAGCAAAGCCCTTCGAAGCACTGAACTGGTATACAGGCTCTGAACAAAGACTTTCACTGAAATCTCATTGAAAATCAACCCACCATTGAAAATAATTTACGATGGAGAGGGTAGGTGGTTAGGTTTGAAAATCCTTTGAAAATCAGGGTATGGCTCCTAGTTCTGAAGTTACAACTATTTTACCTAGCTTGCCGAGTGAGGACGCCGTAGTACCCTTGACTACAACCTACTGGTCACCAAGCTTTGTGGCCCCAACTATTTCCAGGCATCCCTGGCATCCAAGTCATATGAACGTCAGTGGCAGAGAGTAGAAAGTGCAGCATCAAAGCAATTCATGCACAAGGCGGTAAGCTGTTGAAACTCAGCGTACGTCAATGTGTAGCGGTCTTGGTCTGTTTGCTGCCAAGAAGGTGCAACCACATCCTGCTCAAGTTCCCTTCAGTTGGTGTGTGCAGAGACGGTTAAACAAGGTAGTCAAGAAATATCAAAGGCTTGGCTCATCTACGCTATGAATACAGGTGATTTTGAAAATGAGTCTAAAAAACTGGAAAAAAAATAGTTATTGCTGCAAAATGTTAAATCCGGCTCGCACATTCAGAAGTACAAGGATGGATCGAAACCCTTGCTAAGTGATGTGACGCTTGATACCGCAGGCTGGCAGGGCGCAGCTCTTACGCTCAGGCGTGATATGCGGCTTTGGTGTTTCCTGTGCGTGCCAGAGAATGTGTCACTCCCAATATTGTCAATACAACACTCGTTTTTATATCATGTGAAATAGAAAAATAGAAAAAGTGAATCCTTTCCTAGTATATTTGCTAATAATGCTAACAACAATCTCCTTCTGGCATCTTTGCTAATAAGGCTTACAATAATCCTTTCCTAGTAGCTTTGCCAATAACGCTAACAACAATCTTTTCCCAGCATCGTCACTAATAGTGCTAAAAACAATCCTCTCCCAGTATTTTTGCAAATAATGCTAACAACAATCTTCTGTTACTGTAGTATATTTGCTAATGATGATAACAACAATCCTCTCCTAGCGTATTTGATAGTAATGCTAAGAACAATCCTCTCCTAGTATTTTTAATAATGCTAACAAACAATGCATTTTCACCGTCTACGGTCTGTAATATCATCAAAAGGTTCAGAGAATCTGGAGAAATTACTGCACATAAGCGGCAATGCCCGTAACCTTTTTTGCGTCGGACCAGCTCTTCCTCCCAGGGAATCTAAGTTACTGGTCAATCCCAAGTTATTTCGATGACATATATGCTGAGTAAGAAGGACCATCAAGACAGAATTGGAATATTTACAAGTTTATACCAAAGCTTTAGGAGATCAGCTTAACCAATACATTCATATCGGCTGCTCTAGTTGATCTGGCATTCCAAGGGAAAAAACAACTTCTTTTCACACAAAGAAAACCCCCATCTCCCCCTCGCACCACTGATAAGGAACCAGTTGGTGTTGTATTTCACATTCCTGATGGTTTAAGACACTAAACAGACAATCTGAAGACAAAGAGAGACTGGTAGAATACACAAAGAAAAAGTACTAGCTGCTCAAACATGGCTATGTAAAAAGAAAGAACTCTTAAACATATATGCATCCTTCCACACCTTCGATCCCTTAGGCCAGGTGTCGGCAACCCAAAATGTTGAAAGAGCCATATTGGACCAAAAATACAAAAACAAATCTGTCTGGAGCCGCAAAAAATTAAAAGCCATATTACATGTGTCATGAGATATAAATGTAATTAAGAGGACTTAAAGGAAACTAAATGACCTCAAATATACCTACATAATGATGCAATATGTACATATCGCTAGCCTAAATAGCATGTTAGCATCGATTAGCTTGCAGTCATGCAGTGACCAAATATGTCTGATTAGCACTCCACACAAGTCAATAACATCAACAAAACTCACCTTTGTGCACTCATGCACAACGTTAAAAGTGTGGTGGACAAAATGAGACAGAAAAAGAAGTGGCATAAAACACGTCCTAGAAAGTCGGAGAAAGTTATACATGTAAACAAACTATACGGTGAGTTCAAGGACCGTCAAAATTAGTAGGACAAAACGGCGCTCGCCAAATACTCGAATCAGTGAAGCATGTTTAACATAAACAGTGTGATTTATAACAATTAGGGAGATTTGTGTCATGTTTGTCCTCCTACAGAAACCATACTAAAACAAAAAAATAGATTTTTTTCCCCCTCATCTTTTTCCATTCTCCATACATTTTTGAAAAATCTCCAGAGAGCCACTAGGGCGGCGCTAAAGAGCCGCGGGTTGCCGACCCCCGCCTTAGGCGGTACGGCATCAAAAAGCGACATCAGCGTGTAAAGGATATCACCACGTGGGCACAGGAACACTTCAGAAAACCACTGTCAGTAACTACAGTTCGTCGTTGTAGCTGTAAGTGCAAGTTAAAACTCGACTATGCAAATTCATTCATCGACAACACCCAGAAACGCCGCCGACTTTGCTGGGCCTGAGCTCATCTAAGATGGACTGATGCGATGTGGAAAAGTGTTCTGTGGTCTGACGAGTCCACATTTCAAATTGTTTTTGGAAACTGTCAGGTTCAAACACTGATGACATCTATTAAACAAGACAAGAAGCAAAGAATCAAACAGAGACAGAATTCAATTTGGACTCAATATTGAGGAGAGTTGCCTTTACACTGTACCCTTGGACAGTATCTAAGCACGCTCTTCCAAAAGATTGCAAGCCTCCTTCTTTTATTTTGGACCCTCCCGACATGGCCACCACTGTTTCCAAAGGACAAAGGTCACAAAAAGTTAACAGAAAAGGTCGTAAACAATTCACAGAAAAGATCAGTTAAAAAAGAGTTTGTAAAATAGTTCCAAAAGAGGTCCATAAAATAGTTCAAAAAGAGTTCGTAAAATACTTCAAAAAGAGGTCGTCTGGAAATTGGGCAGATCCTGTCATCTCTCCGCTTTGAAGTCCTTGGGTTAGAACAATATCTTTCTGTTGATTACCATACATGAAAGAACACAGGAACACCTTCATCTTGCTTCCCCCCCTACACAGTGGAGTTTTACGAGCCTTACTCTTGGTAGGTTTCAAAGACAGCTTCCGTCTTCTTGTCAGGAACTCAATGTAATACAACGTTTTTGTGATAATTTAGAAACAATTATTCTAACAGAAACTGTGGACAATGTGTCCTCCGAAACAAAGAAGAAAAGAACCATCCGGATTGGTATAGACCAATCCGGATGGTTCTTTTCTTCTTGCAAAGTTCAAAAGTTAGCATCTGGGATGGTATGGGGGTGTATTAGTGCCCAAGGCATGGGTAACTTACACATCTGTGAAGGCACCATTAACCGACCGCCGAATCAGGGCCGTGCGCCGTACGTTTGACACCCCTGGCTTAGGTGCATATTCTTGCCCAATGCGGTGCTAGATGGAAATGCGTCAACAGATGTGTCACTAGCCAAAAGTGGTGTGACGCAGTTTCAGCCAGAGGAATCTATCGTTTGGGGTACTTTTCCAGCATGTTTTTTTTTTGTTTTTTTTATCTGGGTGTCCTAATGCGTTGGCCATATGCTGCTATGAGGACAACAGAGCTCAGTGTGCAGACTCACTCTGTCTGCCTCGCCACTCTCCCCTATAGGCCCACAAACCAGCCTCTGTGAGCGCCATCAACAGCGCTAACAACGCGGGTTGGGCTAAACCTCCCCCGCCCCCAGTTCCACTCCCGGCCAAGACACCTTCCGCTCTCATCCACCTCACACTGCCCCTCTCTGTGCTCTCAATCTACCCCCCAAACCTGTTTCCTAGGCTGTCTGGCTGGTGTGGCTTGCAAAAAACGCACCGCCTCATCCATCCTTAGCCCCCTCGTGAAGAATTTCAGCCAACGGCTACAGAGGAAGATGATTACTTTAGACCAGTGGTTCTTAACCTTGTTGGAGGTACCGAACCCCACCAGATTCATATGCGCATTCACCGAACCCTCCTTTCAAATTCAAGACAAAATTATTATATGTTTTTGGTAACACTTTAGTATGGGGAACATATTCTAAGTAACAAAGACTTAATTTAGAGTTTTTTGGATACTAGGGGAAAATATTCTAAGTAACAAAGACTTAATTTAGAGTTATTTGGTTAGGGTTAGGGTTCGGGTTAGGGTTAGGGTTAGAGCCAGAGTTAGAGGGTTAGGGTTATAATAAGGCCATGCCGAATAAGGCATTAATAAGTACTTAATAATGACTAGTTAAGAGACAATATGTTACTAATTTGCATGTTAATAAGCAACTAATTAATGGTGAATATGTTCCCCATACTAAAGTGTTACCATGTTTTTTTTACTGGTGCAGAAAATGAACCGTGCATGAACATCACCTTGTTCAAAGAACAAAACCAACACAGTGCATAAACTCACAACAAATTACACACCTGCAAATCAGTCTGACTTCTGCTGTTGCCATATCCATAATACGCCAATAGGGAGAAGTTTTTATTTACATGATGAGTCGGACGTGTTTTGACGTCCGCCAAACCCCTGAGCCCGACTCACCGAACCCAGAGGGTTCGATCGAAACCAGGTTAAGAACCGTTGCTTTAAACCCTGTCTACATTAAGCCGGATAACTCATTAAACGAATAATTATTTAGCCTAAGCCCCGTTTCAACCACACTAAATCATCATATTTAGGGCCCCCTCCTTGGATATTTTTTTACACAGGTAAGTGCACCGTGTACTTCTTGAATCTCCGGCTCTTAGCTCTGAATGGACTCATTGATCGTTTACAAACTGAGTTCGGAGAGGAAGTGACGTCAGAAAGAACGCGCCACAGCCAGCTTCATAATAAAGCGGTTTCGTAACTCGGAGCTAACCACTGGAAATATGGAGGCGAGTCATCCGGACATGCCCGTGTACAGACGCTTGTGGAAATCACAGCTAAATACCTTAAGAGAAAGTGATTGCAGCTATTTCAGATACAACACTTCTCAGACGGCAAGAGAACGTTCGAATGTCCAGGTCAGCTGTGATTATACTTACCGAAAAACTTTGTCCATTTGTCTAAGGAGAGTCAACGAGAATGCGGGCTCTCGTGGATGTGATTAAAAAAAACGTAGCGTGTACTTTGTATTACCTGGCCGTCGAGGGAAGACTACGGAATGCTTTTGGACTGGCAAAGCAGACTGTATCAGTTATTGTCCGCCATGTATGTCACGGACTCAACGTCTAGATCCAGAGTATATAAAGTTACCACAAACGAATGGACGATGAAGGTGAAGGCAAAAGAGTGAGTGTTCTGAACAGATATCTAGATACCTATATTGATTGGTGTAAAATGTTCTTTATCACTGTGAGGACGCGTGGCCGGCAGACCTGCAGCGAAGCGGGGCGCGCCGGGGCCGACTCCGAGATGGCGGCGAGGAGGCATGGCCGGCAGACCTGCAGCGAGGCGGGGCGCGTCAAGACCGGCTCCGAGATGGACGTCAGGTGCGTGGATCGCCTACCTGGGCACAATTCTATAATCTTCTGGCAGTGTGTAAAAGGGCATCAGCCGAGAACGACAGGGTAGAAGGAGTTGGAGAGCCAGCAGTACATGCAGCGCGGAAGACACCGAGAACTAGACAAAGACGACGACGCGTGAGACTAAAAAGCGAACCGCAGAGCGAGCAGTTGGGAAAAGGAGCTGAAAAGCGACCCGATGACACAGAGGTTTATTGAAAAATGAACAAAGTCACGAAACTGCTCGAAGTCATGTCTGTCCTTGGTGGTCCATGGAACACGGAGGGAGGAAGACCTCTACAATCACATTGTGCACTTTCACAAGATTTGATTAATTTATCAGGTGTGATTCACTACAATAGGGCCCCACAGCACACTGAATTCCAGTTAATTGAAATACCACAACACTGGATATTGTTCAGATAAGTTCAATTTAAGAACTTGCACACAAAGCAACACTGGAGGTGACTATGACGTGCGCATTTTCCGTACTAGGTTGCGTTGCGCCGGCGGACGGAGGGGTTGTAGGGGGTCTTAAACAACCATTGTGTGTGTGTGGACAAGGATAAGGTTAGGTAGGATTTACCCTGGATAACCTTAGCCGGCTTACTGTAGACATGGCCTTAATGTGAGAGTGTTATATAGGGGTGAATAAAACCACTGGTGCAAAGACAGTAATAGTTGGTTGTAGGTTTAACTAATAAACTTGATGCTAATCTGTTTAAAACAGGGGTGTCAATCTGGTTTTCACTGAGGGCCACATCGCAGTTATGGCTGCACTCAGAGGGCCACTTGTAACAGTGAGTAATAAATGAATATAAATGTATAAAGATTCGCCTTGTGATATTATTATACAATTGCTCATGCATTTGATCATTATATCATTTATTTACCTTCTCTGTAGACAGGCAGCTCAGTCGCCATCATTTTACCGTAGAATTTACAGTGTTTTTTTTACAGCAAATTTCTATAAATGCAAAAATGGTCAAATCCTGGCGACTGAGATGACATTTTCTCACAGTTATTGTTTCATGGTGAATTGAACTGTTTTTTACGGCAAATTTTTTTACCTATTGTCATTTTTACAGTGCACAATAAATGGATAACTCACTTTAAAATTATAAGTCACTTTTTATTTTTAAAAAGTGTAATGTATGATAATATATTATTTATTGCATTTTTAGGAAACACGAATAATACCTAATAATTTGTATTATTACGGATTATAACTACTTGAAATTGTGATGTATCATGTTGTATACTTGCATGTTCGAAATAAACTCAAAATTCAAAACCTAAATTAACACCAATTTAACTAACATTACATTATTAACAATAACAACATTATTATTACGGATTCATCGATAAGTACTTTCCATTTCTAAATTCATACACATTTAATTAAATTATTCAATAAAATCAGAATCAGAATCAGAATCAGAAATACTTTAATAATCCCCGAGGGGAAATTAAGATTTTCAGTACATTCCCATTCAAGAGCAGACAAACATTACAGGGAGACTGGAGAGGGGGTCCATACTGAGGCCAAGGGGAAAAAAAACCTCATAGCCATAGCACACATAAGCATGTGTGTAAGAGGGAAACATCAAACATCAAAGAACATGAATGACATTAAAGACTTTAAAAGAGCAGCGCTGATGCACCTATACTGTGGAGGGAGGCGTGGCCAGCGCTGCCTGGGGGAGCGGAGATCGCCGCCTCTGTCCAGGGTGCTGAGGACAGCACGCTGAGACAGGGGCGTGTCAGGGCCGGCTTCCAAACACAGCTGAACAGGTGATTACATTTCCCAGGTGGTACGAGTTGTCTAATCACCTGTTGTCTTTAACAGTAGCGGTCGGGAACAGCAGGGGAGGAGGACTTGGAGAACTTGGAGAGTTGGAAGAGCCAGAGACTGAAAAGTCGAATTGAAACTGTGTATGATTAAAACTTTGTTCAACTCTGTGACGTGTGTAGCAGCGGAACCGCTAGGAAGCGACTTCCACATATACATTTCTACATACAGCTGGAAAAGTAAAACAACAAGAACAACAATAACATATACACTGTGGTGGCCTCTGTGGTGTTCCACACCATCTGGGGTGGAGGGAGCATGGCCAGAGACAGGAGCAGACCCAACAAAGCAAACAAGAGAGCCGACTCCACCCTCAGCCGCCCACTAACTCTTGGCCAGTGTCCAGTCCGCAAGGATGAGCGAGGATGCGTCTAAGGCAGTGGTTCTTAACCTGGGTTCGATCGAACCCTAGGGGTTCGGTGAGTCGGGCTCAGGGGTTCAAGACACACCCGACTCATCGCGTAAATAAAAACTTCTCCCTATCGGCGTATTACGGATACGGCAACAGCAGAAGTCCGACTGATTTGCAGGTGTGTAATTTGTTGTGAGTTTATGCACTGTGTTGTTTTGTTCTTTGAACAAGGTGATGTTCATGCATGGTTCATTTTGTGCACCAGTAAAAAAACATGGTAACAATTAAGTATGGGGAACATATTCACCATTAATTAGTTGCTTATTAACATGCAAATTAGTAACATATTGGCGCTTAACTAGTCATTATTAAGTTCTTATTAATGCCTTATTCGGCATGGCCTTATTATAACCTTTACCCTCTAACTCTGGCCCTAACCCTCTAACCCTAACCCTAACCCTAAACAAGTAACTTTAAATTAAGTCTTTGTTATTTAGAATATGTTACCCATACTAAAGTGTTACCAAAAACATATAACTTTGTCTTGAATTTGAAAAAATCCAACATTTTATTTTTCTTTAAAGAAGGGTTCGGTGAATGCGCATGTGAAACTGGTGGGGTTCGGTACCTCCAACAAGGTTAAGAACCACTGATCTAAGGAGAAAAATGTAATATTTCTTACTTCATAGGATAATATTAAAGTTTAATATATATGCAATTGCATGTAGTACAAGTATTTTTGCAGTCAAAACAAAAAGAATGAAAACATTTACTAAAAAAATACTGTACTTGACTTTCACGAGCCACATCAATTGATGTGGCGGGCCAGATCTGGCCCCCGGGCCTTGAGTTTGACACCTGCGGTATAAGACAAATCAAATCAAAGTATGCATTTATTACTTGCATCAATCATTTAACTATAGTCAGCATATATTTTAGTGAGTAAACTGTACTCAAGTCTGATATGAAGTTGAGCCGTGGATTTTTGACCTGTTTTCTGTGACTAATCGAGTTCATTCATACTAATCTGACTTGTCAGGAAATCATTTTTCCAGTCAGGCTTGAGTCACCACGGTAACATCCAAGCAATCGACATGTACGCACACACACATTCTTCGTTGTTACCGGATAGACGGCGTTGGCGAGAAAGAATCCACACACTCTGGTAATAGATATGCACTAGAATGCTCTGTTTGCGTTTGACTTTGACGTCACACGTGAAACACAAAGGTGATATGGCGCGATGAATCACCTTCTTATCGGAACTAAATTTCTTTGTGAAAACAGTTGTGAGGAAAGAGGAACAAATGTTTATCCAATCAAAAAGTTTAACTATAGATGAATGATTAACTCAGTGTGCAGTGCAAACCACTGAAAATAGAGGCATTAGAATCTAACCGCCAAACTAGCATTTTATCAACGCAGTTGTCCTTCATTTTGAGGATTTTATCAGCGAAAGGGTTCCTTCGCAAGTCTTTAATTATGATAAGACCGAAAAAGATGCCACAGCGGACCCTTATTACAGAGAAGGAGAAGGCACTACAGGGACACAAGCCGATGAAGGATCCTCACACTACTAGTTTGTGTTAACACTCGCGGTAACTACATGAAGCCACTGCTATTTTAACTCCGAAACTCCCAGAGCTTTTAACAATGCCACAGGGGTGTCAAACTCATTTTAGCTGAGGGGCCACATGGAGGAAAATCTATAGCTGGGTTGCGTTATGACGTCATATTCGCTTTTCCTCTTCTTAATTCACACGATTGAATTAGTCGTGTGCAAAGCAGTAATCAGAACAAAGGGTGGCTATTTTGAAGAAACTAGAATATAAAACATGTTTTTAGTTATTTCACCTGTTTAAGTACATAACTCCATATGTGTTATGTATTATAGTCATGAAAATAAAGAAAACACATTGAATGAGAAGGTATATATATATATATATATATATATATATATATATATATATATATATATATATATATATATATATATATATATATATATATATATATATATATATATATATATATATATATATATATCTGTATATACATGTGTGTATATATATTTATACATACCTGTATACATATTAGTGTTGTTCCAATACCAATATTTTGGTACCGGTACCAAAATTATTTCGATACTTTTCAGTACTTTTCTAAATAAAAGGGAACCACAAAAAATTGCATTATTGGCTTTATTTTAACAAAAAATCTTAGTGTACAGTAAACATATGTTTCTTATTGCAAGTTTGGCCTTAAATAAAATAGTCAACATACAAGACAACTTGTCTTTTAGTAAGTAAACAAACAAAGACTTCTAATTTAGCTGCTGACATAAGCAGTAACATATTGTGTCATTTATCATTCTATTATTTTGTCAACATTTTGAGGGACAAACTGTGAAAATGTATTATTAGGGGCGGCATGGCGTAGTGGGTAGAGCAACCGTGCCAGAAACTTAAGGGTTGCAGGTTCGCTCCCCTCCTCTGACCATCCAAAAATCGCTTCCTTTGTGTCCTTGGGCGGGACACTTGCCCCTTGCCCCCGGTGCCACTCACACCGGTGAATTGAATGATGAATGACAGGTGGTGGTCGGAGGGGCCGTTGGCGCAAATTGCAGCCACGCTTCCGTCAGTCTACCCCAGGGCAGCTGTGGCTATGAAAGTAGCTCACCACCACCAGGTGTGAATGAATGATGGGTTCTACATGTAAAGCGACTTTGGGTACTTAGAAAAGCGCTATATAAATCCCAGGTATTATTATTATTAATCTACTTGTTCATTTACTGTTAATACCTGTTTCCTTTCTCTTTCAACATGTTCTATCTACACTTCTGTTAAAATGTAATAGTCACTTATTCTTCTGTTGTTTGGACACTTTACATTACAAACCCTGTTTCCATAAGAGTTGGGAAATTGTGTTAGATGTAAATATAAACGGAATACAATGATTTGCAAATTCTTTTCAATCCATATTCAATTGAATGCACTACAAAGACAACATATTTGATGTTCAAACTCATAAACTTTTTTTTTTTTTTTTGCAAATAATAATTAACTTAGAATTTCATGGCTGCAACACGTGCCAAAGTAGTTGGGAAAGGGCATGTTCACCACTGTGTTACATCACCTTTTCTTTTAACAACACTCAATAAACGATTGGGAACTGAGGAAACTAATTGTTGAAGCTTTGAAAGTGGATTTCTTTCCCATTCTTGTTTTATGTAGAGCTTCAGTCGTTCAACAGTCCGGGGTCTCCGCTGTCGTATTTTACGCTTCATAATGCGCCACACATTTTCCATGGGAGACAGGTCTGGACTGCAAACCAGGAAAGTATGCGCACTCTTTTTTTACGAAGCCACGCTGTTGTAACACGTGCTGAATGTGGCTTGGCATTGTCTTGCTGAAATAAGCAGGGGCGTCCATGAAAAAGACGGCGCTTAGATGGCAGCATATGTTGTTCCAAAACCTTTATGTACCTTTCAGCATTAATGGTGCCTTCACAGATGTGTAAGTTACCCATGCCTTGGGCACTAATGCACCCCCATACCATCACAGATGCTGGCTTTTGAACTTTGCGTCGATAACAGTCTGGATGATTCGCTTCCCCTTTGGTCCGGATGACACGATGTCGAATATTTCCAAAAACAATTTGAAATGTGGACTCGTCAGACCACAGAACACTTTTCCACTTTGCATGAGTCCATCTTAGATGATCTCGGGCCCAGAGAAGCCGGCGGCGTTTCTGGGTGTTGTTGATAAATGGCTTTCGCTTTGCATAGTAGAGCTTTAACTTGCACTTACAGATGTAGCGACCTACTGTATTTAGTGACAGTGGTTTTTCTGAAGTGTTCCTGTGGTGATATCCTTTAGAGATTGATGTCGGTTTTTGATACAGTGCCGTCTGAGGGATCGAAGGTCACGGTCATTCAATGTTGGTTTCCGGCCATGCCGCTTACGTGGAGTGATTTCTCCAGATTCTCTGAACCTTTTGATGATATTATGGACCGTAGATGTTGAAATCCCTAAATTTCTTGCAATTGCACTTTGAGAAACTTGCTCATGCAGTTGTGGACAAAGGGGTGTACCTCGCCCCATCCTTTCTTGTGAAAGACTGAGCATTTTTTGGGAAGCTGATTTTATACCCAATCATGGCACCCACCTGTTCCCTATTAGCCTGCACACCTGTGGGATGTTCCAAATAAGTGTTTGATGAGCATTCCTCAACTTTATCAGTATTTATTGCCACCTTTCCCAACTTCTTTGTCACGTGTTGCTGGCATCAAATTCTAAAGTTAATGATTATTTGCAAAAAAAAAAAAAGTTTATCAGTTTGAACATCAAATATGTTGTCTTTGTAGCATATTCAACTGAATATGGGTTGAAAATGATTTGCAAGTCATTGTATTCCGTTTATATTTACATCTAACACAATTTCCCAACTCATATGGAAACGGGGTTTGTAGTTTTGGATGATACCACAAATTTGGGTATCAATCCGATACCAAGTCGTTACATGATCATACATTGGTCATATTCAAAGTCCTCATGTGTCCAGGGACATATTTCCTGAGTTTATAAACATAATATAAATTAAAATAAAATAAAAGATGTTGTGATGCCAAAAAATATTGACGTAATCATAGTAGGATTGACTAGATACGCTACTGTACTTGGTATCATTACAGTGGATGTTAGTAGGCAACTTTTCAGCTTTTCAGAGGCGGTATAGTCCCGAATATGATTCATTAGTATCGCGGTACTATACTAATACCGGTATACCGTACAACCCTAATACATACATACATATACATATATACATACATACACACTGTGAATAAAAAAATGTTAACATGGGAGATGTGATGATACATGAATGTCCTACAACATGTATATATTATTCTCTTCTTCTGCATTTGCATTAGTTGACTTATGCAGCATAATATGTGCATACCTTATTTGATTGTTGCATATTTGTGTGAAAACCAGGTCAGTACCGAAACTATCCTACCCCTATTTTTTCTTTTACTAACAATCCTTTATGTTGATGAGCTAGTTAACAATTGTGACATAATCTCGTCACCTTTCAAAACAACAGACTTCATATGTTTAACAAATACACACATACAGCCACACCTCATCAAGGCCTGTTTGACGACTCTCCAACAGTGGGCCATGGAGCTTTTTTGGCATGAGACAGCTTGAAGGATGGGCCACAACAAGGTTTAGGACTCTGCTGACGTCAATGGCATACTGTAATTTAAATACCTAACGGCGCTGCATTTTCGAGCCCTCAGGATCCTCTCCTTTGGCTGTAAGCCTGGAAAACCTGAAACACACAGATTTGACTAAATGTCATGGAGTCAAGATTGGAGCAATACATGCAGGCCATCGGTGTAAGATGCCAACAATTGCAGTCGTGGTCAAAAGTATTAGGTAGTAGGTATTGTGGGCAAACAGCTACATTTTTGTTTCATTTGACATCCCATTGACAAAGATAAGACCTTCTGGAGGAAAGCTCTGTGGTTTAGACCAGTTGATCTGCCGTTTTCTTTTCTCCTTTGCCCCTTCGCCGGGTTACTCCGGTTCCGGTGGCCATGGATGAGGTGCTGGCTGTCCAGAGTTGGGACCCGGGGTGGACCGCTCGCCTGTGCATCGGCTGGGGACGTCTCTGCGCTACTGACCTGTCTCCGCTCGGGATGGTCTCCTGCTGGCCCCACTATGGACTGGACTCTCACTGTTATGTTGGATCCACTAGGGACTGGACTTAGAGGGGGGGTTACCCACATATGCGATCCTCCCCAAGGTTTCTCATTGTCATTCACATCGACGTCCCTTGTGTGGGCTCTGTGCCGAGGATGTCGTTGTGGCTTGTGCAGCCCTTTGAGACTTTTGTGATTTAGGGCTATATAAATAAACATTGATTGATTGATTGATTGATTGAAACTGAGCTGTTTGGCCACAATACCCAGCAATATGTTCGGAGGAGAAAAGGTGAGGCCTTTAATCTCAGGGACACCATTCCTACCGTCAAGCATGGTGGTGATAGTATTATGCTCTGGGCCTGTTTTGCTGCCAATGGAACTGGTGCTTTACAGAGAGTAAAAGGGACAATGAAAAACGAGGATTACCTCCAAATTTTTCAGGACAACCTAAAATCATCAGCCTGGAGGTTGGGGCTTGGGCGCAGTTGGGTGTTCCAACAGGACAATGACCCCAAACACACATCAAAAGTGGTAAAGGAATGGCTAAATCGGGCGAGAATGAAGGTTTTAGAATGCAAAGTCCTGATTTAAAAGTGTGGACAATGCTGAAGAAACAAGTCCATGTCAGAAAACCAACACATTTAGCTGAACTGCAGCAATTTTGTCAAGAGGAGTGGTCAAAAATTCAACCAGAAGCTTGTGGATGGCTACCAAAAGCGCCTTATTGCAGTGAAACTTGCCAAGGGACATGTAAGCAAATATTAACATTGCTGTATGTATACTTTTGACCCAGCAGATTTGCTCACATTTTCAGTAGACCCATAATAAATTCATAAAACAACCAAACTCCATGAATGTTTTAGTGACCAACAAGTATGTGCTCCAATCACTCTATCACAAACAAATAAGAGTTGTAGAAATTATTGGAATCTCAAGACAGCCATGACATTATGTTCTTTACAAGTGTATGTAAACTTTTGACCACGGCTGTACATACAGTATCTGATTATGCTATAACAAATTATAAGTATCGTAAATTCCGGACTATAAGCCGCTACTTTTTTTCCTACATTTTGCAGCTTATTTATGGACTTTTCTTAAAGCAAATAGTTTTAATTTAACACAAGCAAAGACACTTAAATGGTGTGTTATTGTTTGTGCTTTGGCGCCATCTTTTGGATGAGTTGGCTCACCGCAGGTGATTTGGGCTGATTTAGTGCAACATAAAAACTACTCAGAAGTGATAATAACTAGGGATGTCCGATAATGGCTTTTTTGCCGATATCCGATATTCCGATATTGTCCAACTCTTAATTACCGATATCAACCGATACCGATATATACAGTCGTGAAATCAACACATTATTATGCCTAATTTGGACAACCAGGTTTGGTGAAAATAAGGTCCTTTTTAAAAATAAATAAAAAATAACATAACATAAATAAATTAAAAACATTTTGTTGAATAAAAAAGAAAGTAAAACAATATAAAAACAGTTACATAGAAACTAGTAATAAATGAAAATGAGTCAAATTAACTGTTAAAGGTTAGTACTATTAGTGGACCAGCAGCACGCACAATCATGTTTGCTTACGGACTGTATCCCTTGCAGACTGCATTGATATATATTGATATATAATGTAGGAACCAGAATATTAATAACAGAAAGAAACAACCCTTTTGTGTGAATGAGTGTAAATGAATGTACTGTAAATGGGGGAGGTAGGTTTTTTGGGTTGGTGCACTAACTGTAAGTGTATCTTGTGTTTTTTATGTTGATTTACAAAAAAAAAAAAAATTAAAAAAAAACGATACCGATAATAAAAAAAACGATACCGATAATTTCCGATATTACATTTTAAAGCATTTATCGGACATTTCCAATAATAACGGATATTACAGACACTTCTATTGTTGTTTACAATCATAGCAGCCATCTTTGAAAGCCAAGACTCTCTGACGTTCTGAGTAGGGAAATCCGTCCTTGGAGGAGCACATGTCTCAGTTCAACTCGTTGTAACCTCAAGGGTCAAGATATTTCTTTAAATGAGAAAATTATATATAAAAACTTCTGGTATCATTTATAAATGTGATGCATGTGAATTTTAGCAAACTTGAAACACTGAGGGTTTTTTTTAACACATCACAGTGGATAGTTGTTCTCGTCAGCCATCACAGTGGAGGAGATAATGCGAGACTTGCAGTCTTGTATTTTTTTTCCTCCAGTGGGCCGCTGCAGCTGTGCTGCTAAGAAGCGGTGATTAAGCACTTTTTACATTTTGCTGACGTCAATCATGCTTGAAGAACCAGTGCAGCAGGAAACAATGTCCAAACTTCCCTCCTCCTCTATTCTCATAGGTTCCTTCCCTCTCTAATGCTATTTTTGGAACTTGAACTATCACCATTTTATATAATCTCAGGATTCTAAGAACATCACTGTCATATTGAGCAAAAAACAAATTTTTGTGTTTTCAAACCTTACAAGAGCATATATTTCTAGTAAAACTCACAAATATACATTATTTCAGGCATTATTAGCCATTTTGCATGTTTGGTTTTGGAGTTATGCTTATATAACATTCATGTTTAGTATGACAGTTATACTGTCATATTGAGTAAAAAACTAATATTTGTGTTTGCAAACCTTACAGAAGCTCATGATTCTAGAAACCTCACAAAGATACATTATTTCTGGCATTTTTAGACATTTTGCATGTTTGGTTTAGAAATTATGTTTGAATAAATTTGTATTGCTTTTTTCCACATTATCTCAGGATTCTAAGAACATTACTGTCATATTGAGTAAAAAACTACATTTTGTGTTTGCAAACCTTACAAAAGCATATATTTCTAATAAAACTAAGAAAGATACATTATTTCAAGCTTTATTAGCATTTTTGCATGTTTGGTTTTGGAGTTATGTTGACATAACTTTCATATTTAGTATGACAGTTGTACTGTCATATTGAGTAAAAAAAAATTGTTGTGATTGCAAACCTTACAAAAGCATATATTTCTAGTAAAAACCCCAAATATACATAATTTCAGGCAGGTTTGGTTTTGGAGTTATGTTTATAAAACTTTCGTATGTGGGCTCTGTACCGAGGATGTCGTTGTGGCTTGCGCAGCCCTTTGAGACACTTGTGATTTAGGGCTATATAAATAAACATTGATTGATTGATTGATTGATGATATTTAGTATGACAGTTATACTGTCATATTGAGTAAAAAACTAATATTTGTGTTTGCAAACCTTACAGAAGCTCATGATTCTAGAAACCTCACAAAGATACATTATTTCTGGCATTTTTAGACATTTTGCATGTTTGGTTTAGAAATTATGTTTGAATAAATTTGTATTGCTTTTTTCCCCATTATCTCAGGATTCTAAGAACATTACTGTCATATTGAGTAAAAAACTACATTTTGTGTTTGCAAACCTTACAAAAGCATATATTTCTAATAAAACTAAGAAAGATACATTATTTCAAGCTTTATTAGCATTTTTGCATGTTTGGTTTTGGAGTTATGTTGACATAACTTTCATATTTAGTATGACAGTTATACTGTCATATTGAGTAAAAAAAAAATTGTTGTGATTGCAAACCTTACAAAAGCATATATTTCTAGTAAAACCCCCAAATATACATCATTTCAGGCAGGTTTGGTTTTGGAGTTATGTTTATATAACTTTTGTATGTGGGCTCTGTACCTAGGATGTCGTTGTGGCTTGCGCAGCCCTTTGAGACACTTGTGATTTAGGGCTATATAAATAAACATTGATTGATTGATTGATTGATTGATTGATTGATGATATTTAGTATGACAGTTATACTGTCATATTGAGTAAAAAACTAATATTTGTGTTTGCAAACCTTACAGAAGCTCATGATTCTAGAAACCTCACAAAGATACATTATTTCTGGCATTTTTAGACATTTTGCATGTTTGGTTTAGAAATTATGTTTGAATAAATTTGTATTGCTTTTTTCCACATTATCTCAGGATTCTAAGAACATTACTGTCATATTGAGTAAAAAACTACATTTTGTGTTTGCAAACCTTACAAAAGCATATGTTTCTAGCAAAACTCACAAAGATACATTATTTCAGGCATTATTAGACATTTTGCATGTTTGGTTTAGGAGTTATGTTTAAATAACTGTCATATTGATTGTGACAGTTATACTGTCATATTGAGTTAAAAAAAAAGTTTTTTGTGTTTGCAAACCTTACAAAAGCATATGTTTCTCGTAAAACTCCCAAAGATACATTATTTCAGGTATTATTAGACATTTTAGGACGTGTCTTTGTTTACATCATGGCGTAGCCGAAGCCGAGTTTCTTGACATAGAGATATTCTCACTACTTTTCTTTTGTCAAGCACAAAGAAAATAACATTTTAGTTAAATGTAAGTTGTGTCTTGGATCAAAGATCCTATCTACTGCCCAAAACAGCAATTCAAATCTGCTGAAACAGCTACAAAAGCAACATGCTTCGACGAAGCTAGTAAAGAGAGACACACAGCGGCTGGATTTTAATGGAGGGACTGCTAGCCAGGACTACATTGATAGCAGCGTGTGTGCTAGAAGACATGCAGGCTATTTCTACAGTGGAGTCATCCGATTTCAGGCAGATGGACACAGTGGACAGTGAGTACATAAACATGGAAAGCGAGCTAAAGAAAACACTCCAAACTCTGCCTCTGCTCATCATTCATCACTGAAGGTACACACACTCTGTCAATTCTCTTATATACTCTTTCATTCTAGACTTCTAGAGTGTTTGATTATCACATCGCTCTAAATGTATAGACTATAAAAAGTTCACCAACATAAAGAGGGATCCTAGTGGGCCGGGCCAATCTTTCCTTTTCTCTAAACTAAAACTGGGGAAATGCGTAGAGTGTTCTGGGCTTCAGTACAGTGTTGATCTCCTGAAGACATGATTTTATCTCACAATTCCTTGAGAGAGAAAAAGGTCTGGTTAGGCGTGTGTATAGCAGTATGTGTGCTGTATATAGTGACATGACATATAGTCATGTCATGTGTGCCTTCCTTGGGTGAAGACAGGTTTACAGCTATGTTGTGACATGTTGTAATTATGCGGTTTGTTACTTATGTGTGTTATGTTGCAGCTATTTCAAATGGTTTTGTCAATTTGTTCTGGCCCAAAATAAATTGGCCCTTTGAAACATATCTTTGTCTTTGTGTGTTGTATGTAGACCACATTACTTAGCAGAGTTCAGTGGGACCAAAATAGTTCAATCTTTATATAAACAACATTTGTAAAGTTAAAAAGAACCTAAAGTTAGTATTACTTGCAGACGACACGGCTGCTTTTTGTTCAGGAGAGAACAGACAGAAGCTAATACAAATAATAACAGAAGAAATGGGAGATGGTTTGACAAAAACAGATTATCTTTGAATCTCAGTAAAACTAAAATAATGCTATTTGGTAGCAGTAGAAAAGAAAAGTCAAACACAAATTAAAATTGATGCGTAGACATTGAAAGGGTAAAATAAATACATTTTTAGGTGTATTAATAGATGATAAAATGAACTGGAAAGCTCATATTAAAACATACAACGTAAAGTAGCAAGACATATTTCTATAATGAATAAAGCAAAACATGTTCTAGACCAAAAATCACTACACATTCTCTATGGCTCGCTAGTGTTACCATATCTGAGTTATTGCGTAGAAATATAGGGAAACAACTATAACTGCATATAGAGAACATTCAAAGCCTTCATTTGTTAAATACAACACATTGAAATTAATTGATTTGGTGCATTTGCAAACAGCTAAAATTGTGTACAAAACAAACTATAACCTGCTAGCTAAGAATATACAACAATTCTTCAAAGAGAAATATCTTATTTGTTTGCACATACAACACTTAAAACCTTTAGCATATCAGTATATTGGAATTAAATTATGGATTGGGTTAAGCAAATAACTCAATCAATGTACTAATATGATGCAGTTAAAAGTATTTACAAAGTACAATGAAAAAGAATGATGATCATTATGTTGAACTTTTGGGGAAAAAAAGATTCATGGGATTATAACAATTATAACTGACTCAACTAATTTTACTGTGAGAAAAATGTTGTACTTAAAATTCAAATTGAGAAAAGGAAGTGGACAAATGTGTTAGTAATTGTTATGAAGTCGAAATGAGTAGGGTTGAATAAGCTTTGCTTCTTCCTACTTCTTTTTGGACATGTTAAGAAATTAGAAAAAAAAAATGTGAAATTTGAGATGTATCCTGTTAAAATTGCATACATGTTGGAAATAAACTTCAACCAACCAATTTACAGAGGTTCAGAAACTAGAATATTCCATCCTCCTCGCAAGGCAGCATGTCCAAATCTGATTTTTTTGGGGTCAAATCTGATCTTTTTATATAGTTGTTCATTACCAAAAAAAAAAAAGTGATGTCTAATGTAAATGCAATTTGACCCACATGCAGACATTAGCATGATAACGGGGGTTTTTTTGCCAAATTTGCCCTGACACGCCAGTCTTTAACTTGGTACATGACATATGCTAACTGTTAGAATGCTAATTTTATTAGAATGCAGAGTAATTTGTGTCATTTTCGCAAGCCTACACCTTAGTCATTAAACTTGGTAGTTTGCACACGTCAAGTACCAAGTTATATGACTTTGAGGTAAACGGTTACAAAAGTAGCTAAAGTTGTTAACATGCTAAAGTTAGCATTCAAACAGTTAGCACATGCCAAAAACCAAGTCATTTGACTCTGCAAAATTATCTAAAAAAAAGTTAGCACGCTAACATTAGCATGCTAGCAATTAGCACAAGTAACATATCAAGTTACATGACTCAAAGTTAGCATGCTTTTGTCAGCTAAGTAATCATGGCTTCAACTTTTATAGGTCTCAGTCGAGGCGCATTTGTGCCATTTTCAAGGATTTTGTGCAATCAAAGTTCAAATTCCGAACAGAATTATTGCACGTAAAAGATTAAAAAGAAAGACGGCGAGCGTTTTGGCCTTTTTCAAAAGGCAATTTGGCCCCTGCTCTTTTTCAAAAGGCAGTTTTTGGCCCCACCATTTTTAAAGGCACATTTTGGCCCCCGCCCTTTTTTAAAAGGTGTTTGTTTGGCCCCTGCACTTTTTCAAAAGGCAATGTTTGTCCCCTGCACTTTTTGCCGTCCCAAAAAAATTGTAACGCTACTGAATAGAGGCAAGTCAAAAACTAGTGTCAGGAGGAAAACGTCTACTCAGACGTTAAATTAAGTTCTAACAAACTACCTGACAAACCACCTGTTAAAGTTAGAAGCATCACTAAGTTTTAAAGCAAATGAGGTGCGCTAATATAATAACAATGACGTTGTATTATTTACAGATACTATTTTTTTAATTGGCACACATATTTTTAAAAACTAGAAAATTATGGAGGAGGAATTATTTTCTATTATATTTCATTGTCAAATATTTCCATAATAATTATTATCAATGAAAATCACTTCGAAAAATATTCTGCACATATGTTCTACTTCAAAATGTTCCAAAATAGTAGGTCTACCGTTCCTATTACGTTTTTACTTCTAAATTGTAGTATGACGTAATGACATGACAAATTAATCTGTGCCAAACAGGCAGGTTGCTGAACCCCAAATAACCACTAGATGGCGACAAACGCACATGGTACACACATTGGCCTATTTACATTGCAGCAGTCAACTGGACAAAAAAAGACGACATAATGACACACATTAGAGTCAAATGTGCGTCATTATGTCTAATGATTAGACACATAAAAGTTAAATAATCTTGCCATTTTAACTTTTAGACAACTTATCTACTTACAGCCATTGCTTTGAGAAGCTTATGAAGGCTAAAAACACAACAAGTTAAATAATTCACTGTTCAGAGAGAGAGACGTTCAACCAGGCCGGAAGTTTAAGTTCCCATCATGCATTGCAACTTCCACAAACGCTGTCAAAATAAAACACACTGGTACAATACAATTGTCAACTTCCTGTCAAGAAAACATGCAGTACCGAAACAAGTAAATTAATAATTTAATGTAATATCTGAACTGAAAGGTGAAACACATCCTTACATCTTTTATTAATTATTAGCGTAAGAGCAGGGTTATTAAATGACTAAACCACTGGTATGTGACATCCGGTGGTTGACACATGGGCGTGGTTTAAGTTAATTACCTGGGCATTTAAGCCAGCTGGCAGAAAGTGGGTGAGGGTTTGAGTGAGCGCTGATATATTTTCTGTTGACCGTCACTTCATTGTAGTCTTCTTTCATTTGCAAAATTAAAAATGATTCAACTGTAGAGTGGACTGATTGAGTGAAGGAACAAGCGACTGCCATCAATAAAAACATATCAGTTGCTACAACTTGTCAACAGAAAATAGTCACATCGAGGACACACCTGAATGGACCGTCCTCGGATTGTTTGAATCTCAGAGTTTTGGAGTGAACGGACATTGTGACATTTTGGACTCTCTCATCTCTTCTGCCTCTTATTAGAGACGCCACAATTGGCAGCCGGCGAAGGAAATCTCACTAGTTGACAGCAGCATCACAGTCATCAGAAGTGGTAGGCTTGTTTTTTCCGTCTGTGTAAATGTTGAAAATTTGCACTCAGTCGTTCGTCCATTGGGAACAGTTTTGTTTTGGCTTATGTTGTTGAGTGCTTTTGGTTTGTTGTGGTCAGGGCCGTTGCTAAGAATTCTGAGGACCCTGAAAGAATATTATTGCGGGCCCCAATACCCCATTGTTTGCCACCCTCAATTTTCTTGTTTGTCAATGTTCTTGACGGTCCTTGGTGTAATACGCCCAATTTGTTTCCTTTTTTTATGATTAAGGACTTAAGCCAAAGTATTATAATGTACATTTGGTATTATTATTTGTCTTATTATCACTTTACTGATTTGCAACATGTTACTACACATCTGTTAGCAAATACATTTTCGATTAAAGGCCTGCTGAAATGAAATTTTCTTATTTAAACGGGGATAGTAGATCCATTCTATGTGTCTTATTTGATCATTTTACGATATTGCCATATTTTTGCTGAAAGGATTTAGTAGAGAACATCGACGATAAATTTCGCAACTTTTGGTTGCTGATAAAAAAAGCCTTGCCTGTACCGGAAGTAGCGTGACGTCACAGGTCGAAGGGCTCCTCACATTTGCACATTGTTTACACCAGCAGCGAGAGCGATTCGGACCGAGAAAGCGACGATTACCCCATTAATTTGAGCGAGGATGAAAGATTTGTGGATGAGGAACGTGAGATTGAAGGATTAGAGTGCAGTGCAGGACGTATCTTTTTTCGCTCTGACCGTAACTTAGGTACAAGGGCTCATTGGATTCCACACTTTCTCCTTTTTCTATTGTGGATCACGGATTTGTATTTCAAACCACCTCGGATGCTATATCCTCTTGAAAATGAGAGTCGAGAACGCGAAATGGACATTCACAGTGACTTTTACCTTCACGACAATACATCGGCGAAGCACTTTAGCTACGGAGCTAACGTGATAGCATCGGGCTTAACTGCAGATAGAAACAAAAGAAATAACTGGAAGGATAGACAGAAGATCAACAATACCACCAAACCCTGGACCTGTAACCACACGGTTAATGCTTTCCAGCCTGGCGAAGCCTAGCAATGCTGTTGCTAACGACGCCATTGAAGCTAACTTAGCTACGAGACCTCGACAGAGCTATGCTAAAAACATTAGCTCTCCACCTACGCCAGCCAGCCCTCATCTGCTCATCACGACCCGTGCTCACCTGCGTTCCAGCAATCGACGGCGCGACGAAGAACTTCACCCGATTATCGATGCGGTCGGCGGCTAGCGTCGGATAGCGCGTCTGCTTTCCAACTCAAAGTCCTCCTGGTTGTGTTGCTGTAGCCAGCCGCTAATACACCGATCCCACGTACAGCTTTCTTCTTTGAAGTCTCCATTGTTAATTGAACAAATTGCAAAAGATTCACCAACACAGATGTCCAGAATACTGTGGAATTTTGCGATGACAACAGAGCTGTTTGTATTGGGATACAATGTGTCCCAATACTTCCGCTTCAACCCTTGAGTCACGCGCAAACGTCATCATACCGAAACGTTTTCAGCCGGAAGTTTCCCGGGAAATTTAAAATTGCACTTTATAAGTTAACCTGGCCGTATTGGCATGTGTTGCAATGTTAAGATTTCATCATTGATATATAAACTATCAGACTGCGTGGTCGGTAGTAGTGGGTTTCAGTAGGCCTTTAACCACTCAACAAATAGGTAGGGATGGACAAGCTTCACAGTAGTGATGGGTTAATGAGGCGTCATTAAACGTTTCGACACATTGCAAAACTGTATTGATACTGTGTCGATACTGTGTCACTGAATACTGACATCTGCTGGACATTAAAAATCCCTACAGGCAACCTATGGACCGACTCAACTGACACTGATTTTATGACCTAGTACAGTGGTTCTTAACCTGGGTTCGATCGAACCCTCGGTGAGTTGGCCTCAGGGGTTCGGTGGAGCCTCCGCCACGGAGGTCAAGACACACTGACTCATCGTGTACATAAAAACTTCTCCTTATCGGCGTATTATGAATACCCCCAAACAATGTTCCCTCTAATTTTCCATCTGACTTGCATGTGTATAATTTGTTGTGAGTTCATGCACTGTGTTGGTTTTGTTCTTTGAACAAGGTGATGTTCATGCACAGTTCATTTTGTGCACCATTAAAAGAAAACATAGCTTTGTCTTGAATTTGAAAAAAATATATATGTATATTTTTCAATAAAGAAGGTTTCGGTGAATGCGCATATGAAACTGGTGGGGTTCAGTACCTCCAACAAGGTTAAGAACCACTGACCTAGTATATACAATAATATAAACCAAGTCATTGTATTTCATTTAGGATTATTTCATAGCTTTATTTATATAAAAATATATTTGTATCTTTTTAAGATACAGTCAATAAATAATGTGAACATATATCATAACATGGGAATCTAAGAGAATGTGTTGTGAACTAGGATGCTTGTGGACTGGGAATTTTTTATTTTTTTTTACACATTTTTATTTTAAAAAAAAAACAGTTTTTCCAACGTATTAAATTTTAGACGATTTCTCTTCTTAGTTATATTATTTCTCCGGCTGTAGAAAAGACCCGCTCACAGGGCACAGAGGAGGCGTCAGTGCGACACAGTTTGCGTATCAGTCACGTGACCGATCATGAGCGGTTTCGGTCACGTGACCGATACGCAAACTGTGTCGCAAACTGTTTTTTTTTTTTTATAAAAATGACTTTCTAAAAGCGGTACGCGCACCGACACAGGGTTTTGCTCTATGAGCTCGACGCATGCGCCGATGCATCGGTGTTGCCGGACCCATCACTACTTGAAGGCTTACTGAAACCCACTACTACCGACCACGCAGTCTGATAGTTTATATATCAAAGATGAAATCTTAACATTGCAACACATGCCAATACGGCCGGGTTAACTTATAAAGTGCAATTTTAAATTTCCCGGAAAACTTCCGGCTGAAAACGTCTAGGTATGATGACGTTTGCGTGTGACGTCAAGGGTTGAAGCGGAAGTATTGGGACACATTGTATCCCAATACAAACAGCTCTGTTTTCATCGCAAAATTCCACAGTATTCTGGACATCTGTGTTGGTGAATCTTTTGCAATTTGTTCAATTAACAATGGAGACTGCAAAGAAGAAAGCTGTAGGTGGGATCGGTGTATTAGCGGCTGGCTACAGCAACACAACCAGGAGGACTTTGAGTTGGATAGCAGTCTTCACCTTGACTTCCTCCGTCTCCGGGCCGCCGACCGCATCGATGATCGGGTGAAGTCCTTCGTTGCGCCGTCGATCGCTGGAACGCAGGTAAACACCGGTTGTGATGAGCAGATGAGGGCTGGCGTAGGTGGAGAGCTAATGTTTTTAGCATAGCTCTGTCAAGGTCCCGTAGCTAAGTTAGCTTCAATGGTGTCGTTAGCAACAGCATTGCTAGGCTTCGCCAGGCAGTACAGCATTAACCGTGTGGTTACAGGTCCAGACTTTGGTAGTATTGTTGATCTTCTGTCTATCCTTCCAGTCAGGGGCTTATTTCGTCTGTTTCTATATGCAGTTAAGCACAATAATATCACGTTAGCTCTGTAGCTAAAGTGCTTCGCCGATGTATTGTCGTGGAGATAAAAGTCACTGTGAATGTCCATTTCGCGTTCTCGACTCTCATTTTTAAGAGGATATAGTATCCGAGGTGGTTTAAAATACAAATCCGTGATCCACAATAGAAAAAGGAGAGAGTGTGGAATCCAATGAGCCCTTGTACCTAAGTTACGGTCAGAGCGGAAAAAGATACGTCCTGCACTGCACTCTAGACCTTCACTCTCACGTTCTTCATCCACAAATCTTTCATCCTCGCTCAAATTAATGGGGTAATCGTCGCTTTCTCGGTCCGAATCGCTCTCCCTGCTGGTGTAAACAATGTGCAAATGTGAGGAGCCCTTCAACCTGCGACGTCACGCTACTTCCGGTACAGTCAAGGCTTTTTTATCAGCGACCAAAACTTTATTGTCGATGTTCTCTACTAAATCCTTTCAGCAAATATCGCAAAATGATCAAGTATGACACATAGAATGGATCTGCTATCCCCGTTTAAATAAGAATATTTCATTTCAGTAGGCCTTTAATATTAATAATAATAATAATGGATTAGATTTTATATCACGCTTTTCTATTATTAGATACTCAAAGCGCTCACAGAGAAGTGGGAACCCATCATTCATTCACACCTGGTGGTGGTAAGCTACATTTGTAGCCACAGCTGCCCTGGGGTAGACTGACGGAAGCGAGGCTGCCAGTTTGCGCCTACGGCCCCTCCGACCACCACCTATCATTCATTCATCATTCATTCACCAGTGTGAGCGGCACCGGGGGCAAGGGTGAAGTGTCCTGCCCAAGGACACAACAGAAGCGATTTGGATGTCACAGTGTCTTGGCTGAATGAGCAGGTATCGGGCACCTCAGACTTAATTCAGAATTATTTGGTTAGGGTTAGAGGGTTAGGGCCAGGGTTAGAGGGTTAGGGTTATAATAAGGCCATGCCGAATAAGGCATTAATAAGTACTTAATAATGACTAGTTAAGAGCCAATATGTTACTAATTTGCATGTTAATAAGCAACTAATTAATGGTGAATATGTTCCCCATACTAAAGTGTTACCATTTTTTATTACTGGTGCACAAAATGAACCGTGCATGAACATCACCTTGTTCAAAGAACAAAACCAACACAGTGCAAAAACTCACAACAAATTGCACACCTGCAAATCAGTGTGACTTCTACTGTTGCCGTATCCGTAATACGCCGATAGGGAGAAGTTTTTATTTACACGATGAGTCGGGTGTGTCTTGACCTCCGCCGAACCCCTGAGCCCAACTCACCGAACCCCTAGGGTTCGATCGAACCCAGGTTAAGAACCACTGCCCTATATAATCTCAACTAAAGTTTAAATTGGCTTCTTTGTTCACTGTAAGTCTCATCTTTTTTATGTTTTTATATTTTATTTATTTATTTTTTATCGTGTTCTGTTTGTGTTGTGTTGTTTGCTCGGTTCTCGTATTATCTTTTAACCTGCCCATTGTACAGCACTTTGGCTATCCCTGTGGTAAATTTTAAATGTGCTTTATAAATAAAGTTGATTTGATTTGATTGATTTTTGTTAGCAAATTTTACTGATGAGGTCTTTGAAGACCAATTGTTGACTTAGCTGACTTTCATTTGTAAGTCTAGCAAGGCTGGTTAACCTCTCTTGGCTTGGTGTGGATCTGAAATAGTTCTTAACTAGTTTCAGTTTGCTAAACACCCTTTCATCACCTGCAACAGTCACATGTAATGTTATTAAATGAAAGTCAGTGTAAAACTGTCCCGAATTCTAAATAATATTTTTTACGTCATTGTTGTCAGCTATTATGGTGTCTTTTATTTAATATTGATATGAAGACAAATAATAATAAAAATTCAAAAGTCGCACTATGTCTACGGATGTTCTTATTCATCCAGGTCATTGTAATCTCAGGGCATTCAATCGATCACAACTGGACAGTTAGTTTTTTCTTAGAAGACGTTTCGCCTCTCATCTGAGTAGACTTCATCAGTTCATGCTCATTGACGATGATCGGATCTAATCTAAGACTTATATTGGTCAAATCTAGTTTTAACGACTGGTGCCAATACCTCAGTAGGCTTCATCAGTTTATGTTCACAGACTTAGGCGCTGTCTACATTAAGCCGGATAACCCCTTAAACGAATATTTATTTAGCCAAAGCCCCATGTCAGCCACACTAAACCATTGTTTAAGGTTCCCCTCCTTGGATAATTTTTTACACGGGTAAGTGCGCCGCATATTTCTTGAATCTCCTGCTCTTAGCTTTGTGTGGACTCATCGATCGTTTACAAACTGAGTTCGGAGAGGAAGTGTCGTCAAGAAGATTGTGCCCCACACTGGAAGTGACGTCAGAAAGAACGCGCCAGAGCCAGCTTCATAATAACCGGTTTCGTAACTCGAAGGTAATCACTGGAAAGATGGAGGCGAGTCATCCAGACATGCCCGTGTTTGTCCTTCTTCTACATGTACAGACGCTTGTGGAAATCACACACGAATACCTTAAGAGAAGGAAACGCGCGATTGCAGCTATTTCGGATACAACACATCTCAGACGGCAACATAGCAATGTTGAGCAACGGTTTTGGATAAGGCCTGGAAGAACAGCAGCCTGGTGGGATATGTTTGTCAACGAGTGTGTTGTACCAGAGGAACGGCAAGAGAACTTTCGAATGTCCAGGTCAGCTGTGATTCTACTTAGCGAAAAACTTTGTCCATTTGTCGAAGGGGAGACAACGAGAATTCAGGCTCCCGTGGACGAGGGAAGACTACGGACAACAGCCAATGCATTTGGATTGGCAAAGCAGACTATCAGTTATTGTCCCCGACGTATGTCGAGCGATTACTCAACGTCAAGTTTTGTACTCTATAACTATTGTGAAGCCATGAAGTGGGTGCGGCCGTCAAGTACGACCGCCAATTTCAGCCTCCAAGCACAGGCAGGATTGCAAGAATGGACAATGAAGGTGAATGCAAAAGAGTGAGCAGTGTCCTGACCAGATGTCTAGATCCCTATAGATGTATTGTCTTTATCACATTGTTTACATTCACACGTCCATTAAAGGCCTACTGAAATAAAATGTTCTTATTTAAACGGGGATAGCAGGTCCATTCTATGTGTCATACTTGATCATTTCGCGATGTTGCCATATTTTTGCTGAAAGGATTTAGTAGAGAACATCGACGATAAAGTTCGCAACTTTTGGTCGCTGATAAAAAAAGCCTTGCCTGTACCGGAAGTAGCGTGACGTCACAGGTTGTGGAGTGCCTCACATCTGCACATTGTTTACAATCATTCCCACCAGCAGCGAGAGCGATTCGGACCAAGAAAGCGACAATTACCCCATTAATTTGAGCGAGGATGAAAGATTTGTGGATGAGGGAAGTGAGAGTGAAGGTTTGGAGTGCAGTGCAAGACGCCAGTATGTATCTTTTTTCGCTCTGGTACAAGGGCTCATTGGATTCCACACTTTCTCCTTTTTCTATTGTGGATCACGGATTTGTATTTTAAACCACCTCGGATACTATATCCTCTAGAAAATGATAGTCGAGAACGCGAAATGGACATTCACAGTGACTTTTATCTCCACAACAATACATCGGCGAAACACTTTAGCTACGGAGCTAATGTGATAGCATCGTGCTTAACTGCATATAGAAACAGAAGAAACATGCCCCCGGCTGGAAGGATAGACAGAAGATCAACAATACTACTATTACTTCTACTATCAGGAGACACGAACCAAACCCTGGACCTGTAACCACACGGTTAATGCTGTCAAGCCTGTCGAAGCCTAGCAATGCTGTTGCTAACGACGCCATTGAAGCTAACTTAGCTACGGGACCTTGACAGAGTTATGCTAAAAACATTAGCTCTCCACCTACGCCTGCCCTCATCTGCTCATCACCAACCGTGCTCACCTGCGTTCCAGCGATCGGCGGCGCGACGGAGGACTTCACCACGATCATCGGTGCAGTCGGCGGCTAGCGTCGGATAGCGTGTCTGCTATCCAACTCAAAGTCCTCCTGGTTGTGTTGCTGTAGCCAGCCGCTAATACACCGATCCCACCAACAGCTTTCTTCTTTGCTGTCTCCATTGTTCATTAAACAAATTGCAAAAGATTCACCAACACAGATGTCCAGAATACTGTGGAATTTTGCGATGAAAACAGACGAAATAAGCTGGCCACCGTGCTGTTCCAAAATGTCTGCTACAATCCGTGATGTCACGCGCAAACGTCATCATACCGAGACGTTTTCAGCCAGATATTTTCCGGGAAATTTAAAATTGCACTTTATAAGCTGACCCGGCCGTATTGGCATGTGTTGCAATGTTAAGATTTCATCATTGATATATAAACTATCAGACTGCGTGGTCGGTAGTAGTGGGTTTCAGTAGGCCTTTAAAGATATGATTCATGTATGATGGCTCAGGTGTGATTCACTACAAAAGGCTAGTCTATCAGCTGCTGATGGTGAGGCAAGCAAGGTTTACTGTTAAGACAAATGTGGCAATAGGCTACATTGATACGCAGGGTAAGGATACACTTCCAGGTCAGAGGTGACTATGACGTAATATATATGCGCGTCTGCCATTTTCCGCGCATGCGTACTAGGTCTCGTTGCGCCGGCGGACGGAGGGGGCAGGGGGTCTTAAACGATCGCATTGTGTGTGTGTAGACAGGGATAAGGTTAGGTGTATAACCTTAGCCAGCTTAGTGTAGAAGCAGCCTTAGATTGGTCGATCTAGTCTTGCAGCTGGTGCCAAAACCCACTAATAACACATTTTACATTTTACAACACTGATGTAACTGGCTGTTGTCAGATGCTCATAATTGGTAATCTATAGTAACAGCATTTAAGGATTGTTATCTATAAATTAACATATATATAACATATATATATATAAGAGCACATCTGATTGGGGAGTTGTAGTGTTGGAGTTGTCGAGTTTTTGTGTGGCTATAAATGCATCGGTGGCTGAGTGTCATGAGTGCGTGTTGGCGCAATGATAAAGAGCGAGCGGGTGCTCTTGATATGACAGCCCAGCAGGGACAAGACATTGAAACAACGTTGACAACTTGTTGAATTAGGTCCTGACATTTCAAACATAACCTTGAAACAACATGCTTTTTGACAACGTTTAATCAATGTTGGATTCTGACGTTGATTTGACCATAGACATTTCGGTCATTTTCCAACCAATATTCTACAACCCAAATACAACGTTGAAACAACGTGCTTTTTGACCACGTTTATTCAATGTCGGGTTGAGGTTGATTTGACCATTGATATTCGGTCATTCCCCAGGCAACAACGTGGATCCAACATTGGACATCAACATTGTCTCAATTTACAAATACAACTATTTTGCAACGTTGTTTTAAAGAACATGTATGCATAATCAATGTTGTATCAATGCCTTGTCTGCTGGGAGATGACAAAGAGTAGGTGTGTCCTGGTTTGTAAGGCAGAACATGACCAGTTTTGCTAGACTAATGTTTTTGGCATGGTTACGGCTGACAATAAACAGGTTTGCTCAATAAAGTGATCGATGAAATTCCTGTCCTCTTTAAGGCGTCTTGACAGACATTGCAATTGTTTTTGACGAACATTGTTTTTAATCTGTTGTGGCCGCTTATTGTCTTCTGTCACTCACAGAGTTACATTGTAAAATCCTACAGAACAAATTGTTATGGGTTTATGTTTTTTACAGCTCAGATGGGACTTGATTTTGTGTGCGGCATAGATTTGCTGTGTGCAGAGGATACGTAAGCAGTGCATGATTTCGCAGACGCGTTCTCATCATTCTTGAGAAGTTTTTTACGTCCTCGGCCCTTGTTCTGTTCCTCCTACTCCTGACCTATTTTTGTAACTCTTTTCTGATGTCCGGACTTGTGCTTTTTGGGGGGCATCATAACCCTGCAGTTCGCTCGCGCTCGCTTAATTGTGATGAGAAAGTACCTGACGGTAAGAACAAACCGCGGAGTGGACCAAACCATTTTCTTAGTAAGGGGCCCAAGGGGGTTATTGAAATGATCAAAATTGGAATATTGTATCACTTGTGGCTTTGTTCCAATTCGGATTAATTTGTATGTGTATATGTATCAGTTCAGTGAATGCATAATCATTATGTCATAGAGCAGGAGTCACCAATGCGGTGCCCGCGGGCACCAGGTCGCCCGTAAGGACCAGATGAGTCGCCCGTTGGCCTGTTCTAAAAATAGCAGCACTTATCAGTGAGCTGCCTTTATTTTTTAAATTTTATTTATTTACTAGTGTGACAGTCCTAAATGTCGTGCGGGTTCTCAGGACCATCCAGGGAAAATATTGTCGTGAGACGGTTCAGACTTCTTTATTATTTCAATCACAGAGTCTTTTGCGTGCTTTTCAGCAGCTGCCTTTTTTCTCACGTGAGCACATGAATGGTTTCCTCCCGTCCGCCGTCTGCTTTTCAGCAGCACGTCGCCGTCGTTTGCGTGGCAGCAGAGGATGGTTTCCTCCCGTCCGCCGTCTTTCTCCGTCTCCTCCCTTGATGACGTCTCTCGCCCTTTTATACGGTTCGAGAGGGTGATTGCACTGTCCACAGCTGCGCGCTCCACGCACCTTATGCTGATTGCGGCGTCGCTCCCAGCGCGCCCCACCTTGCCGCTCGCTCGTCCACGCCTCCTCGCCGCCATCTTGGGGCGGGCGCCGTCAGTCCGCCGGCCCCGCCTCCCCACAACTAGCAAGCTGGTCTCGCTTTGCTCGACATTTTTAATTCTAAGAGAGACAAAACTCAAATAGAATTTGAAAATCCAAGAAAATATTTTAAAGACTTGGTCTTCACTTGTTTAAATAAGTTCATTTATTTTTTTGCTTTGCTTCTTATAACTTTCAGAAAGACAATTTTAGAGGAAGAAATACAACCTTAAAAATGATTTTAGGATTTTTAAACACATATACCTTTTTATCTTTTAAATTCCTTCCTCTTCTTTCCTGACAATTTAAATCAATGTTCAAGTAAATTAATGTTTTTCATTGTAAAGAATAATAAATACATTTTAATTGAATTCTTCATTTTAGTTTCTGTTTTTTCGACAAAGAATATTTGTGAAATATTTCTTCAAACTTATTATGATTAAAATTCAAAAAAATTATTCTGGCAAATCTAGAAAATCTGTAGAATCTGAGGCTTTTGACAAAGTTGCAGAAAAGTACTCTCAGGTCATAAACAGAGTTGGGCAAGAGTTTGAGAACAGGTTTTGTGACCTGGATCAGCTTGAGCCATGTATGTTGTTCATTTCTAATCCTTTCATGAACGTGGACATATCATGCATTGCTGAGCAGTTAAGTGCAACATTCAGCCTGGATGCTGAACAGGTGAAGATTGAAATTGTAACACTGCAAAATGACCTCCACCTCAAAGCCCACCAGGCTGCACCAAACTTTTGGTGCCTTGTTGACACAGAAAAGTACAGTGGTGTATGCGCAGCAGCTATGAAGGTTGCAAGGTTCAACTTATCTTTGTGAATCAGCCTCTTCCGACATGAACTTCATCAAGAACAAACACAGAACACGCCTCACTGATGCACATCTGCAAGACTCACTCAGAGTTGCAGTGTCAAGTTACACACCAGAGTACAACACACTAGTTAACAGCATGCAATGCCAGGCTTCCCACTAACTGACAAAGAAACAGATAACAGATTTGGTGTCCAGTTCAAAGTGTGACATGATTTATTTAAAAATTTGAGAGTTGACTTTTGTATTTTACATGAGTTATTTGTACAAACATGGTGCAAAGTAATTCATGATTTGTTAAAAAAAAAATGTTAGTGGCTAGCTAGTTAAAATGGGATATTGTGATTTCACAAGACTGTCTTAGAAGTGATAATTTGAAAATGTTCAATTTGAAAAATGTGCACTTAGAGAAAATATATAAATATAATGTTGCATATTGATATTTATCTGTTTCTATATATATTTATTGTGAGGAATCATTAAGATGATCAGTGTTTCCACAAAGATAAATATAATTAATTATTAATAATAACATAGAGTTAAAGGTAAATTGAGCAAATTGGCTATTTCTGGCAATTTATTTAAGTGTGTATCAAAATGGTAGCCCTTCGCATTAATCAGTACCTAATAAGTAGCTCCTGGTTTCAAAAAGGTTGGTGACCCCTGTCATAGAGGCTACTGGGGGGCATTTATGAGGGGCCGTTAGGGACATTATTCAGAATTACCTCTTACATACACTACTGAAATAAAAGTGTTTCAGTAGTGTGAATGAGAGTGTTTCAGTAGTTGTGTAGTGTGAGAGAAAAACAGTTCAGTTGTTTATGTGAGAGCATTTCAGTAGTGTATGTAAGAGGTCATTCTGAATAATGTCCCTAACAGCCCAGCAGGCCATTGGAATTGTCAACACCTATGACGGCCCTGGTTGGGGTTGAGGGAGATTACTGCACTGGTGACGCTGTGCTGTGGAAGTGCCAAAGGGTGGCACCAGGCTATTGTGAACGCCGTTTATTCGGGGATTTGTGCTTATTTGCTACAGTGTGTTTTTGGATGAATTGTGTACACTGGAGAAATTACTGAAAAAATAAAATAAATGTTATGGAAGAGAGGAGGAAGGTCAAACTTACAGCCTGTCAGAAGTGCTACTGACAGTTTGGTTATGTTTGGGTTTTCCTGTGTTTAGAATAACTTCCTGTCCTGGTGCTCTTGTTTTGTCAGTGTTTCCTGTTTGCTCCCTGTGTTTTGAAGCACCTTAACTTTCTGTTCCATGTCCTGTCAGCACACATGTTCCTTGTTAGTTGTTAGTTCCTTGTTAGTTCTATTTATTTCCCTCTGGGTCCCTCCTTCAGTATTGGATCATTCTTGCTCTTCCTGTTCCTTGGAGATTGAGGCTGAGTGTGCTGTTTCTCTTTGTTCCCTTGTAAGAAATAGTTTTGCTTGCATATTCCGCCTGCCGTTCTCTGCATTTTTTGGGTCACGCGCAAGCAACGCTTACCGCACCATTACACAACCAAGGTTATGGCTTGCAAAATAAAAACTTTTCCGAAGGAACGTCAAACAAATGTGAAACAAATCAAAGGGCTCATACCTGAATTTAGTGTTGTCCCGGTAACAAAATTATTTCCATAGTTTTTGATACTTTTCTAAATAAAGGGGACCACAAAAAATTGAATTATTGGCTTTATTTTAACAAACATCTTAGGGTACAATAAACATATGTTTATTATTGTAAGTTTGTCCTTAAATAAAATAGTGAACGTACTAGACAACTTGTCTTTTAGTAGTAAGTAAGCAGACAAAGGCGCCTATTTAGTCTGCTGACATATGCAGTAACATATTGTGTCATTTATCATTCTATTATTCTGTCAACATTATGAGGGAAAAACTGTAAAAAAATAATTATTAATCTACTTGTTAATTTACTGTTCATAAACTTTCTCTTTTAACATGTTCTATCTACGCTTCTTTTAAAATGTAATCATTTATTCTTCTGTTTGGATGCTTTACATTAGTTTTGGATGATACCACAAATTTGGATATCGATCTGATACCAAGTAGTTACAGGATCAGACATTGGTCGTATTCAAAGTCCTAAAGTGTCCAGGGACATATTTCCTGAGTTTATAAACATAATAGAAATTCAAAAAAGAAACTTAAGAAGATGTTGTAATGCCAAAGAATATCGATGTAATCATAGCAGGGAGGTGGAGGACCGGTACTTTTCAGAGGCGGTATAGTACTGAATATGATTCATTAGTATCGCGGTACTATACTGATATATACCGTACAACCCTACCTGAAATCAAAGACCTCATGAAATAGAATGACCCTTTAAACTGGAAAAGTTGATTCAGTTATATGAAAATGCAAAAGTAACCCATAAATTAGTATAAGAATCGCTCCCCAAGAAGGTACAAAAACTCAGAGTGAATTGAACACCTACCAAAACGAAGCACAGGTTTCATGGAAGATGTGAAACAATGGCTTTTGGAAGCTAGAAGGTCTTTTCCACAAACAGTTTGTGTAACTCCAGATTTGCCAAATGCTGCGATTGTTTCTCCCATTTTACCTGAGGAGGCACCTGTTGAATTAAAATAGATATTTCCCGACACTACTCACCAAGACAAACTCCTCCCAATCCAACAATAAAACAACGTCGGACATTTCGGATCCCGTACAACCAGATGACAGCATACCTTGAGACCTCCGAATTTGGGAGATTCGGGGGGGGGGGGGGGGGGGGGGGGGAATGGGCGGGGTCTGGGGTTGGGGGGCATGGCCTGGGGGCGGGGTTAAGGGGGGAGGAGTATATTTATAGCTAGAAGTCACTGAAATTCAAGTATTTCTTATATATATATATATATATATATATATATATATATATATATATATATATATATATATATATATATATATATATATATATATATATATATATATATATATATAAATAAAAGAAATACTTGAATTTCAGTGAATTCTAGCTATATACAGTGTATATATATTTATTTTATTATATATATCTATATATAAATAAAATAAATACTTGAATTTCAGTGTTCATTTATTTACACATATACATACACATAACACTCCTCTACTCATTGTTGTATTTGAAAGTGCAATGCTTTGCAGACAGTAGCATAGCATTTGAAGGAGCATAGGTATGGGCAGCATCTGTGAAAATTAATTTGCAGGAGAGGAGTGAGTTTAGGGTTGAATTGTCCATCCTCGTTCTATTCTCTGTCACTCGTCGTCGCCATGACTGTCTCTTCTTCGTTCTTCTGCTTCGTCTCCTTCTTGTTGTGTTTGCAGTTGTGCACTCTCCAAAAGCAGTAGATGTTTTGACGTGACTGGGCCGGCACGCTGTTTGTATGGACCTGGAGGGGTCGTTTCTGTTGTCCGGCTGGAAATCTGGGGAAATCGGGAGAATGGTTATCCCGGGAGATTTTCGGGAGAGGCACTGAAATTCGGGAGTCTCCCCGAAAATTCGTAAGGGCTGGCAAGTATGGATGACAGTGTATTAAATATTGGACGCAAAAGAGGTAAACACAGCTCTAGAGCACCAAGCACTACATCTGCGTGTTTAATGGCTGAAACAAAGAAAGACTGGTGGGAGAGAACTGTTTTCAAAAGGAATTTTCGGACAGAGTATCATGAAAACAAAACTTTCTAATGTCTCTGAGTTCATTCAAAAGGCTCTGTGGGTTGATGGAAGGAGTTTTAAATCCAAAGGAAAAGACTGTTTGTGCCCCCATACCGCATCCTGAGGCTTGATGGGTTGCTATTGCTGTGGACAAGCTCTCCAGTTGTGTGGAATACAGAGTTGTTGCACAAATACAGCGTGACGAGGTTTGTGTACACTTTATTTTTTTCTTTAATATACCTGCTTCTCGGCCCTAGTGTGTGAATGTGAGTGTGAATGTTCTCTGTCTATCTGTGTTGGCCCTGTGATGAGGTAGCGACTTGTCCAGGGTGTACCCCGCCTACCGCCCGAATGCAGCTGAGATTTGTGATTAGAGTGTCCGCCCTGAGATCGGTAGGTCGTGAGTTCAAACCCCGGCCAAGTCATACCAAAGACTATAAAAATGGGACCCATTACCTGCCTGCTTGGCACTCAGCATCAAGGGTTGGAATTGGGAGTTAAATCACCAAAATGATTCCCGAGCGCGACCGCCGCTGCTGCTCACTGCTCTCCTCACCTCCCACGGGGTGGAACAAGGGGATCGGTCAAATGCAGAGGATAATTTCACCACACCTCGTGTGTGTGTGACTATCAGTGGTACTTTAACTTTAAATGCTGCTCACATATCATCTGGTGAAGTTGATCCAGTTATCCGCTTAATCCATTACTTCTCCTCCTGAACTCGCTTGAAAGTGGCTTTGGCCTGGATTCTCAGACTTAAAGAACTGCTTCTCTACCGTAGCAGAAAGAAGAAACAAACAAATGATCTGCCACAAAAGGAAATTGAGGTAAGCAGTGGTTCTATAGTTGAAGAACTGGATAAAGCTGAGATCGAGATAATCTACTACTGCCAGAGGAAAAGATTTGCAGACAAGATTCTTAGTCTGAGAAAATGAATGATTGTTAAAAGAACTAACCACATTCATAAACTCAATTCCATCCTGGAAAATGGTGTTTTAAGAGTTGGTGGGCAACTTGGCAATGCCAGAAGAGAATAAACATCCTATCATACTGTCCTATCGTCGCCATATTCATATGGAGGTGAGCCACGGTGGTCGCAACTACATGTTGTCAAAACTTCAACAAAAATATTGGATTCCTGAAGCCAGTGTGGAATTCTGAAAGACTGTGTCAAAATGTGTTGTTTGTCGGCGCATAAATGTTACTCATGGACAACAGCAGATGACAGACTTGCCTGTGGACAGAGTCTCCTCCTGATAAATCTCCATTTGCAAACAGAGTTGACTGTTTTGCGCCTTTTGGATAGAAGCGTGGAAGAAGTGTCGTGAAGCGCTAAGGTGTTATTTTCACATGTTTGGCTTGTCAGAACAGTTCACATCGAAGTGGCATCCTTACTTGATACAGACTTCTTCATCAATGCCGTTCGCCGTTTTATAGCTCGACGTGGTCAAGTGAAGAAACTCCGTTCGGAGAATGGCGCCAATTTTGTGGAAAGTTGGAATCAAGGTCAGATCCACACTACAATGCTCCAAAAAGGGATCAAATGGATCTTCAATCCTCCCTGCTGGCTCACACCATGGAGCTCACACTATGGATGTGTATGGAAAACATTAATCAGATCAGTGCCAAAGTTTCTCCATCCCACCTTTTGATGTACAAATTCTTAATAAGGAGGGTTTCTATACCGTTCTATGTGAAACTGAAGCGTTCCTCAATAGTCGACCCATCACTAAGGCTTCTACAGACCCCAGGTATGTCACATCCAGTGGTTGACACATGGGCGTGGTTACTTGGGCATTTAAAGGGGGTAAGGCGTTCATTGAGCTGATATTTTCTGTTGACCGTCATGTCAAATCACTGCATTGTAGTCTTCTTTCATTTGCAAAATTAAAACTTATACAACTGTAAAGTGGACTGATTCAATAAAGAAAAGAGTCACAGATGCGAACCCACTTTCGCCTCTCAGCTGCCTTTTTATTGATAACAGTTTGCAATTTTGCACACACAGAAAATACAACATGCACCAAATTGAATTTAGCTTCTTTTAAAAAATATAAAAGTGAGAATGAACAGGTGTGGTGCCCAGGGAACAAGGGACCACCGGCCCCACACAGTCAGGACTGCCAGCAACAGGACTCCCACCATGCGGCTGGCCTGCTGTAGACAGGCGCGACCAGCAGAGGACAAGGCACGGGAGAAGCAGGGGACAGCCAGCCCCCAAGCCAGCGAGAGACCACACCCCACGTGGGCAGAAAGACAGGGACGCTCCACCCCAAGGGGCCCAGAGACCCCCCGCAACCGGACAGTAAGACCACCCGCTCCACTTTATTATGTAAATAGCATAATAAACTATAACACTTTGTTGTCATCAAACAGGAGAGCGTGATAAAAAAAGAACACTCAAACTCTATTAATTGAATAAATAAAAAATTACTCAAATTAAATTATTTTGTACAAAGCAAACTATAACCTGCGACTGTACAATGTACAGCAAGTATTTTTTTTTTCTCTCGAGTTAGTGGACAGTGTGCGCGATGCATTATTGACAAGGAATGGATGGTGCACCACATTTAGCTAATGGCTCATTTTCCATGTGTAGTCCTTAGTTTGCCACGTGTAACATACAACACACACGGCACAAAACTGTAATAACACAAAATGATGACTTGTAAAAGGACATTTACTCACATGAAAAAAAGTACAGGACATATTCAAATATTTACACACCACCCTTCAAAGGAAAGGAGACTATACAACTGTTCATTTGTGAAATACATCAAAAAAACAAAAGAGAGATATAACCTTAGAGGGAAATGTAATTTAAAATATTAGTATGCACGTACAACACTTAAACCGGGGGTCAGCAAGCCGCGGCTCTAGAGCCGCATAGTGCCGCCCTAGTGGGAAAAGATGAAGAAAAATTATATATTTTCTTTAAATATATTTTCTGTAGGAGAACAAATATGACACAAACCTTCCTAATTGTTAGAAATTCCACCGTGTATATTAAACATGCTTCACTGATGAGAGCATTTGGCAAGCACCGTTTTGTCCTACTAATTTCAGCGATCCTTGAACTCATCGTAGTTTGTTTACATGTACAAATTTCTCCGATGCTGCCAAAGAAAGACGTGTTTTATGCCACTCTTTTTTTTGTCTCATTTTGTCCACTAAATGTTTTATGCTGTGCGTGAATGCCCAAACGTGAGCTTTGTTGATTTTATTGATTTGCTGCAGTGCTTATCGTTGGTCAATCCATGACTACAAGCTTTAGGCTAGCTGCATGTACATATTGCATCATTATGCCTCGTTTGTAGGTAATATTTGAGCTCATTTAATTTCCTTTACTTATGTCCTCTGTGTCCTCATGACACATTATCTGTATGTAATATTGGCTGCATTTCTCATAGTTGTTTGTGTGCCATGTTGTTCCAGACCACAGCAAACGTTACCCAGCTTGCAAAGATTGTAATAAATCCATTAGAAGAATACAGCCTGCTGTTTTCTTAAACTTGGACACACACATCTATACCTTTGGCCATTATAAGACAGTCATTTCCAGGAGTTATCTCATCCTCTGAGAAGCCTCCATTTTACTAATGGTTTCTAATGTTGCAAAAATGTGTAGAATAAAAATTAAAATACAACATTTCTGTCAACAAAGATTTGCGTCAGCATTTGATAGTAGGCTGATATAGCTAATATAGACACTTACATAATGTGTTGATTTTTTTGACTTGACTTGACTTTATTTATTCATGCTTGCAGTGGAGCCAAGGCCCCACTGAAAAAACAGCTGAACTTTACAATTAATATCAAACAAACAAAGATTTTAAAAAATGAAAAGAACAGACAGTGTTTTATATTAAAAAAAACATTTTTTGGGCAACAGCAGCATGGAAACTATTAGCATTCTGGTATATGACTGTATTACTTATTTAATTAGATAGTGTCATTATACAGTTTAATTGCAGTATGCAGGGTAAAGTTTTTAAGTCTCTTTGTCTTGGCTTTGGGCTCGGGTTCAGCCAGCTTAGTCAGCCAGTGTTGTTTTCATTATAACACTTATATAAGGCTTTTAATTTTTTTGCGGCTCCAGACAGAATTGTTTTTTGTATTTTGGGTCCAATATGGCGCTTTTAACATTTTGGGTTGCCGACCCCTGACTTAAACCCTTCACTATGTCATTATGTGGAATTAAATTATGGAATTATTATTTAACAAAGGACTGATATAATAAAGTTTTAAAAAGTGTAAAACAAAAACTCAAAAGTCTTTCCAAAGTACAAAGAAGAAGAATCCAGATAAACATTTTGAACGTTATTGAAAATAAGATAATCTTATTCATCTCATAGGTACTGGAACCTGCCGTGGTGCAGGTACTGGAACCTGCCGGGGAGCTTGGCGTGGTGGAGCTTGGCGTGGTGCTAGCCTTGGCGCAGGTGCTAGCCTTGGCGCAGGGGCTAGACTTGGACTTGGTGCTAGCCTTGGCGCAGGTGCTAGCCTTGGCTTTGGTGGATGTGGCCTAGCTGGAGGCTGTGGCTTGGCATGACGAAAAACCGGTGGTGGTGGGCGGGCTGGAGGTTGCTGCCTGGCTGGGCACAGCTTAGCCACCCCACTAGTACAGCTCATGGCCCTAGCCCCCCTCCCCCTCCTCAAGGAGCAGACACCAGACGCGCTCCCTGTGGTCTGGAATCGTCTTTAGGGTGGAGGGAGGTCAGGAGGGGGGCAGAATCCTCCCCTCTAAATTGTCCAAATTGTCTTTCTTTATCCCCCACCTGGGTTTGTGTGGGCGGAAAAAAATAAAAATATTGTGATGTGGGCGGGGCTTGAGTCTTGGGGGGCGGAGCATGAAATTGGGATGACTGAGACTGACTTGCTCTAATGTCCAAAAACATGTTCTGATAATGTAAAATCATGGACATGGAGTCTTTAGTTGGGGGAGGCTGACAAAAAAAAGTTCAGAAAAAAAAATTCTTGATCCAAAACGTCATCCGCAGGCGGCGGCGTGACGTCATCCTGGAGCTGCCGGGCAGGCTGCAGTCCATTTCGCCCGGAGGGGGAGGAGCTTGCAAGAACGACGCGTCCTGTCCGCTCGCGGAAGCCTTCCCTGACATCCTTCGTCTTGGACGGCGCTTCCGGGACTGGGGCGACGCGCCAACGTCCCCGGGACACACGGAGCTGATCGGCACCAATTCGCCGTCAGGCCCCCACACGAGATCCCTGCGCTCCATGGGGGAATAGCGAAGCGTCTCGACTTCCATGGGGCGCAGGACCTCCCACGTTCCTTTGTCCAACTCCTCCAAGTTCCTTGCGGGAAAACTTGTTGCTGCTGGCGACATTCTGTCAAGACATGGACTATGAGGCAGCTTACTGAGAGGCACTTACTGTGAAGTGAAACAGAGCATGAAACTATGGCATGGAACAATCGCATGAAAACAAGTCAGCACAGAGCATAGTACAGAATATCATAAACAGAGTGTCAGGGGTAATGTCGCCAGGTCAACTACCTGGCAACTACCGGCTTAAATAATAAAGACATAAATAGTGACAGGTGCGTGAGTCCGAACACATGACAGGTGAAAACTAATGGGTCGCCATGGTGACAAAACAAGGGAGTGAAAAAACAGAAACTATGGAGTTTTAACCAAACAGAACATAACTAAACAAAATATGATCACAAGACATGACAGTAATTACCTGATGATTGTTTATTTAAAGCTATCAGCACCTTGAACAACATGTAAAACAATGTTGGTTTGAACATTTACCTGGTTTGCATGGAAAAACATTTACAATACCTGTAAAAACTTTACAAACAGAAAAAGAAAACCCCATCAAAACAAACCAAACCATTACCATTGCAACAAGCTTTCAAAATGAAAAGAAAACGTTACATCAACCACCATTGTCATTGTGCGTGTCGGTTTCAGCTCTTTTACATTGAAATATAGAAATACATCAAAAATTCAAACTCAGCAAAGTTATAAATCCACTGGAAAAAAAACTTGCAGCACTTTTTTTAATTCAGTACCCTAAAAGGAACAGTACAGATTTTCCATGGAATGTCAGGAGAAGTTCAAAAAACTGTAAACAACTGTGTATATTGTGTAGGAGTGTAACGGTACATGTAACCATGTTACTTGTGTCACGTAACTACTTGCTAAACTAATGCAGCAATGGTGCCAAGGAGAATCTGGTGCTTGAAAACCCCGTTTTGTGGTTAAAGTATTCGGTTTGGGAAATCTTGGCCTTCTCTGTAAAATACATAGACAATAAAAACAAGATGGTAGTCTTGTTAATAGAAAGTGAGAATTGAACTATGTAAAAAGCACTTTAACCAAGAATAAGCTTTCTCACAAGTAAAATAATCATTAACACGCTTTAAACCTCGCCTTGTTTGCACTAAAAACCAACCTTAACTGTTATATATTATTTGTTATCAAAGACGAGATTAACATTTTTATTTAATACGAAAGAAGTTGTAATATGGCAATGTTATGAGAATAAATTCATATTATGAATAAAGTGAAACATTTACAAGAAGAAAAGAAAAAACATAAGAAAATGATAAGAAAAAATTGGCAATTTATACAAAAAGTTCGGCTTATAAGAGAAAAATTACATTTTCATGAAAATGCTACAAATTTACTGGGGAAAATGTTGGAATTATTCAAAAAAGTCCAAACTTTACAGGAAATGATTGCAATTTTACAAGATGAAAGTCAAAATTTGTCAGTGCATAATAGCTGTGATTGTATGGGAAATAATTATTTTATAATAAAATACCGCAAATAGGTTGTATTCAGTCATAAGACTTTTGTTCGGAAGTAAACGAAGTGGTGGGCCACCAAACCAACATGGCTACTCTGCCGCAAATATAAAGTGAACTACCTGAGTATGCAAGGGGCCTAGATCTTACCAGAAAAAAGCTGATACGAGCAAAAAAATCAAACGATCCCTATACGTTTTTTAAAAATGCTTTGTTATAAGTTAT